>NC_072481.1:78070466-78375674 GCF_027574615.1 Eptesicus fuscus
ATTTAATTATGCATTCTCTCTCCACCACCTTTGTTTTTCCCCTCTTTTCTTTCCTTGACTACTCAGATATCTCCTAATAAGTAGAATTTTTTTTCTTGACTTTTTCATTACAGAGTTCTTCGGGGAACATCTCACTGTACTGTTGCAACCTTTTTGATCTTCCCAGGTAGGACTGAATACTACCTCTGCACTTTCAAAAATCTCAGTACTTGCCGGCAGTGCTGGAGATGGGGGCAGGTCCTTCCTCTCCCCCATCCACTTGTAGTAGCACTCACGAAGCATTGATTTGAGTCTGTTCTGCAGTTATTTTTATCGTAAGCTACATGTCTGACAGAAAATCAGTGAGGCCAGCAGTCATTGAACATGTCCTGCCTCCCCGCTATTTTTGTCCTTGGAGAGCTTCCAAACTATGGAAAACATGATCATGAACCTAGATAAGTAAGGAAAAGGACGGGAAGGCAAGACAGGTGTCACCTTCCCACCCAGGTCTGTAACACCTGGTGAAGTACCAGCATGCACCATGGGAAACACTGTTCAATGTGTTAAAGATTTGATGTTTCTTATATAAAATGTTGTAATTTTTTTCTCTTTTTTCTGATAGAGTAAATATTGGCAAATTTGACAGGATTTGGGATAGAGGAGCATTCGTTGCTATTAACCCAGGTGATCGTAAACGGTTAGTAATTCGGTTTCTTTAATTATGTTGGCTTTTCATTTCTTTCTTCCTTTCTTTACTTTATTTATTTATTCTTTGCCTTCTTAATTTAGTATGCTGTGCTTTTCTGGAATCTAGATAATTAGCTAGACTTTTACTGGTTTAAAGTAGCATTTTGTATTTGGAATTAGAGGACCTAAATCCCACACCATATTTGTCTAAAAAGTATAAGATTTGGCCATAGGGACCTGGGTACAAGGCTTGTGACTCTGTCATTTCCAAGCTGTGTTGCCTTGATCCAAGTACTCACCTTCCTTTCTCTCTATCTTCTTCCCCCTTCCTCCCTCCCTTCCACACACTCTAAAAATTAATGGAAAAAATATCCTCAGATGAGGATTGGGTATGAACATATATATTTTTTTCCAACTCAAATATCATTCACATATTTACTTGGATTTGGCACACAAATATTGAATAATTTAATTGTATGGAGGAGGACTTAACACATGGCAAAAAAAAAAAAAAGGGTTAGAATTCACATCAGAGAAATTAAATTTAAAAAAAAAAAAAACCCGAATAGCTGCAGCAATCTTGAGAAAGAAGAGGGAGTGATCACAATACTAGATATCAAGCTATATTACAAAGCCACTGTCCTCAAAACTGCCTGGTACTGGCACAAGAACAGACATATAGACCAATGGAACAGAACAGAGAACCCAAAAATCGACCCAAGCTATTATGCTCAATTAATATTTGACAAAAGAGGCAAGAGCATACAATGGAGTCAAGACAGACTCTTCAATAAATGGTGTTGGGAAAATTGGACAGATACATGCAAAAAAGTAAACCTAGACCACCAACTTACACCCTACACAAAAATAAACTCAAAATGGATAAAGGATAAACATAAGACAGGAAACCAGAAAAATCTTAGAAGAATCAATGGGCAGCAAAATAGCAGATATATGTTGTAGCAATGTCTTTACCAATACAGCTCCTAGGACAATGGAAACTAAGGAGAAAATAAAGAAATGGGACTACATCACAATCAAAAGCTTCTCACAGCAAAAGAAACCATCAACAAAACAAAAAGAAAGCCCACTGCATGGGAGAACATATTTGCCAATGTTATCTCCGATAAGAGTTTAATCTCCAAAATTTATAGGGAACTCATACAACTTAACAAAAGGAAGATAAACAATCCAATTAAAAAATAGGCAAAGGATCTAAATAGACACTTTTCGAAAGAGTACATACAGAAGGCCAAGAGACGTATGAAAACATGCTCAAAGTCACGAATCATCCAAGAGATGCAAATCAAAACGACAATGAGGTACCATCTCACACCTGAAAGAATGGCTGTCAACAAACGACAAGTGCTGGCGAGGATGAGTGAAAAAGGAACCCTCGTGCACTGCTGGTGCAAATGCAGATTGATGCAGTCACGTGGAAAACAGTATGGAGTTTCCTCAAAAAATTAAAAATGGAACTCCCATTTGACCCAGTAATCCCACTTCTAGGAATATATCCCAAGAAACGAGAAACACCAATCAGAAAGAATATATGCACCCCTATGTTCATAGCAGCACAATTTACAATAGCTAAGATTTGGAAACAGCCTAAGTGCCCATCAGCAGATGAGTGGATTAGAAAACTGGTACATCTACACCAAGCATGTCAAACTCAAAGACTAACACGGGCCAAATAAACCAGATTTAAGTTTATGTAGGCCACACACACAAAAAAAAGCTTCAATTTTCATAGAAATGTAGGTTTATATTGAAAAGTATAGTATAAAAAAAAAGAACAAGAACAATGATAAATTTAATGTTTTCTTCCTGACACTTGGCATCTCTTCTCTGCTACTATCTTTCCTACTTCGGAGGAAATCTTGTTCACAGTGATTACTTTTAAAACTGACCCAAGGTGAATGTCAGTAATTCTGGATCTGACAGGAGATTTATTTCCTTTCATAATCTATATTAATAAAAGGTTAATATGCTAATTAGACCAGACGTCTTCCGGACAAAGCCACAGTGGTGGGGCCAAGGCAGAGGGGGCTGGGGTGATCAGGAAGGCAGACAGAGGCGGTTAGGGGTGATCAGACAGGCAGGCAGATGAGTGGTTAGGAGCCAGTGGTCCCAGATTAGAGAGGGTACAGGCCAGGCTGAGGAACCCCCTCCCGTGCACGAATTTCGTGCACCGGGCCTCCAGTTGTAAATAACTGCTCACACTGTTATATTGGCTGGGCCGCAAAAATATTCGTTGTGGGCTGTGAGTTTGACAAGCTTGATCTACACAATGGAATACTATGCTGCTGTAAAAAAAAAAAAAAAAAGGAATTCTTACCATTTGCAACAGCATGGATGGACCTGGAGAGCATTATGCTAAGCGAAATAAGCCAGTCAGAGAAAGATAAATATCACATGATCCCGCTCATTTGTGGAATATAATGAACAACATAAACTGGTGAACAAAAATAGAGCCAGAGACATAGAAGCATCAAACAGACTGTCCAACCTATGAGGGAAGGTGAGGGGTGAGGGGGTAAGCGATCAACCAAAGGACTTGTATGCATGCATATGAGCATAACCAATGGACACATACAGTAGCGGGGTGAGGGCATGTGCTGGGGGGTGGGAGCAGCCGGGGAGAGGTCAATGGGGGAAAAAGGAGACTCATGTAATATTTTAAACAATAAAGAATTTAAATTTTAAAAAATTGTTTCATAAGTAAGGTTTTTGCCACATCTAATCGTTTTAAATTAGGCCATGCCACATCCTCTTAATATATATTTTTCTTCAGTGATCATTCATGCTCCTGTTTTCCTTCCTCTTTCTGTCATCACTCCTCCTTTATTTCTTTTCTGAAATCCTCACCTTCCTCACGTGCTTCAATTGTCATTCCCAAAGGAACTATCGTAGCCTTTTGCTGCATTTCTCTTTAAAAAAAAAAAAAATGTTTTTATTGATTTCAGAGAGGAAGGGAGAGAGAGAGAGAGAGAAACATCAATGATGAGAATCATTGATAGGCTGCCTCTTGCATGCCCCCCACTGGGGATCAAGCCCGCAACCTTGACTGGAATCGAACCTGGGACCCTTCAGTCTGTAAACTGACACTCAATCCACTGAGCCAAACCGGCTAGGGCTGATTTTCTCTCTTATACTTGCTCCTTTAACGACACTGCAGTTCTTCAGTTACTTTCATTCAGTTATTCAACAAATACATATTCAGTTCCTACTATGCTCTAAATATATCCTACGCCAGATATTGGGGAAATAATTGGACAAATTGGACATGGCATTTGCCATTACCATTTTTATATTTCCAGCTCTGTTCTCTCTCCCAAACATGCACATCACATTTCCAGGGTCTGCTTGGCATTTTCCATGTGACATCTATGTCCTTTATCCACTCAAAAATTCACCTGAAACCTCTCTGTACCCATAAAACACCATGTTTGCGAACTAAACTCAGTTCTGCTAAATGTCTAACTTTGTAGGTGTTTCCACTCCCTACAGATGTTCATCTGTTGTAAGGTCAGTCCCTGCGGGGGCTTTGGTTTGCATGGGCAAACTCCACCAAGCAGGGGGAGCAAACTGAAGTCACAAAGCTCACTGTAAGGGCGGCCCATGCCCTGGTGTGCCAAGAGACAAAGCTCCTTCTCGGAGCTGGATAGTCTGTCCATCTCTGTCTGTCTATCTCTCCTGGCCTCTCTACCTCCCTGTGTGGATGTCGTCTGTCCTCCCACCCTGACCACCCAGCTTTCTCTGCTTGCTCCATTTCTGCTCCCACCCGTCAGATTTGCTCACCACCCTCAACCTCTTCACCACACAGCACAGCAGCTCCAGCTTTCAGTGCAGTGACCACAGCTAGCCAGCGACTCCTTGTTGGGTCTCTTAATTTCCTTTCCTGGTGGAACAATTTGACTGGTCCCACTCATCGTTCCGTCCTGGGCCCCATCCTGGCTCCTGGTCAGGGCTCCTGATGGGCCCTATCAAGGTGAGGTTCTCACTCTGAACCAAACAGACATGGCTGGGAAGTGGTGTAACATGCTCCCCTAGCCACCTACCACAAAGGAACTGTTCCAAAAACTCATGGTTTATACCATACTTGCAGAACTTAAATTTCATACTACCTTGAATCTTTGCCTGTTAGTTTTGTCTCTCCCCAGATAAACAGAGGGAAGAGGTTGTGTTATGTACCTCTTACATGTGCCCTTGGAGTGCTATCCCAGTCATCCAGGATACTTGTTACCCTACAGCAAGCATGTCAAACTCAAAGGCTTAAACTGGCCAAATAAACGAGGCACGCGCCCTGCGGGCCGCGAGTTTGACATGCTTGCCCTACAGCAAACCATGTCCCACGGTAAACCTTCAGAATCAGTCTGTGGGGATGGAGCTCAAGCATGTTTCCTTTGAGCAAGCGCCCAGGTGATTTTGGGACCAGCCTGGGAAGAGGTGTCACTGCCCCAGAGCACCCGCTGGCCCTTTGGGAAGAATGTGTCCAAAGTGGCCAGGCCTCTGGGTACATCGGGGTGGAAGTGGTCTCTGCTCATCTCGTTGTGAAGTCTTCTGGTCTGAGGGGCTCTGGAAGCAGCCTCATTTTCACTCCCATCTTTATTATTTCCCAGTGTAGGCAGATGACGTAATTTGTGTAACCCATTTCTGACTTTTAGAATGAGAATCGGCTTCACAGGGTTGTTAGGAGAAATAAGCTCAGCGATGTAGAGGAAAGTAGAGGCTGCCTTCCCTCCCTGCCAGGCTTTGCCTTCGTAGAGAATTCTAACGTGTACTTTGTTGTTTGTTTCAGCTATGCAGATATAATGCTGTCCCTAATGAGAAGAGGGTTTCACTACCTCTTGAGTGTTTTTTCTTATGACCCAACTAAATATGGAGGTAAAGTCTTTTTATTTTCCTAATTGCCTCATTTCCTGATTTAATTCTATGACATGAATAGCATTCATTTTCTCCTAATTTATCCCAGAGGAAGTATAGTGCTTATACACATACATGAAGATATGTCTAGTTTTGGCTAGTGGAAACTATAAACTTTTTCTATCTTCCCACTGGGTACATATTTTTCTCATATTCCATTCCCATTTTGTTCATTCACTGCTCAAACCATGAACGAGAGGGAGAAGTGGATGGCCCTAATGTAAAAAAGAAATCTCATGGTTAGGAGGAAGAGAGATTTGCTATAGATAGAGCATATCTGTGCCATCCGTGGTGGTGGGGATGATCTGGGCAGATGCCTATGGGTGCACACACAAGCACCCTCATAGGAGGACGGTGTCAAAAATGAACATGGGGAGGTAGGAGATGTGCAAGAAAAGCTCTAACCCATTGGTCGGCAAACTCAGAGCCAAATATCAACAGTACAACGATTGAAATTTCTTTTGAGAGCCAAATTTTTTAAACTTAAACTTCTTTTAACGCCACTTCTTCAAAATAGACTCGCCCAGGCCAGGGTATTTTGTGGAAGAGCCACACTCAAGGGGCCAAAGAGCCGCATGTGGCTCGCGAGCCGCAGTTTGCCGACCACAACTCTAAACTATTGCTATTTAACTTATGAAATTTTATAATTTATTGAATTTTTTATAACTATCTTTATTTTGAATTTGTAAAAGTGCTATTTTTTCTGGACCCATTTTGATGTGTTTGAACATTAAAGCTTAACTTTTGTCATCACTGAACTTCATCTTCAGGAAGATTTGAAAACCAACTATGTAGACTTTCCATTTCTAAAAATTCTCTTTTTAATGTTTAATTGTGCTTTTTAAAAAGTACTGTGTTTTAGAAACATTTATATTATGTTAGTGTTTTTTTCTCTTTGAATCATCTTTAAAAACTCATTAAAAGATGAGACCTGTTGTTCTTAATTAAATCTGGGACAATTGGATGGAAATAGAAATTAATATATCAGCTCTGCTAACCTGATTTCAGTTTCATTCCTGAACAGCAGACTTAGGGAGGGGTCTATGGGAAGAAAACACAGCAAGCAATGCCTGGGGGTGGAGCTCAGAAGAGAGCTCTAGAGAGGGGCAGAAGCTAAGTTGCCTTTAAAGTTAATGGCCCTCAGCAATTTGGAGGGTGTATAGAATGTAGGGAGTGCAGGAGCAGTAGACAATCAATATCCCAGACGATGAAGGAAACCCCAGGGAATTGTTAATGAACTCCCGTATGATTTCAGTGTTCCCAAGTCCCATGGCTGGCTCAGCCACCTCATCTCTGCTGGAGATGGGCACCCACCTCAGTAAGCCAGGCTTTGGTATGAGATGGTAGAAAAGAAGCAGCAGAACCTGTCACATGCTCACCTATTTGGCTAATCAAGTTGTATGTAGAATAAGTGTACCTAGGTCATTGGAAATAAGCTGAGGAGTGGGTCCTGAGAATTTATTGCTTTAGAATGAGATCTAACCATGTTTTTCTTTTACCTAGGCCCGCCATTTTATGTATCAGATGATGAAATTAAAAGACTGTTTGGTAAGTTATGAATGTATGCTGTAACTTTTTAAATAAAGTCAACAGTTAGCTGTTCTGAGCTATTATCAAACTATTATTATCTAGTGTGCCGGGCCAACTCAGCCAAGGGTTCGGCGAGCCTGAGGGATGGGGTGAAGGATGTAGAAAAGACAGACAAAGAGAATAAGCTGGGTCTAGGTGGATCTCCTGTGCCTGGCTAAGGCCACAGAGAAAAAGATCCAGACTGCAAGCTGATGCTTTATTTTATAGTCAGAGGTAAACAAGGTAGTGGTCACCATAGTTACAATGTTCTTGTGAGTTTCACTTGTTTTGGCAGCACTTGCTGCACCTCCCACAGCCCATTAGCTACCCAGGTAAGATCTAGGGAGCATCATAAGGTCAAGCTTAACCCTACCAGGCCGCTGTACCGATTTTTCGGTAATTTCCGAATCTCTGGTGACTCCTAATTTTCGGTACTTGGCCTAGACCTATTTTCTACCATGTCTCAAAGTTCCATCTTATTCTAACCACTTGTTTGCATGTAACTAACATTTTTCTCTATCATGTTGATTTTTTCTCTTGAATGCTCACGAGCCCAGGTATAGGGGACGGTTAGGTTCAGGGCCTCAGGTCTGGTAGGGTTAATTATGCTAAGAGGGCTGTGCCCTCTAAGCTGGGACTTGTTTGTGGCTTTGCCAACAGATCAGTCGGAGGCTTAACCCTATAGCCGCTCCCTACAATCTAGAAGTATAAAATTTAAAGGTCAGAAACCATTTTATTGAAGACTATTTTGTCCTAGAAAAGGAGAGATCTCTGTAATATGCCTTTTATTTTTATAATATGCGTTTTTAGCTAAGTGGTATGCTTATGTTGAAGACATTTGAATTCTTCCAGAGAGATGGTATGTTTAGTTTGGCTCTTAGGCATTGTAAGTGATCATTCAAAGTTCAGAATTTTCCTCAGTAATTCCCCCACTTTCATTAGAAAAAAAGAGAAAAATCTTCAGTACACAGTTTTTAAAATCCTTCGATGTGTTTTCAGAAGAACCCCTGATTGCATTCTTCATAAAGTTTTAACTTGTTACCCTTTCTTCTTGTTTCAGGTTCAGTATGCACTTGTCAGTGTCTCGAGAAAGTAGATGCATTTGAAGAACGACATAAAAGTTGGGGAGTTGACTACCTTGTTGAAAAGTTATATCTTCTTACAGAAAAGTAATTGAGACATAAATAAATAAAAGCAAGTAACATCAAGTATTAGAGAAATTGAAAATCATGCTAAGGCATGAAAATACAATGGATGGCCTTTGAAAAAATTGTTCGCAAATTACATCATAGTAATGTGTGTAACTTTTTAGAAAAAAACACTAATCACAACAACAATCACATACTAAAATGTTAAAGTAGCTACCTTTGGAAAGGGGAATATGATTGGTGGGGTTGTGTGGGTGAAAGATTATACCTATGTGTTTTACTTACAAATTGATTTTTTACAATCACCATGTATTACCTCTATAATTAAAAAATAAAAGAGAATGCAATGCATATAACTTAAATATAATAGACATAGAAAAATTGTTATTCTTTATGAAACTTAGAACCATTGGGGAAATGTAACACTTTAAGAGGGTTTAAGGTAAAAGAAAGTGGTCTCAGAAATTATATAAAATATTAGCTTTTCCTATATACCTTCATATTATTCTCATCCTAGCATTGCTTTTCACATTTTTCTCTTTATATAATTTTATATGTAACAGAATCAAGAAAATGTTTTAAATTAATTAAATAAACCAATCTATATGCAACAAAATATTGTTCCTCTGTTCTCTTTGCTGGCTAGAGTTAGTGTCTATAATTTGCACCCACATTTATTTTAAAAATAAACTTTTTAAAAAGTTTTTTTCTGAGTTTGGCAGTTTTTTTGTTTCTTTTAATTTAATCTTTTTAAAATTACAGTCTTAATGAAGTGCAATGTACTTAGGGCTGGATTCAGAACTACTCATTATAAATGTTTAGATTCAGTATTTCTCAGTGTTTCATTAGCAATCATATTTTGTTAAATCAGACATCCCTCTCAAACTGCACTACCTATACCTAATTGATTTAGATTGTTTGGTTCATCTTAATAGGATGGCTTATTAAGAAACTAGTAGCCGATCACGCGATATCATGCGCAGTAGGCCGCCCGCCGCTTCTGCGGGAGCCGGTGGGAACCGCAACCGGGAGCCAAGCCGCTTCCACGGGAGGCGGGCCGCCGTCTCCGCTCCAGGCCTGCGCTCAGCCGTGGAGGCTGCAGGCCAACCCCCTGTCCCTGTCCATGTCTGCTCTGGTTCCAGGGGGCCAGCCTGAGCCAGGCGCGGCAACGAAGCAAGCGTTCTGCTAGGCCAGGCTGCTTACACTGCCCACTCTCAGCGGCCGCCCCCCTGGGACTGGGGGATTCCGGCAAGGCTGAGAGGACTGGGTGCCGCCATCTTGTGGCTATGGGTGCTGCCATCTTTGTGACAGAGAGATGGTATATTACCCTTTTATTAGATAGGACTAGAGGCCCGATGCATGAAATTCGTGCAAAAATAGGCCTTCACAGCCCAGGCTGCCTCGGCCCCGGGCTGCCTCGGCCCTCGCAGCCCCAGCTTCATCTGGAAGGTCATCTGGATGGTCGTTCTGCTGTTCGGCTATTTGGTCAATTTGCATATCACCCTTTTATTATTATAGATGAGAGGCCCGGTGCACGTGATTCGTGCACTAGCAGGGGGCGTGACCTGTGGGGATCCGCCCGCTGTGAGAGCACTGCCGGCCAGCCGAGCAGCTGTGGACCTGCCCTCTGAGTGGCTGCTCCCTGGTCCAGCATCTTCTGTGGAGCCAGAGCACTTGCCTCTCCAGGGAACCAGGTTGGGGCCGGGCCCAGGGACAATAGCACTGAGAGGCAGCGGAGTAGGCCTCAGTCCCACAACGGCCATGAACCAGCCTCCGAGGTCAGCTTTGTGAGCCCAGCAGTGGCAGCACTGCATGGCCTGCGGGCATCCAGAGGAGGTGGCAGGGAGTGAGTAGGAGACGATCGCAGCCTGGGTTCCTGCCCATCGGCCTGGAGTTCACAGCAGGAGCAGCCACTCATCCCGGTCAGCCATGCGGCGCTCCCACTTGGTAGCACACTGACCACCAGGGGGGCAGCTCCTGTGTTGAGCGTCTTCCCCCTGGTGGTCAGTACACGTCACAGTGACTGGCCGACTGGTAGTTCTGGTTGTTCTACCATTCAGTCACTGGGCTTTTATTATATAGGACTAGTTAACTGTGTATGTGTGTGTTGGCTGGGTTAAAGGGGGAAGTTTATAGACCCCTTGAATACTGATGAAAGTTATAGGTACTTTCCTTAGAAATATGTCATAAGGAGGATACTGTGAAAACTTTCTTAGGGTTCGGAGTTGTTGACTTCCCGGCCTCTTCTGCCCCCATTTAGGAACTGCTGCCCTAGATGCTCTCTGGCGCTGGTCTTATTCTAATACACTTATAAGTCTATTAATTTGGAGTGTCTTCTAGCTCATATGGTTCTTGCTTCTCTGAAACCTGTCCCCAGTTCATAATGTGGGCTTCCAGAAGCCATGACTACCTGACTCTGCCTTTGTCACCATTTGAATGGACTGAGAAGGGACTGCAGACCTGAGTTGGGCCAATCAGATTCTCTTCAGAGTTTTTTAGAATTGGGTTGAGAAAATCAAGTTAACCACTTAGAGGGGGTGAAACTAGCAGGTGACCCCAGCAGCAGTGAGGTAGCCACTTTGTCCTCCAAGATAGGAGAGAAAGAGAATGCTGTCTGCAGAAAGCAGCAGAGATGAGAACTGGAGAGAGTCCTGGGTATTTTCAGTTTCCATTTTCATTCTTCCTGAAGCCCAGCAGCTCTGTGGGAGAGAACAGTGATGTCCCTGTGATAGAGACCTATTCTCTTTGCTGGCTACAGTTAGTGTCTGTAACTTGCACCCAAAGATCCTTAAAAAATACAAAAGATATGTTCTTATGTAGTTGATCTTTTACATATTATGTGTCCTCAGTGGGGGAATACTGACCTTTTTAAAGTCTCAAAATGGATAATATACTACATATAAATTATTTTAGAGCTATTGTATTATGTTCAGAATTTTCTAGAAATGACTTTGTAATTTAAATAGCAGATTCCCTGAGCCTGTGGGCCCTGACACAGTGATTTATGAAAGACCTTGCCCTGCCTAAACACCAGGTATGAAGGCACTAGCATATGTACACTCTTAATGCTGTCAATGGCGTACAGAATGAAACAAGAAAAGTGTGCAGAAGTCCATGTGGGTGAATGGGGAAAGAAAACTACAAGGGATACGACCAAAGCTTTAACACTTACCTCTGAGGAGGTGGAGATTTGGTTCTCTAAAAAGTTAATGGCATGGAGACCACAGAAGGTAGCCTGAAAGGTGTACTTTGTGAGAGATACTATCAGATGAAAGGGGATCCCTGGGCAGAATGAAGTGACAAATATAAACCTCACCCATAGAGAAATTAGTCAAAATAATTTTTCCCATTCTCACTGTAGCACATACCTGTCATTGTTTTATTTTAATAACAGGGTGTGACATAGATGTGTTTTTATGAATATATATATATATCTATATATATATATATATATATATGTTTTTATAAATATATATATATGAATATATATATATATGAATATATATGATATATCTTTATATAGTTGATCTTTTACATATTATGTGTCCTCATTGGGGTAATATATATATGGCACACACTCTTACACTCTTTAAAGATCTTTTTATTTTTTTGCTGTTAATCCTCACCTGAGGATATTTTTCCATTGATTTTTAGATAGTGGAAGGAAGGAAGGGGAGAGAGGGAGAATCATTGATGTGCAAGAGACATATTGATTGGTTGCCTCCCACACACACTACCCTGAGCAGGGCTGAGGATGGAACCTGCAACCCTTCAGGGGGTAGGCCAGCACTCTAACCACTGAGTATCACTGGCTGGGGAATGTTTATATTTAAATAATAATAAATTAATACGTTCTTACTGAAATTTTGGGAAGTATAGGGAAGTCTTTAAAAAACACACAAAAGGAGATTAAAAATGGTGGTGGATGGACAAATCCTCTAAACAAAAAATCAGCAAAGAAACAGCAATCCTAAATGAATCACTAGACCAGATGGAATTAATTGACATCTTTAGAACATTTCACCCCAAAGCCACAGAATATACTTTCTTCTCAAGTGCACATGGGTCATTTTCAAAGATAGACCATATGCTGGGTCACAGGAAAAGTCTCTTCAAATTCAAGAAGATAGAAATTATATCAAGCATCTTCTCAGATCACAGTGGCATAAAACTGGAAATCAACTACAATAAATACAATCCAAAGAAATCAAACACATGGAGACTAAACAGCATGCTTTTAAACCATGACTGGGTCACCAGAGAGATCAAGGAAGAAATAAAAAACATCATGGCAACAAATGACAATGAAAACACAACAATCCAAAATCTATGGGACACAGCGAAAGCAGTCTTGAGAGGGAAGTTCATAGCTCTACAAGCCTATTGCAAAAAACAAGAAGCAATGGTAATAAATTACTTAACCCTACAACTCAAAGAGCTAGAAAAAGAGCAGCAAGAAAAGCCCAGTGTAACCAGAAGGAAGGAAATAACAAAGATCAGAGCGGAGATAAATGACATAGAGACCAAAGAAACAATACAAAAGATCAACAAAACCAAGAGCTGGTTCTTTGAAAGGATAAACAAGATTGATGGACCTCTAGCCAGGCTCACCAAGAAGCAAAGAGAGAGGACCCAAATAAACAAAATCAGAAATGAAAGAGGTGAAATAACAACAGACCCCGCTGAGATACAAAGGATTGTTACAAAATACTACGAACAACTCTATTCCAACAAACTGGACAACCTGGAGGAAATGGACATATTCCTAGAAAAATATAACCTTCCAAAAATCAATCAAGAAGAATCTAAAGAGCTCAATAGGCCAATAACTATGGACGAAATTGAAGCAGTCATCAAAAAGCTTCCGGCAAACAAAAGCCCGGGGCCTGATGGCTTCACAGGAGAGTTTTACCAAACATTCAAGGAAGAACTAAAACCTATCCTCCTCAGACTATTCCAAAAAATTCAAGAAGAAGGAACACTTCCAAGCTCCTTCTATGAAGCCAGCATCACCCTAATACCAAAACCAGATAAAGACAACACAATGAAAGAGAATTACAGACCAATATCCATCATGAACATAGATGCCAAAATCCTCAACAAAATTCTAGCAAATCGGCTCCAGCAGTACATCAGAAAGATCATACACCATGACCAAGTAGGATTTATTCCAGGAATGCAAGGATGGTACAATATCCGCAAATCAATAAATGTGATACATCACATAAACAAATTGCGAGATAAAAATCACATAGTCATATCAATTGATGCAGAAAAAGCATTTGACAAAATCCAACACCCTTTCTTGATAAAAACTCTCAACAAGGTGGGAATAGAAGGCTCATACCTCAACATAATAAAAGCTATATATGATAAACCCACAGCAAACATCATACTCAATGGACAAAAACTAAAAACATTTCCCCTAAGAACAGGAACAAGACAGGGATGCCCACTCTCACCACTCTTGTTTGACATAGTATTGGAAGTATTAGCCATTGCAATTAGACAAGAAGAAGAAATAAAAGGCATCCAAATTGGAAAAGAACAAGTAAAGCTGTCTTTATTTGCAGACGACATGATATTGTACATAAAAAATCCGAAAGACTCCGTCAAAAAACTAATAGACTTAATAAATGAATTCGGCAATGTAGCAGGATACAAAATTAACGCCAAGAAATCTATGGCCTTTCTATACACCAATAGTGAACTTACAGACAGAGAGACTAAAAAGGCAATCCCATTTACCATTGCACCAAAAAAATTAAGATACCTAGGAATAAACTTAACTAAGGAGGTAAAAGACCTATACGCAGAAAACTACAAGACACTGAAAAAAGAGATAGAGGAAGACGTAAACAGATGGAAGAACATACCATGTTCATGGACTGGTAGAATCAACATCATTAAAATGTCCATACTACCCAAAGCAATCTATAGATTCAATGCACTCCCCATTAAAATACCAATGGCATATTTCACAGACCTTGAAAGAACTCTCCAAAAATTCATCTGGAATAAAAAAAGACCCCGAATAGCCACAGCAATCCTGAGAAAGAAGAATAAAGTAGGCGGGATCTCAATACCAGATTTCAAGCTGTATTACAAAGCCACTGTTCTCAAAACAGCCTGGTACTGGCACAAGAACAGAGATATAGATCAATGGAATAGAATAGAGAATCCAGATATCAACCCAAACCACTATGCTCAATTAATATTTGACAAAGGAGGCATGAACATACAATGGAGTCAAGACAGTCTCTTCAATAAATGGTGTTGGGAAAATTGGACAGATACATGCAAAAAAATGAAGCTTGATCACCAACTTACGCCATACACAAAAATAAACTCAAAATGGATACAGGACTTAAACATAAGACGGGAAACCATAAAAATACTAGAGCAATCCACAGGCAGCAAAATCTCAGACTTATGCCAAAAGAAATTCTTCACTGACACTGCCCCTAGGGCAATGGAAGCTAAAGAGAAAATTAACAAATGGGACTACATCAAAATAAAAAGCTTTTTCACAGCAAAAGAAACCATCAACAAAACAACAAGAAGGCCTACTGCATGGGAGAACATATTTGCAAATGGCATCACTGATAAAGGTTTAATCTCCAACATCTACAGGCAGCTTATACAACTTAATAAAAGGAAGATAAATGATCCAATAAAAAAATGGGCAACAGACCTAAATAGAATATTTTCAAAAGAAGACAGAAGGAAGGCCAAGAGACACATGAAAACATGCTCAACATCACTAATTATCCGAGAGATGCAAATCAAAACAACAATGCGGTATCATCTCACACCTGTCAGAATGGCTATCATCAACAAATCAACAAACGACAAGTGTTGGCGAGGATGCGGAGAAAAAGGAACCCTCGTGCACTGCTGGTGGGAATGCAGACTGGTGCAGCCACTGTGGAGAACAGTATGGAGTTTCCTTAAAAAACTGAAAATGGAACTCCCATTTGACCCAGTAATCCCACTCCTGGGAATTTATCCGAAGAAACTAGAAACACCAATCAGAAAGGATATATGCACCCCTATGTTCATAGCAGCACAATTCACCATAGCTAAGATTTGGAAACAGCCTAGGTGCCCGTCAGCAGATGACTGGATCAGAAAACTGTGGTACATCTACACAATGGAATACTATGCTGCCATGAAAAAGAAGGAATTCTCATCGTTTGCAGCAACATGGATGGAATTAAAGAACATTATGTTAAGTGAAATAAGCCAGTCAATGAAAGAAAAATACCACATGATCTCACTCATTTATGGATAATAAAGAACATTATAAACTTGAACAAAAAGACAGATACAGAGACAGTAAAGCATCAAACAGACTGTCAAATTACAGGGGGAAAGTTAGGGAGAGGTGGGGGAGATAAAAGATCAATCAAAGGACTTGTATGCATGCATATAAGCATAAACAATGGATGCAAAACTCTGGGGGGTGAGGGCATATATGGGAGTGGGGTGGGGGGTGGCAATGGAAAGATATGTACACGTATAATACCTTAATTAATAAAATTCCATTTATAAGAAGCAAAAAAAAAAAATGGTGGTGGAGTAAGTGGATGCTGCACGGACATGCTCCCAGGACCAAACTAGAATTAACAACTAAAAATACAGAAAAATTTCCTGAAAAATCAACTGAAGACTGACTGGAAAGAACCCTGATAATCGAGGACCAAAAGTGGAGACCGCATAGAGATGGGTAGGAGGGGGGAGGAGCAAAAAGGGCTGGCCGGGTTCCCACAGACAGCTACGGAAGTTCCAGAGAGATATCTCAGCTGCAGGGGTTGCCACTGAGAACTCTGGGGTATGATGCCCAAGCTGGGATCCCAGCAGAGAGCACCAGAACTGAAAAGAATACCTACATAACATCTGGCTATAAAAGCAGGCAACCTCTTAAAGGACCAATGCACAAAATTCCCTGTGCAGCCACTCACCTTGTGCTCTGGTAGAGGGAGGAAAGAATGGACAGGAGCTGTGTGAGCAGAAGCCATGGTGGGGAGCTCTGGGGTTAGAGCTCAGAAGGCATACACCCTGGTTTCCTGGTTCCCTCATGCTGCAGAGGTCATCTTTCTCACACAGACAATTGCTATCTAGGTGGTTTCGTCTCGGGGGAAGACAGGTGACCCACGCTATTTGGAAACACCTTCCCCCATGGTGTGGAGTTGCTAAGGCCCATTAAGAGACTGAGAATGACAATTAGCCTCCAGGCAGAAGCAATCACCCCACCCTGTTAGGGAAAACTCTTGCCACACCTGTGGATGATTGCCTGAGGGCAATTCAAGATCAAATCCAATCAGTCTGCAAGCAGAGGCAGTCTCTGGAGGCTTTGAGTCTTTGCCTGACCTAATTAGACAGAAACAGCATTTGACACTGTCCTGCACTAGAAATTGAGAGGTGTAGCAGATCTATCTAATACATACTCATAAACCCAAACAGGCACCCAAAATGAGGAGACAAAGAAACAACCCCCAAATGAAAGAACAAGAGGATTCTCCAGAAGAAGAGATAAATGAAATGGAGATAAGAAATTTATCTGATATAGAGTTCAGAATAATGATGGTAAAGATGCTCAACAGCATGAGAAAAGATATAGTAACTATGAAAACAGAAATAAAAAATGACATAGCACAAATAAAGAACACATTGGAAGGAATACACAGCAGATTAGGGGAAGCTGAGGATCGAATCAGTGAATTAGAGGACAGGGTTGGAAAAAAAATTACTCATTAGAGAACCAAAAGAAAAAAAACACACAATTAAAAAACAGGAGGACAGCTTAAGGGAGCTGTGGGACAATATGAAACATAGCAATATTAGAATAGTAGGTGTGCCAGAAGAGGCAGCAAGGGAGAAAGGGATATAGAATGTGTTTGAAGAAATAATGGCAGAAAAAAATATATATATTGGCAGAAAACTTCCCTAACCTGGTGAAGGAAAAAGTCACACAACTTCAGGAGGCACAGAGAACCCGAAGCAAGAAGAACCCAAACAGGCCCATGACCAGACACATCCTCATTACAATGCCAACAATTAAAAGACAAAGAGAGAATCTTAAAGGCAGCAAGAGAAAAGCAAACTGTCACTTATAAAGGAGCTCCCATAAGGCTGACATCTGATTTCTCACTAGAAACTCTACAGTCCAGAAGGGAATGACATGAAGTACTCAGGTAATAGAAAGCAAGGATCTGAAACCAATATTACTCTATCCAGCAAGGCTATCATTCAAAATAGATTGTGAAATAAACAACTTCCCAGACAAAAAAAAAAAAAGGCTAAAGGAGTTCATCACTACCAAGCCAGCATTACAAGAAATGCTAAAGGCACTGCTGTAATAAGAGGAAGAGAGAGAGAGAAATCTATGCATACAGAATTAAAATGGCAATAAAACACACACACACACACACACACACACACACACACACACACTCACACACACACACACAAACCAGCCAGTCCTGTCACCAGAGATGATTACTGCTAAACTGATGATGTGTTTTCTTATCTTTTTTTGTCTGCTCATATACGTGCATGTTTTTGCTGAGTTGACATCATATTATGGATACAGTATTGTCTCTCTACTATCTTCTCTAGTATTTCATCAGCCCTTACTCATGTCACTATTTTTTAGAAATTATATATATACACTGAGTGGCCAGATTATTATGACCACCCCATCAGTACTTCATTGGGCCACCTTTTGCCTTCAATTCTGCGGCGATTCTTCTTGGCATTGACTCCACATGATGTTGAAAGGTGATGCGAGGAATCTGACACCATGCCTGATGAATGGCACTGTCCAGTTCTGTGAGATTTGATGGTTGTGGAACCAGCTGCCTGATGGCTCTTTTAACTTCGTCCCACGAATGCTCAATTGGATTGAGATCTGGTGATTGTGGGGGCGACCTAAGCAAGGTAAAGTCTCCCTCATGTTCTTGAAACCACTCCTGCACAATACGAGCACCATGGCATGGTGCATTGTCTTGTTGGAAGGAGCCATCTCCATTGGGATACGCCATCAACATGATAGGATGAACTTGATCAGCAACGATACTTAGGTATGTTGTGCTATTCAGACGTTGTTCCACATGAATTAAAGGGCCCAAATCATGCCAGGAAAACATGCCCCAAACCATAACACTGCCCCCACCAGCTTGAAGGGTTGTACTCATGCACGTGGGGTGCATGCTTTCATGCTGTTTCCGCGAAATTCTCACTCTGCCATCTGCATGATGCAACTGGAAACATGATTCATCGGACCACATGACATTTTTCCAATGCTCGACTGTCCAATCCTGTGTTCCTGAGCGAATTGGAGATGTTTTATCTTGGTAACTGCAGACAGCAAAGGTGTTCGAACAGGCCTTCGGCTTCCATATCCCATATGATGCAGTGTACGGCTAATTTGCCTACAAACGTCAAGTGGTCATAATAATCTGGCCACTCAGTGTATATTGTTAATCTTTACACAAGGATATTTTTTTCAGTGATTTTTAGGGAGAATGGAAGGGAGAGAGGGAGAGGCAGAGAGAGAGAGAAATATCAATGTGACAGAGACACATTGATTGGATGCCTCCTACATGATTGACCAGGAGCTGGATTAGACCTGCAACCTGGTATGTTCCCTTGACTGGGAATTGAACCCGAGACCCTCTGGTGTGCAGGCTGATGCTCTAACCACTGAGCCCCGCAGGCCAGGACAGAAATAATATATTTTTAATGTGTTTTTATTGAATTTTAGACAGAGAGAAAGGGAGAGGAAGAGAGAGAGAGAGAAAGAGAGAAAAAAACATAAATGAGAAAGAAACATTGATTGGCTGCCTCCTGCATACCTCTTTACTGGGGATTGAGCCTGCAACCGGGGCATGTGCCCTGACCAGGAATCAAACTGGTGACCTCTCAGTGCATGGGTCAATGTTCAACCAGCTGAGCCACACAGGCCAAGGCAATAATATTTTTTTAATAGATGTACAATGTTCTGTCATATGGCAGTGCCACAATCATTTCATCTTTCTCCTGTTTAGAGTAATTCAGCAAAGGTAAGTAGTACTCATGAGAGTGCTGGATGAGGATTCACTGATGATTGAAGACTGTCCCATTCTGAGGAATCTAGGACTCTAGTGACAGAGACTGAACAGTCATCATTACTATATAGTGTGGTGAGGCTGCATGAGGAAGACACACAGGCAGCTGCAGCTTGTAAGTGGACACTTAAGCCATCAATAAGTGAGGACAGCCCTGGCCAGTGTGGGTAAGTGGTTAGAGTGTCGGCCCTAACACAAAAAGGTCACAGGTTTGATTCCTGGTCAAGGGCATATACCTAGGTTGCAGGTTCAATCCTGAGCCCCAGTTGGGAGGCAACCAATCTATGTGTCTGTCTCACATCAATGTTTCTCTCTCTCTCCCTCCCCACGCCCCATTCTTCCACTCTCTCTAAAAAAGCAATGGAAAAAATATCATCAGATGTGGATTAACAAAAAATAATAATAATAAAATGAGGACAACATTACTTAGAGCAGGTGGGAAGAGAAGAGAAAAAGACCAAGGATGGTGTCCTAAGCAACACTCACATTTTTCAAATTTGAGAAACATTAAAGTCTCTAGGTTCCCATTTTCAACTATCTACTCCAGCTCATTTTTCTGTGGGTGCTCAAAACATTCAGGCCTGAGCCACTAGTCCCCTCTCCATCAAACCCTCACCCCTGAGAAGCCAAGCACATGGATGTGAGTGACAAAATTAGGTGGTCAGAGGGGGCACTAGGAAGACAAGATGCCCCAGGGGAAGGGCAAAGCTAGGGATGTCATCAGAGCCCAGGTCAGAGTCCAAGGAACCACACAAGCTACAGGGACGCACCTATTGGGGAGGTGTCCTGAAGCTCAAAACTGAACAACCCAGGAAGGCTTCAGATTAACAAAGACAGCAGGGTTTTTGCTCTGTGGGCTCATAAGCTCATGCTGAAGTGCCTACTGTATTTGCTCCTTGTCTTTCAAGAAGTTGCACCTCTCTTCCCTGATTGAGATAATTCCATTCTATGTGTCTTGCACCTCATTTTTTTCTCCTGTCATTGTCAGGTGCAGTCTGAAAGGTCACTGTGTCATTGGACTTGTTTTAGAATGCCTTCTAAACTGCATGTATGTGGCATATTTTGCCACATTTGCGAAACCAGGAGCCCACCTGCCTAGGCACTAACTCCTTCCGCAGGTTCTTTAACCAGGCCCCGTGCTCCCTCTTCTCCGCTGTAACCACGTGAACGAGGCCTCCATTCTCCCTCCCCTGCGGGTGGTACTTTGCACATAGGTCCATCCACTGGCCACAGGTTCTATTCTTCAAGCCCTTTGTCCTCATAACCCTCAGGGCTCATTCTAGGTGGGAGCAGGAAGAGATGGGCAGGCTATTCCAGGACTCTCAAATGAAGTGTGTTGGAGGGAAATGGAAGAAATCCATGGAGACTCTGGCACAGAAAGATTCACCATCAAAAACTCAAAATGTTAGAGTTAGACTCAGCGCATTTATTTTATTAACCAGTGTGTGTATACAGGTGCTGCAGATGTTACAATATAAGGTATTTGAGAAAGCCATTAGCATTGACTCTAGAGATAAGCAAAAGGTTTAGCACTGTTCCTGGCTAAATACTACTTTCCTAACAGTACTTCTTATACATCCTAGAGAATCATTGAAGAAAAGATATAACATTTGGGTTTACTACCTATAAGTAGTATCCTTCTAAATATTCCTTCATTCATCCATTTAGTTGATGTTGTTGGCAACTACTTGTGTATCAGGCATGATATGATGTTGAGCAAAACCAGACCTGGTTCCTGATCTCCTAGAACTTAGTTGATCTCTCCAGAGACAGGAGCAGAAGAAAGAAGGGGTGAAGGTAAAGAGCAAATTTAAGACTGGATAAAAGGGAAATTGGACTCCATATACTGGGTAAAGTACAAAAAAGACAAAATGAGGCCCTGGCCGTTTTGGCTCAGTGCATAGAGCATCGGCCTGTGGACTGAAGGGTCCCGGGATCGATTCTGTCAATGGTACATGCCTTGGTTGCAGGTTCGATCCCTGGCCCTGGTTGAGATGCGTGCGGGAGGCAACCAATCGATGTTTCTCTCTCACATGGATGTTTCTCTCTGTGTGTCTCTCCTTCTCACTTCCACTCTCTCTAAAAATCAATGAAAAAATATTCTCAGGTGAGGATTAAAAAAACAGAAGACAAAATGAAAAGGGCAGGAGTGACTGGGTTGGATTGACAGGAATACTGGAATAGAATCTGTATGTAATTCTGTGAAGAGGCAGCAATCACTGAAGAAAATGGTTGGCAAGGATGCTGAGCGAGGATGTAGGGATCCTAAATATGAAAGACTTAAACCTACATGTTGTTAGTTCTGAAAGCTTTGTGTAATTGAGAAAACCTTAACTACCAATCAAATGACCCAAAATATTTCCATGCTTTAAAGTTACCATTTGAGTCTGGACCATAATTCATGAGGGTAGATTGTCTGTTTATGTGCCAAAATGCTTTCCAGAATTACTGTGCTGACTACCAAGCAGTAGAGGGATTACCATGATCATTCTTTAAAAAATTTTTTTTTAAATTTCTTTATTGATTAAGGTATCACATATTTGTCCTCATGCCCCCATTCCCATCCCACACCCCTCCCCACACATGCCCTCACCACCCTGTTGTCCCCAACCGCTGGTTAGGCGCATATGCTTGCACCCAAGTCCTTTGGTTGATCTTCCCCTTTTACCCCCACCCTCCCCTATCCTCCCTCTGAGGCCCGACAGTCTGATCCGTGCCTCCTTGTTTCTGGGTCTGTTCTTGTTCATCAGTCTATGTTGTTCATTATTTCCACTAGATGAGTGAGATCATGTGCTATTAGAAATACACTTATAAGAACTGAAAATAAGACAAGCAATAATGGTTATGGTGACAGGAAATGAATCAGTCTGTAGTGAGTTTCTTTCTGGGTTTATTGCAGCTTTTTCTGGTTTACCTTGCCTCTTGGTGCAGTACTACTGGTTGCCCCACAGGGGCAGCAAAGCATCAAAAAGAAGACCGTAGGATTATCCTGGAGTTGAGCAAGGGAGCTGAGCCCTCCAGCTCATCTCTTCTGTCAGGCTAGCCAAGGTCATTGAAGGGTCTAGGCTCAGCCACAGTCAGCAATGAGTTGTGGGTTTTTGGAGACATTTTATTTTATTTTTTCATATATTTTAATTGACTTCAGAGAGGAAGGGAGAGGTAGAGATAGAAACATCAACGATTGTGAGAGAATCATTGATCTGCTGCCTCCTGCACGTCCACAATTGGGGCTCAAGCCTGCAGCACCGGCATGAGCCCTGATCGGGAATTGAACCGTGACCTTCTGGTTTATAGGTCGACATTCAACCACCGAATCACACCAGGTGGGCTTTGGATACATTTTAAAACAATGGTGGAGCAGAGACAAGTTAGAAGCAAGTTGAGGATCAATGAAATCCATCCAGAAAGCATCTTGAGAAGGCAACATTTCATAGCACATTTCATAGCACAGGCCTGGTCTAGATTTGTGCTGTTTGTGCCATCATGAATGACATGGGAACCATCCAGACCAGGAAGTTCAGGACTAACAGACTACTTCAGCAGAAGCAAATGGTCATTGATGTCCTTCCCCCTGGGAAGGCAACAGTACCCGAGACAGAAATTTGGGAAAAACCAGCCAAAATGTACAAGACCACATCTGATGTCAACTTTGTGTTTGGATTCAGAACCCACTTTAGTGGTGGCAAGACACTGGCTTTGGCATGATTTATGATTCCTTGGATTACACAAAGAAAAAGGAACCCAAACACAGACTTGCAAGACTTGGCCTGTATGAGAAGAAGACCACTTCAAGAAAACAGGGAAAGGAATGCAGAACAGAACGAAGGCAGTCAGGGGGACTGCAAAGGCCAATGTTGGTGCTGGCAAAAAAGAAGGAGTAAAGATTCTTCGGTGACTTAATCTGTGATGGTTGTGCAGATTTTTCATGAGAGGATTAATAAACTATAAACTTAAAAAAAAAAAAAAAGAAACATCAATGATGAGAGAAAATCATTGATTGGCTGCACCCCACACTGGGGTGCAACCCAGGCATGTGCCCTGATGGGAATCGAACCATGACATCCTGGTTCATAAGTCAATCCTCAACCAATGAACCATGCCAGCTGTGCTCTTTTTATTTATTTATTATTTTATTTTTTTAATTATTTATTGTTGAAAGTATTACATGTCTCCTTTTCCCCCCATTGACCTCTCCCAGCCTGCTCTTTTTATTTTTTAAAACTAGAGGCCAGGTGCATGAATTTGTGCATGGGTGGGGTCCGGCTGGCCTGTCCAGGGGTTGGGCTGCTGCAGTATGCATCAAAGCCACCAGTTGTTCTGGTCATTCTGATTGTTCCGCCATTCTAGTCGCTGGGTTTTTATATATATAGATGTGGATACTTGGGCCTGGCTGGTGTGGCTCAGCTGATTGAGAACCGTCTTGTGCACCAAGAGGTCACCAGGTCAATTCTGGGTCAGGGCACATGCCCAAGTTGCCGGCTCCATCCCTGGTGCAGGGCATGCAGGAGGCAGCCAATTGATGATTCTCTCTCATCGATGTTTCTATCTCTCTCTCCCTCTCCCTTCCTCTCTCTATAAAATCAATTAAAAACTTAAAATGTGTAATCAGTGCTTTAAAAGCAGTGGTATCATACAAAGTGGAAATTAGGTCTAAGCCTGGGGTGTGATAGTGGAGGTCATGTTGCAATGTCAATGCCTGTGAGTGAAGTCTGGGCTGGGGAGCCCAGGGCGGTTCATGGATGCCCTCCGTGGTGGCGGGAGCCAGACCACTATCGGGAGAGGGATCCCTGCGGCTGCACCGGACTATCTTTCCATTTTTAATGGGATACATTACATTTTAAGTAAGGAGCCATACTTTTTTGTTTGTTTGTTTGAGAAATGAATATGATTTCTAGTTGTATCAGACATTAATATTTTAAAGCTATAACAAAGTTTAAAATTTCTACATTTTATTTTTCGTTTATTGTAACTGTTCTTTTATCTATTAAACTAGAGGCCCGGTGCATGAAATTTGTGCACAGGGGAGCGGAGGGAGGTTGTCCCTCAGCCCAGCCTGCACCCTCTCCAATCTGGGACCCCTTGAGGGCAGTCGGACATCCCTCTCACAATCCAGGACTGCTGGCTCCCAACCGCTCACTTGTCTGCCTGCCTGATTGCCCCTAACAGCTTCTACCTGCTAGCCTGATCACCCCCTAACCACTCCCGTGCCAGCCTGATAGATGCCTAACTGCTCTGCTGCCAGCCTGATTGCCCCCAACTCCCCTCCCCTGCTGGCCTGGTCGCCCCCAACTGCCCTTCCCTGCAGGTCTGGTCCCCCACAACTGCCCTCCCCTGCTGGCCTGGTCGCCCCTAACTGCCCTCCCCTGCAGGCCTGGTCACCCCTAACTCCCCTCCCCTGCCGGCCTGGTCGCCCCCAACTGCCCTCCCCTGCCGGCCATCTTGTGGTGACCATCTTGTGTCCACATGGGGGCAGCCATGTTTGACCACATGGGGGCAGCCGTCTTGTGTGTTGGAGTGATGGTCAATTTGCATATTACTATTTTATTATATAGGATTGTATATGGATTGGGGAAGTACTGTTTCTCCTCTTAGCATTTGTTTCTATAACCAGAAATAAAGTTATATATTAAAGAAATGACAAAAATAAAATGTGGCTACTAGAAAATTTAATATTACATATGTGGCTCTCATTATATTTCTAATACTAGTAGACATTAGTTCTAAAAATATTACATTTTTGGTGTCCTGAATGTATTTCTTGACTTAAAGATTACTTCAGAAATTAATTCCTATTTGATTAGACTTTAGTCAGCTATTTATTTAGAATGGAAATGCATTATAGCCTGAAATTATTAAATTGGTTATTATGTCCCAATACACAGATAATCTTTGAATTATGAAACACATAGAGAATGTTCTTTCTTGTCTTATATTAAAGCTCCTCCATGGTATGTTTTTTTAAAATAAATCTTTATTGTTCAGATTATTACAATTGTTCCTCTTTTTCCCCCATAGCTCCCCTCCACCCAGTTCCCACCCCACACTCTGCCCTTATCCCACCCAACCCCCACTGTCCTCATCCATAGGTGTATGATTTTTGTCCAGTCTCTTCCCGCACCCCCATACCCCTTTGCCCCCGAGAATTGTCAGACCACTCCCTTTCTATGCCCCTGATTCTATTATATTCACTCTCTCTCTCTCTCTCTCCCCTCTCCCTTCCTTTCTCTGAAATCAATTTTAAAAAATTGAAAAAAAAATACAACACTAGGATAGTTAAGAGTGTGGGGTCTGCAATTAAACTGCCTGGCCTCAAATCCCAGCACAACTACTTCCTAGCCATGTGACCCTGAACAAGATGCCTAACCTGTATGAATTCTTTTGTAGAAAAGGGATGATGAAAATAACATGTTCTGCCTAGCCGGTTTGGCTCAGTGGATAGAGCATCGACCTGCGGACTGAAGGGTCCCAGGTTTGATTCTGGTCGAGGGCACATGCCCAAGTTGTCTGCTTGATCCCCAGTGGGGAGCATGCAGGGGGCAGCCAATCAATGATTCCCTCTCATCATTGATGTTTCTATCTCTCTCTCTCTCTCCCTCTTCCTTCCTCTCTAAAATTAATAAAAATATATTTTTTTAAAAGGAAAGAAAGAAAATGACATGTTCTTACAGGATTGTCATGAGATTTAAATAAGATAATCTATGTAAACCACATAATAGAAAGCAGGCATGGCATAAGTTCTATAGCAGTTATGATTAACAGCTTATTTACTTCCATTAATTCTTCTGGAAGACATTTCCAGCCATTGTTCTCCCATCTGACACTCATTCACCTAGTGCAGTGGTTGGCAAACTCATTAGTCAACAGAGCCAAATATCAACAGTACAACAATTGAAATTTCTTTTGAGAGCCAAATTTTTTAAACTTAAACTTCTTCTAACGCCACTTCTTCAAAATAGACTCGCTCAGGCGGTGGTATTTTGTGGAAGAGCCACAGTCAAGGGGCCAAAGAGCCGCATGTGGCTCGCGAGCCGCAGTTTGCGGACCAGGGACCTAGTGGGTTTCTTGTATTGCCCTATAACATTCCTTTGCTCGTACATGCATTTATCTTACACGTGTTCATTAAGTATCTACTTTAACTACAAGTGCGATCAAGACACACACCTGCCTCACCCCCTCGAAGTTTAACTTTCCTCGTGTGTCTGTGTTTTCCAGTTTAATCAGAAGCATCGTGAACCGCGAGACCCTGTTTTCCTGCCAGCCCTAGCACCTAGCACCCAGCACCACGAATTGGAAACTGCAGGGCACCAGGGTTGGAAGACGAGGTTGTTCTAGCTCTGGCTTTGTCCCTTACAGACTGGGTGGTAGGGAGGAACCCTCTTGTTCTCAATAGGTATGTTTCTTCATGTGGTATGTGGAGATGACCCATCCATGATTTTGTTAAGATTAGTACCTATCTGACCGTGCGCTGTGAATACAGGCTTTCAAGAAGCAGTGCCGCACGCGCCCACCAGGGGGCAGCAGGTCTCGGCCCAGCGGCGCCGCGATCGACGTCAGAACCAGCGCCTCGCCCCTTGACCGTGAACCCGGGCGGCGCGGGGGGGCGGTGTTCAGCCCCGCGGCCTGGCGCGGCGGGAGCTCCACGGGCGGCGCGATGGGTGCCGAGGCCTCGGGGAGCGGGCCGGCGCTGCGGGAGCTCCTGCGCGAGGCCGAGACCAGCCTGCTCGAGTGCAAGGTGTGCTTTGAGAGGTTCGGCCATCGCCAGCAGCGGCGTCCGCGCAACCTGCCCTGCGGCCACGTGGTCTGCCTGGCCTGTGTGGCCGCCCTGGCGCACCCGCGGACGCTGGCCCTCGAGTGCCCCTTCTGCCGGCGGGCCTGCCGGGGCTGCGACACGAGCGACTGCCTGCCGGTGCTGCACCTGCTGGAGCTCCTGGGCTCCGCACTTGGCCCCGCGCAGGCCGCCCCCCGCGTCGCCGCCCGCGGCCCTGGGGCCCTCACCTGCCGCCTCGCCTTCGGCGGCTGGGGAACCCTGGTCAACCCCACCGGGCTGGCGCTGTGTCCCAAGACGGGGCGGGTCGTGGTGGTGCACGACGGCAAGCGGCGGGTCAAGATCTTCGATTCCGGGGGAGGCTGTGCGCACCAGTTTGGAGAGAAGGGGGGCGCTGCCCGGGACATCAAGTACCCGCTTGATGTCACAGTCACCAACGACTGCCACGTGGTTGTCACCGATGCCGGCGACCGCTCCGTCAAAGTGTTCGATTTTTTTGGCCAGCTCAGGCTTGTCGTCGGAGGCCAGTTCTCCTTGCCTTGGGGCGTGGAGACCACCCCTCAGAATGGGGTCGTGGTCACTGATGCGGAGGCAGGGTCCCTGCACCTCCTGGAAGTGGACTTTCCGGAAGGGGTCCTCCGGCGAACCGAAAGGCTGCGGGCGCGTCTGTGTGGTCCCCGAGGGGTGGCGGTGTCTTGGCTCACGGGGGCCATTGCGGTCCTAGAGCGCCCCCTGGCCCTGGGGGCCGGGACCTGCGGCACCACGGTCAAGGTGTTCAGCGCCACCATGCAGCTCATTGGGCAGGTGGACAGCTTCGGGCTGAGCCTCTTCTTCCCCTCGGAAATTACGGCCTCCGCCGTGACCTTCGATCACCAGGGGAATGTGATGGTCGCCGATACGTCCAGTCACGCCGTCCTCTGCTTAGGAAAACCTGAGGAGTTTCCCGTACTGAAGCCCATCGTCACCCACGGTCTTTCCCATCCCGTGGCCCTGACCTTCAGCAAGGAGAATTCTCTTCTTGTGCTGGACAGTGCCGCCCATGCTGTCAAAGTCTACAAGGCTGACTGGGGGTGATGGGCATGGAACCAGAAGCCCTGGAGCTGCCCCTAATGAATTGTTTAGCCCTGGATGAATTATTTAATCTCATCCATCCAATAGGGATCATTATAACTGCCTGGCAGACTTACAAAGAGTGAGGCAATTATTCAAGAAGATTAATGAAATCTACCATTTATTGAATATGTGCTTCATGTGCTAAGAATTTTTTTTTTAAACATTAGCTCATTTAATCCTTAACAGCTACCCAGTAAGGTAATTTATATTATTAATCCCAGTTTAGATATGAGAAAACTGAGACCCAGAGAGCTGAAGTGACTTACCCAAAGCCACACTTACTGTGACAATCACCATTGGATCTCAATTCTGACTCCCAAACACTTTGTCTTAAATAAAATAACATGTGAGGGGAAAAATATGTGAATGTATATTGTTGCTATGTGTACGCTATTTACAAGTAGTCATTTATTTTAGTTGGATGCACAGAGGAGACTTTACAGAGAATTCAGAAAGAGGGTTTTGTGGTGGGTATCAGTTAGCTCAACTTGCAACTTGTCTGATGGCATACTGGGTGGAGTTACTGTGGGTTCCGAGTTACTTGACTAGGAAAAACAATTGAACTGCTTACTCAGAAGGTAAACGAGTCTCTGGCACCTGTATCTCCCCCACTGTATAGGCATCAGGAAAGGTTGCCTATACTTGGTTGAGAAAGGCCTGCTTTGGCGTATGTCTGAACTACTGTAGAACACACTATATTTATACAAGGGTTAGAGGGCTGGGTGATACTCCTGTTACATGTTTATGTTAATACAGAGATAAATCACCACAATCAGTTCGTGGTAAAAAAATTATTTTGCTGGCCTTTTTATAATCAGTAGTAACCTGAAGCACTTCTGTGATGGGGTGTTTGTGCAATTTAAATTCATCCCAGGTGTTGCAAACACTGTATACTCAAGAAATACTTCTCTTTATATTTTATTGATTTTTTTTTTTTTTTACAGAGAGGAAGGGAAAGGGATAGAGAGTTAGAAACATCGATGAGAGAGAAACATCGATCAGCTGCCTCCTGCACACCTCCTACTGGGGATGTGCCTGCAACCAAGGTACATGCCCTTGACCAGAATCGAACCTGGGACTCTTCAGTCCACAGGCCGGCGCTCTATCCACTGAGCCTAACTAGTTAGGGCAAGAAATAATTCTCTTGATCCTAAGTCAGCATTTTAAGTCACTGGTAAACACTGAAATCTTTCTTGAGTCAAAATATAGCCTTGACCAAGATAACACTTGCTTAATGTTGTGATTGATTCAATGAATGGAAATTGCAGGTGCAGTAGCCAGTTCTTTCTCAGTTGTGTGTTTTTAGCTGATGTAAACATCTCAGTTTAGTGCTGTTGGAAGAGTACCGAATAACTGGCACCTCCCAAGCAGCACAACATTTTTCTCAGGGAGAAAATACTGGTTTTGAAAGATGAATGTTTGCTTCAGATAATAGCTGATGCTTCATCAACTACAGGATTCTATTATACTAAGGATTTAGTAGACCTAATGTACACACTAGAGACAGTCCCAAAATAATGAGTAAAATATGATTCAAGAGTTTTAAGTTTGTTCTTTGGAACTAAAAGAGCCTGTTTCATATGCCAGTCCACAAAAGCCCATTTTGCTTCTGTGTTTTATCAAATAGCACTAACAGTAAGATCTCAGACACCCTGGATCACATTTGTCAGTGCATTCCAAATAGGGATTCTGGGGACAACCCTTCCCTACACTCACCCCACCCATGGAAGCCGTCCTTAGGTCAGTGACTTCACAGGTATTCTGCATTGTGGAACAAGAAAGGTCTCAGGTGGAAATACATGTTCAAACTTGTTCATTTGCAAGTAGGGCCACTGTGGCTTGATCTTTAAAAAGTTTTCCTTATGCCCTAGCTGGTTTTGTTCAATGGTTAGAACGTTGGACTGAAGGGGGTCACGGGTTTGATTCTGGTCAAGGGAACGTGCCTCGGTTGCAGGCTCAATTCCTGCCCCCAGTCGGGGGGTGTGCAGGAGGCAACCAATCGATTTATCTCTCTCCCATCGATGTTTCTCTCCCTGTCTCTCCCCCTCCCTTCCACTCTCTCTGAAAATCATTGGAAAAAAATATCCTTGAGTGAGGATTAATAACAAAAAGTTTTCCTTAGGAATAATGACATTTTAATAGCCTTAGAGTTGAGTCAGTTCAAGGGATTTTCTCCTGTTTGGAATTATCAGTGGGATCATCTTTGGCTATGGTGCTGTGCATATGTCTTTTTCAGACAGTACTCGGAGAAAAGATGTGGAACATGTCTTACATGTGGAGATATGTGATCAAAGTATTGCTTGTTTCCTGTGGCTTACCTCACCAAAAGAATGAGGTGGGAGTCCCTGAGATGATGTGAGAGAAAACCAGAGAGGTAGTAACAAGCAACCTTGTTAACTGCTACCTCTCCTTGGGAGTGGGTGAGGCAGGATATGCGACATAAACAGATAGCAGCTCTTCCCAGGAATGGCATAATAGGGTGTGTGTGGCAGGGGTGGGGTAGGGGGAGGCAGGGTTTCCCTGGGAAAGATGCAAAGCTGGCTGTTTTTGATCTCCTGAGAGGCAGGAAGAGATCATTACAGTGGAAAGTTAAAGGTTTCAAGGTGATGGAGGAGAGCCCAGCTGGTGTGGGTCAGTGATTGAGCGTGGACCTATGAACCAGGAGCTCACGATTCAGTTCCTCTGTCAGGGCATATGTCTGGGTTTTCGCTTCCATCCCCAGTAGGGGGTGTGCAGGAGGCACCTGATCAATGATTCTTTCTCATCATCAATGTTTCTCTCTCTCTCTCCCTCTCTCTCCCTTCCTCTCTGAAATTAATAAAAATGTATATTTTTTTTAAAAGGCGAAGGAGGAGAGTTGGAATGACTCTCCAGAGACAGGAGATAAAAGGATGTGACCAAGAGTAAATGGAGAAGAAGAAAGTCTCTTTCTGAATGTGTCCCTCAATCACGTGTCTTTAGGCCAACGCTACCCACCATGTACCATCTGTTGAGTCCATAAAAGCAAGAGCAGTCCTAGCTCAGCAGTCCTCACTTCACCTTCCATCTGTTGCAGTTTTGCCCAATTCCTGATCCTTGGATTGTCTCCTGTTTTCACCCTTGTTCTGCCTTCTGGATTAGCCACTTAGACTTGGTTTTCTCAATTTTTTTCTCTCGACATTTTCTAAGGACTTTGGTTCAGCTTCATAAATCTCTCCTCTGGCAAGTCTCACACAATGATTACCATTTGGCAAGGGCCTTATCTAGATCTTCCCCGACTCCTCATTAAGTGGGGTGCAACCCACTCGAAGTGAATAATATACCTTTTGAGGAATAAGCAGAACATTCCATGCATCTCAGAAAAATGAAGAACCACTGATGATGGCTGACTTAATCATCCTTATACCTGCCACAGAAAGAAGAGGTGTGTATTGGAGGTTAGTGCTTTACTAATGGTGACACTGTGGTGGTGTATCATGGTTAGTAAGGAGATGACTGCTTTCTTGAAGAGTTTGTAGAAAATATGACAGGGAGGCTTCCAACGCTCGCCACCACTATCACACTAAACAGTCATGGAGTCTGCTGAGCCCACAGCTACTTCTGAGAAAAACTGTGCCCCTCCCACAGGCCTGCTGGCCAGCCTGCCCTCAGACACCATGTTTTCTGTTTCATGATCCCCTCTAGCAATAGCTGATTGGATAGGGGTGCACACCTAACTAAATAACAGCCCACTCATCAATGTCCCATCAAAGGTATGAATTAGACCAGGACTGCCCTACAAATTGGCCGGGGGTAAATAGGTTTTCCCAGAAAGCAGCAAGGAGATTGAAACACAGTCATGGGCCACTTACTGACGGGTATCCATTCTAAGCAATGCACTGGTAGGCAATTCCATCATTGTGTGTACATCATAGAGTGACTTACACACACCTAGATGGTGCCTCCTACTACTGCAATTGTATGTGCTATACTTTTATATGACTGGCAACACAGTAGGTTTGTTTACACCAGCATCACCACAGACATGTGAATAAAGTGTTGCGCTGTGATGCTATGACAGTTATGACATCACTAAGCGATAGGAATTCTCTATTTTCATTATAATCTTACTAGTGGCCCGGTGCATAAAATTCGTGCATGGGGGGGGCGGTTCCCTCAGCCCAGCCTGCACCCTCTCCAATCGGGGATCCCTTGGGGGATGTCCGACTGCAATCTGGGACCGCTGGCTCCTAACCGCTCACCTGCCTGCCTGCCTGATCACCCCTAACTGCCCTCCTCTGCTGGCCAATTTGGTTCTAATTGGTCAGTTTCTATGCCAGTCAGTGTCAAAAGCTCTGTCTCCTAGGCAGCCACTGCCTCCTCACAGTTGACCCAGATTTGGTTCTGATTGGCCAGTTTCTATGCCAGTCAGCGTCTCTGGGCCTATCAACAGGACCTGATCAGAAAGGCGGGGCTGATCAGCAGCCCTGGTGGAGGCCTGGAGAGAAATGGACGTGGGGCTGCTGGCCAGGCTCTGAGGGAAAGAGAGAGGCAAGTGCTGGTCAAAAGCTGCCTCAGACGCTACAGATCAGCCCCTGCTTCTCTCTTCAGTTCTCTGATTCAAAGCCCCCTCAGCAGTCACTGCTGGGTCACTGGGTCTGCAGCCTCAGTAGTCAGCACTGGGTCACCATGGCAACCCAGCCCTGACTTCCGGATGGTCAGCCTTTGGTCGTGATCTGTCGTTACACCCTGGCTCTTTATTATAGAGATGGGACCACCAACATATATGCAGTCTATTCTTGACCAAAACGTCACTATGCGGTGTGTGACTATAGATTCCTGTCCCTGACATTTTGAATAGAGATATATGGAGCAAGTCAGGCCGAGGCAGCCTGCGGGGAATGCTGAAAGCATGCTCAGTGAGAGGGGCACAGAGCAGCTATGAGCAAGCCAAAGTTACAAATGAAAAGAAGCTATGAGGCAGAGAAAAGATAACCACTATGAAGAATCCAGGTCAGAATGGGAGGAGAAAATGCACCCAGAGAAGCTAATCTGTGAGAATTTTTTTTTTGCAACAGAAAGTGTCTAGTAAAAGCTACACTATGTTGTTGATTTGTTTGGAAAATTTAAACTTAAACCTGTGGATTTTGATGCCATGAGTGAGAAACGAATTCTGAGAGATTCCTCACACTCCCGTCAACACACGCACCCCTCATCCTGGTGGGGCCTCAGACCAGTGTCCAAGCAGAAGCCAACCTACCAAAGGTCTAAATATTTGAGTTATAAGTCAAGCTACCACACTGTTAAATAAAATATATTCAACCCTCCTAAAGTACCCTTTCATTATGATCTGGAAGGCCAGGTTCCATTTAGAATACTTGGATGGAACCCTTGCTCACTTTGAGGTGCCAAAGTTTAAAGGAAGGTCATGAAAGTCTGCAGCATGTTTAAAAGGTCTGAAGAAGAACCTAAGATGCTTGTGTTATTCACAGCTATATCCTAATGCCTAGAACACAGCCTGACACATTGTAGGCATCCAGAGATATTTGTTGAGTTACACTATGTTTTTTCCAAGGACTTTTTCTAGACTATGTCTTCCTTTCACTAAAAGGGAAGTGCTGTAGGCAGCTGGATAATTTGGGGAAACTAGTCGAGAATGAAAACAATTTGTGGTGGGTTTGCTGAGTGACTCGGAGAGAGCACAAACCCATTATGGTGACTTTGTGGTAGCCTGGGCTGAGACTGGGTGAGGAACTTCGTGTCCTCAGTCACCGCATTTCCAGTTCACCAAGCACGTGGGACTTTGAGGTATGAGCACGGCCTGAGTTTACATGAGTCACGTCTTTTGTCAGACCACAAAGAATGATAATATGAAACTGGGCTTCAAGCTATAGATTTTGGTACTGGAAGGAAACTTCGAAATTTTTAATTACCTCAAATGACAACCGAGGCCTGCAGAGTTGTAAAAGGACGAGTTTAGGTCACACAGGTAGTTAAGGGTGGAACCAGGACTAGAAACTGGACTTTTCTATATTCCACACTGACCCCTGGAGTGGGAAAGAATCTTTGAAGGTCAAAGGCTGGGGATACACACACACACACACACACACACACACACACACACACGAGCATATGTATGTGCTGGCACTAGATCTTTTACTGGCGAACTTCTTATTTTCTTGACAAATAGATCTTTTGCCCCAACTTTCCTAAGTCAACTTTCATTTTATTGTTTCACTGCATCTACTGGGATGTCTTACTGTTTCTTTCTCAAATAACATCCAGGTTTGTATGCACGCTGGCCCAAGAGAACACCATAGTATTTCCAAATTGTCTGCTTAGACCATAACCAGCAGGCCTGTCTCTTTCATCATAAGAAAGCCCTAATGAGTCCAAAGCCATGAGCTCTCTCCCTGCTTCATTCTACTTCATGATCATCAAATGTGCTCCTGTCGGTGTTATAAAAAGGAGCTTCTGCTTGCAAAAGGGTGTGATTAAAGAACTTAAACATAACTAACATTTGCACAATACTTGAAAATTGTTTCACAAAGCTGTTTATTTGCCCTCACACTGTCTCTGAGATAGGCCGGCAGGTTTTATTAGGGTGACTCTATAGGTGAAGAAGCTGAGACTGACAGAAACGGAGTGACGCCCGAGATCACAGGACCACATCCAGCTGTGATTGGGGTTGGGGGAGAGCACGTATTTGTAAAAAATCTGCCGCCCCCCGCCCAGGTGACAGTATGTGCAGCCAGGGTCGGGTCCCACTGCTCTAGAGAACAAACAACTGCCAGCCCTCCCGTCGTGGGGTATCCTCACCACATCCTCCCTTCACACCAATTTGTCCCAGCACTAGGTAATGTTCTGTGGGAAGAAACACTGCCACCCTCCCCTGGTTTCAGAGCTTCCGCTTATAATGTAGACGGAGCCTACCCATTTCTGAGCATCATACGCTCCACACTCGGTGCCTTCTTTGAGGTGCTGTGGAGAGAGGCCTGTTTCCATGGCAAGAGCAGGGGCTGTGACTAGGTCTTGGGAGGGCTCTGAGCGATGAGAGTCAAATTCTGATATTTCCCTTAAACTGAATGCTTTTGTTAAAAAAAGGAAAGTGCTCATTATTTTCAGAAATCAGAGAAGGTAACTCTTCAGCTGCCTGGCGCACCGTGCTCTGTAGCTCTGTGATCTGACATCCAGTGTTGTGAGGGCTACACAAGCAAGGCAAGGAGAAACTTCAAGTGGCCAGTGGCAGCCGCCTGCCTATGAAAGGCCCTGCGTTCCAAAACCAAGGCCCCCACGTTCTCTCCCATTCCTCTCCCCTGTCATGGGTCCTTTCCTTGGCTGTTTCGCTGTCATCCCCCCGCCCCCAACCCCCTAAATTGCAGAAGTAACATTCATTCATTGTAGAATTGGAAAACAGAAATACGCATAAAGAGCCCAGCCAGTGTGGCTCAGTGGTTGAGCGTTGACCTATGAACCAGCAGGTCACGGTTTGACTCCTGGTCAGAGCACATGCCCAGGTTGCAGGCTCGATCCCCAGTAGAGGGCCTGCAGGAGGCAGCCAATCAATGATTCTCTTTCATCATTGATGTTTCTATCTCTCTCTCCCTCTCCCTCTCTGAAATCAATAAAAGTATATTTTAAAAAGAGAAATAAGCATAAAGATATTTAATCACTTTCAGTGAGAGAAAGTGGCTGATAACATTTTGAGTTGAGTTGACTCATCATTGTGGAATTAGCACTCCCGAAACTCACTTTATCAATCCAAATTTTGTAAACACTGTGAACAGATCACGTAAATTGATAGGTCTTCTGCAAAGTAAAGTTTAGGTAATGTTCTGTGGATTTCACTTTATAAAATGTAGGTACAATATTTTATTTCTATAAATCATGGTACTTTCACTTTGGCATTGAGACCTGTGTTCATTTTTGGAGATCCCACAACCTGAGAAGCAAAAGCTCCACGGCAGAGAGAGAGGTATTCACCAACTATTCCATCTGCCCACACAGTTCCCTGCAGTTCGGCTGGGCCACGTGACAAGCTGTGGCCATAAGCCAAGATGAAGCAGTATAATTAGCGTGAAAGGAGAAGAATGATAAAGTGAGGACACAGGCTTTTCTGAGGTGAAACACAGGTCTCAATGCCAAAGTGAAAGTACCATGATTTATAGAAATAAAATATTGTACCTACATTTTATAAAGTGAAATCCAAGTGGAGTCTAATTTAGCTCCCAGTCTTTTCAGGCATACCCAAGTTAGCACTATCGCCAGGAAAGTTCAGTTTTATGTATGTTTTCAGGGTAGTCCCCCAGCCATCATAAAGGCAACCTGCCCCTGCTGCCTTACAAAGGGAGAAGAGCTCCTGTGAATACGTGAAATCAAAGGTCAGCAGCGGGGCTGTGAGCTGCGTGGGCACCGTGTGGTCAGTTGCAGGGTGACGTGTGGTAAAATCACAGGAACCTTCTGCTCCAATTTCTGCACGTCAGCCCTTTCTGCCCTCTGCCCAGTGTGCTCTCTGATGAGCAAGGTGTTCCAAAATAGACTTCAGCAAAACGACCTTTCTTCCCAGTCTATTTCCATTTTCAAACCACTGATTGGAATATCTGGGACTGACCGTGAAACTGATGACACAGGAGGCCAATTCCATTACATGTTGGAGTTAATTTCAAGTCTCCCCCTCCCCACCCCCGACCCCCGGGTGAATACTAACAAATCTTAAAATTACTAATTTTTCTTCTGGCAAATCAGTAAGAAATACTTTCTATGAATTTGCTAGGAGCATTCTCTGTCCGAGTGAAGCACGTGAGGAAATCAAAATGTATTTTGATTGTGTAGGAAATTTATCAGATTACTGTTTTTTTGTAATGTCTTTGTCAGGTTTTGGCAGTAGGGTTGTGCTGCAAGTTGGAAAATGCTCCTTCCTCCATTATTTTCTGAAATAATTTGTGTAACATTGATGTTATTTCTTCTTAAATGTTTGATAGAATTCACAGTGAAATTTTGTGGCCCAGGAGGTTTCTCTCTCTCTCTCTCTCTCTCTCTCTCTCTCTCTCTCTCTCTCTCTCTCTCTCTCTCTCTCTCTGTCTCTCTCTCTCTTCTCTCTCTCTCTCTCTTTGTGGCCCAGGAGGTTTCTCTCTCTCTTTCTCTCTCTCTCTCTCTCTCTCTCTCTCTCTCTCTCTCTCTCTCTCTCTCTCTGTCTCTCTCTCTCTTCTCTCTCTCTCTCTCCTTCCCCGTGTGTGTGTGTGTGTGTGTGTGTGTGTGTGTGTGTGTGTCCAGACTTTATAGTTTTGTGTATTTTTTTCCTGTAGAAAGATTGGCCAGTTGGAACTCACTTTACCATACTGGAAAAGGAAAAGGAAGTTTATCAATTTAAAAAATAACTTTCACATTTCTTTGATTTCTTTGGCAAGCATCTATCCACTAATATGTCCTATGTGATCACTCTATGTGAGCAGTTTGCTCACAGGGGAGCTATAAGATGCTCTGACGGCACTGATGGTCTGGTGTGGAGCTGGGCAAGACAATCAGAGAACACAGTACAGAATGGTAAGTGCTCTGCACAGGTTGCTCCAGGCACTACGAAGAGGGAGAGGTAACCCGAAATGGCCACAACAGAGGAGGCGTATTGGAAGAGATGATGTCACCCTAGAATTCCAGACTGATGCATGTCATAAACCCTGGCTGCTTCATCCCAAACAAGCTAAAAGTAAACAGTACCCTGTATCTAGTCAGGGTTCTGGGGCCATATAAAGAAGACAAAAATGACAGCTGTGTTCCAGGACATCAAAGGGCATTTTACTGATATTTTCACATTTAGCTAAACATCCCAGTAGTAAATTTATTAATATCTGCCCAGGTCAAATCTGCCCTTTTCGAATAAAGCTTATTGATGTTACAATAAAATATTCCCCACAGTGAAATATTCTGAAATCTTCTCCTATGTGCACCCCTTATCCATCATCATGGAAACCACAAATTCTATAGGAGGAGAAGTAAAATTGATATAACAGACACTCCCCTAATGCAGAGATTTGTCGTTGGAGGTGTCCTCCTGTCTTCTCTGTGCTCTTATATCTCACAATGCTCAGTATCTGCCACCAGGCACAGAGAAATCAAGACCTTGGCCCTGGTTAGAGTGTCATCCTGATATGACAAGGTTGTGGGTTTGATCCCCGGTCAGGGCACATACAAGAATCAACCAATGAATGCATCAATAAGTGAAACAACAAATCTCTCCCTCCCTCCCTCTTCCTCCCTTTCTCCCTCCCTCCCTCCTGCCCTCTCTTCTAACCTCTAAAAAATCAATTAAAAAAAGAAAAGAAATAAGACCTCACTAGACACTTCGGCACTGATGGTCCTCCCCTTACCCAACTCAGGTGGCATAGTTCCTGCACACTAACCGAGGGATCAGGGAGAGGCACAATATTCAAGATAAAGAGATTGCAAGATTTCACCTGGTAGCTCTGTTTAACTATTAGAATGTATTGTTTAAGGAGGTCGGAAACATTAGCTAACTTCAAAGAACAATGTAGGATAAACATGGAGCCTTAGGGTAGTTTTGGCTCCTGGCACCGTCACTTGGTCAGGAAATCCAGACGAGCTTCTCCAGTTTCAGTGGAAACCACCCTCAATGATGTGTTGATTTGACAGGTTATTTTATAACTGAGTTAAGTCTTTTTGTTTTGTTTTGTTTTTGTTTTTGTTTTGCCAGGATGTGTGTTAAAGTAAGATTGTGTCTATAAGATTTTGTCTCTGTTGTGAAACTTGCCAAATAATTTATAAATAATATTTAGCAGCATCTCTTCATGGAATCACCATTAATGAAAGGCTACCTGCCAGGATATGACCTTCTCTTGGGTTCCATACTCTCTCTTCCAGCTCAGTCACCTCATTAGCATCTCCCTCGGGAAGAGTGGGCTCTCTCTGAAGCCGGCTCCTGCCCCAGCAGGTGCAGTGGAAGACGCTTCCAGTTAAAGGTTTTCCTGGCTGGTGCCTGGGGTCTGCCACCCAAGACACAGGCCTTGTTACTCACTCCTATCTAAACTACATTGGCAGCCTTGACCTTGTTCTTACCCTCAGCTCCATTGTCCCAACATGGATACAACATCTAGGTCCCAGCTTTGCCTCTGGTCTAATGTGTGGGGCTCCTTTTGCTTTATCCATAGCTGTGATTCTTTCTCCCTTCCTTCCTTCCTTCCTTCCTTCCTTCCTTCCTTCCTTCCTTCCTTCCTTCCTTCCTTCCTTCCTTCCTCCCTCCCTCCCTCCCTCCCTCCCTCCCTCATCTCTCCCTTCCTTCCTTCCTTCCTTCCTTCCTTCCTTCCTTCCTTCCTTCCTTCCTTCCTTCCTTCCTTCCTTCCTTCCTTCCTTCCTTCCTCCCCAAAATACCATGGGCACAAGTCAGTCCAATCTACTTTCCCTGTCTGAGGTAGGTCTTTAAGACCCATATAAAGGGTAGAAGGTAGCTATATGGATCCAATTTGCGTCCGGACCTTTTCCAGCGCCTTTCTGTCCAGCTGTCGCTAACGAACAATGACAAGACGAGCAAAGACCAAGGCCACACCCACGACAGCCCCTTCATGTTTCCAGGATAAGTGTGGTTCCATCAGAGCTGAGCGGCATTCCTCTTAGATAAGCTGCCCGAGGTTTTCTCCACACACCCCGTGGAACCACGTTCAGGGTGGGGGTAGCCTGCAGACTAGAACGTGGAGCACACTCTTCGGCCACCACGAACTCTACCACCAGCCGCACAGCAAACTGAGTGCTCACCCACAGCTCCTCCTCCCGCCCGCGCCTCTGCTGGCAGAGCGTTAAGGTGACAGCGCAGAGCGACCTGTAGAGGTGGCGGCGCTGGGGGTCGCACTGGGGAGCGGAGCGCAGAGGAGGCGCTTACCCTGCAGCCCTCAGGGAGGTTCCAGGTCAGGACTGCGAAATGCTGGGGTTGCCTCCAGTCACAGGCCCTACCGGGAGGTCCCATGGCCCCAAGGAGAAGAGCCAATGCGCTGGGCGAGGCGGTGGGGCCCTGGCAGCCCGGCCTCCACTGCTCCAGCGCGCCCGCCCGACCGCGGGCTGACGGCTGTTTCCCCAGCTCGCTGAGGCAGTTTCTATCTTATCTTTCGCTCTTAGAGACCAGGGAATACATGAAGTTGAACTCTTTGCACCATTACAGGGGAAAGGGCAGGGGTGTTGGAGGAGGTCATCAAGAGGACGGGACCACAGGTTGACCTGTGAGCGGGACCTGCACAACCCGAGGCTCCTCATCCCCTCCCCTGTCCTTGGAATGTACATTCTGCCCACGGTTCCCACCCTAGAAGCTGTTTTCAAGAATGCAGCCTTGAGAGAGCACCGTGTTGCTGATACCATCTGGACTAACACGGGACTGACCCCAGTGAAGGCCTCTGTATAAACTTGAGATTGTAGTGGGCAGGTTTGGATAATGACATCTCCTGAGGCTGGCTGCCCAAGGCAAGTCTCATGTGTAAGTTCCCTTGCTTGTTAAACCTGCCACCTACCAATCTGGAGTGCCTCTTTCTTCCATCCCTCCTGGCCCTCTGGGTACAGAGGCCAGTTTGTGAACCAACAAAGGGATGAGAGACTGGTGAGTGGAAGTGGTGCCAATAATTATTGGCCGCTCTGTGGGGTGCCACCCTTCAGTTCTTCCATATCCAATTCTCACTGCAGCCTGCAAAATAGTTATTATTGGCATTTTTACAGACGAGGAAGCTGAAGTCATTTGCCCAAGGTCACACATACAGAAAGTAGGCAAACTAATCTCTCTGAGCCTTAGTTTCCTTGTCTGTAGAATGGAACTTTAGTAGTACCTGTTTTCTAGAGTTGCTGTGAGGCCTAAATAAATGTACACATGTGCATTGGATCCATACCAGGTAAGTGCTCAATAGTTCTTAGCAATCACCAGGTTTTGCTTGAATGATTTGGAGACAAGGCAATCCTATATAATAAAAGGCTAATATGCAAATTGACCGAACGGTGGAACAAACCGGTCACTATGATGAGCATTGACCACCAGGAGGCAGATGCTCAATGCAGGAGCTGCCCCCTGGTGGTCAGTGTGCTCCTGCAGGGGGAGCACCGCTCAGCCAGAAGCCGGGCTCATGGCTGACGAGTGCAGCGGTGGTGGCGGGAGCCTCTCCTGCCTCCACGGCAGCACTAGGCATGTCCGACTGACAGGGAGTGGGCCTAAGCCATCAGTCGGACATCCTCCGAGGGCTCCTGGACTGCAAAAGGGTGCAGGCCAGGCTGAGGGACCCCCCCCCCCCCCCCCCCCCCACACACACACACACGAGTGCACAAATTTCGTGCACCAGGCCTCTAGTATCTCTATAAGCAAGAAGGTGAGGACCAGGAGCTGAGACTTACAGGAAGCCATCTTTGTTCCCAGGTGGAGACAACCTACCTGACAACGGAGCCCATAGAAAAGAAAGCAGATTTGAGACACTAAATAAGACTTTAATGTTGTGTGGATCCCCCAAATTGTCTGTTCCCAAAGCAGGATGCAACCCTGGATGTCCTAGTTATCTCTTTTATTCTTAAATAAGTTTGAGTTGGGTATCTGTGACTTTCACCTAAAGGAGCCTTAAGAGAGTTCAAGATAGAAACTTCTAGAAAAACATAACATATAAGGATTTCACTTTACAACATATGTCAAGGCAGCATAATGCCGGTTTTCAGTCTGTGCTCAGAGTTCTGCAATAGAAGAAAATCATTTGGTTCCATTGACTTTTGAGGATGTCAAATTGCTAATAAGTTGTTTGATTTTTTAAAAAATATATGTCTTTATTGATTTTTAGAGAGAGAGGAAGGAAGATGAAGAAACATCACATCGATTGTTTGCCTCCCACATGCACCCAGACACAGAGTCAAACCCACAACCTAGGCATGTGCCCTGACCATCCATCAACGACCTTTCAGTGCACGGGATGACACTCAACTGACTGAGCCACACTGGTCAGGGCTGTTAGACTTTTTTTAACAAATGGTTTAAGAGTTGCCTGGTACCAATTGAAAGGATGGTTTTGGATTATCAGAGCTCCTTTGTGATATACGGTTTTAAAGTTTGGCAGGATCATAGAGATCTTGATGTCTAACTCCTTTATTTTCTAACTGAGCACATTGAAGCCTGGAGAGGCTAAGTAACTGGGACAAGTGATTAATCTTCTTTAGGAGAAAAAAACAGAATTCTAAACTCATGCTGCCATTTGAATTCTGTATGATTTTTGGATTTTCAGCAATATAACCTACACATAGCATTTTTTTCTACACAGATATGCAGAATTGAAGAGAGTCAGCAGCTGATGTCAGCTCTCCTGACTCCTAACCTAGTTTGGTTTTCCCATTGTATCATGCTTCTTCCTGTAAGTAAACAATTTCTCATGGCTGCTATATTTACTTAACACACTATAGCAGCGTATAGCAAATGTGTAGAACTCTGGCCCTGCAGGATTACTAGAATGGGGTGATGTGGAAAAAGAGGATTTACATTTAAATATATTTATGAATTAAATGGATTTCTTTATTGCAGTATTTCTCAGAGCCATTAATAAGTTATTTTGCCTTATAATTGCTAGATATGGGATACAATGTTTTCAAAACTTATTCCACTGCAGATCTAGTGATCTGGGGTATGCTGATGGGATGTCTTACTTTTTATCTTTTTTTCAAGAGCCATTTTTCTCCAATGATTTAATTATGCCCTTTTCTTGGGCGTCCTTCTTTTGGGTCTTCTTATTTATTTATTTATTTATTTATTATTTATGTATTTATTTATTTATTGTTAATCCTAACCTGAGGATATTTCCCCCTCCCCTATTTATTTTCAGAGAAAGTGGAAGGGAGGGGGAGAGACAGAGAGAGAAACATCAATGTGAGAGAGACACATTGATTGTTTGCCTCCCTTGACCCTTCAGCCCGCAGGCCAATATTCTAACCACTGAACAACCTGGCTAGGGCTGGGTCTTCATTTTTAAATTCTTAACTTCAATTCTCATACTCCCTCCCATCCTTCTATTTCTCCAAGTTTCTATATTTGATTGCATTTCTGGTTGTGACGTTCTTTCTCAGTCTCTTTATGCGTGGCCTTTTATTTTGGAGGTAAGGAGGAGGTGGGGCAATGTCTTTGGTAGATTTAAGGAGGGCTGGCCAGCTTGGGCTCCTCAGAGGGCAGGATCAGCTTTGACTTAATTGTTTCTCAATATTCCCACGCCCCAACGTGGGCTTTGAGGAAGAGCAGAACATACAGAGGGATGCCTTCAAGAACTTGCCCAGCGGTGCTGTGAGAGCCACAGCCCCTCTTGTTGAGTCTGCTCGTTCTCCCAGGCACATGCCCAGCAGCGGAACACCTCTGCAACCTCCTCAGGCTCCAGAAGCCTCTCCCCTAACTTCCAGTATCACAAGCAAGTCCGTTCCCAGCTCAGCCTGTGGCCTCTTCTGGCCTGACACGCTGGCAGTCTGTCCACGGTGGCATTTGTACTTTGACTGGGAAAATCAGCCTTCCCTAAGTGAGATTTGCAGCAACTGTCTGAGTATGGTGATGTCTTTTATCTTTTTAAAATGTTCTTCCGTGTGTTTTTCTACATTTGCCTTGCTGTGTCCTCAAATTTCTAGCAGTAATTTTGAATACAACTTACACATGGGTAGGATTTATCTTCCTTTATAGTTCCACACTCAAAATCCCCTTATTTTCACAGACCTAATGGCAGAGTTGGGAGTATCACTGTGCTTCTTCCACAGGCAAAACCGTGCTTGCAGCAACATTAATGCTGATCCGATTAAATGAACACCCCTGATTTTCTCCTTCTCATAGTTTTTCCCTAACATTTTTCACATTCATTCTGGAACCGAGATGCATTTTATGCACATCTCTCATCTGAGGAGTTTCAGGAATACTAATCAGGCCTTTGCCTTCACTACAGAGACTAACAAAGCCAAACAAACAAGTTCAAAGGCCAGTTGTGCATTCTGGACAGGAGGAGATCTGGACACACTTTACACTCATCAATGTTCATTTCAAGTTCTGACACTATCGACAAGAAAAGTTGTTGGTAGGTATGTTTTTAGTATTTTTCACTTTAATGGCTTTCCTAGAGTCATACATACCCTTTCACTATTTTATATTGAACCAAACTTTGTATGGCTGATTCTTTTCACACCATGCTGTTAGCTAGCAGCTAATCATTTGTTTGTTTGTTTTTTAATTGATTTCAGAGAGGAAGGGAGAGGGAGAGAGAGATAGAAACATCAATGATGAGAGAGAATCATTGATCGGCTGCCTCTTGCACGTCCCCTACCGGGGATTGAGCCCGCAACCAGAGCATGTGCCCTTGACTGGAATCGAACCTGGGACCTTCCAGTCCATAGTCCAATGCTCTATCCACTGAGCTAAACCAGCCAGGGCTGTTATTTTTAAACATTTCAGTGTACCTTGGGATTTGGTACACAGGCAGAAAGCTGTGACCAGCCAGCAGAATATCCCATGTACTACCTCACCCAGCCTCGTCACTCTCACAGGTACAATTGAAGGAAACTGTAGCAGAAAGGAGGCCTGATCTGATAAAAACTAGATCCAGGAAAGAAATGCCAAAGAAGGTTACTCCTGCTATAAACCCAAGAATCATGAACCTGATGAGTTTGACTTAGCTGAGCATTAATTGAAATTTAAATAAGTTACTTGTTTGGGCTCAGCTGTCATACCCAGGTGTTAAATTTAATCTCTAAGGACACGTGGTTTGAACTCAGAATGTTCATAAGTACACAACTTCTTTCCCTTTGCATGTTGCATCCAAACTCTATAACTGACCCAGATTTAAGGACTTGGCCTGGACCACAGGGCAAGTTGAGGCAGAGACAGGATTTAAGTTCAGAATGCCTCCAGTTCTGATCTGGCTTTGACTACACAGCGTGCCCACCTTCCCTGGTTTCCTGTCTTACCTGGGTTCCGAATAAAGCCTTAAAAAAAACCTTGGTCAGTAGAGCTTCAGGCTTTCAATGTGAGAATCCAGGGTTTAAGTCTGTTCAAGACCATGTATCTGTTCCTTTCTTTTATCACAACAGATACTCCATAAAGGATAGCCCTATGTCTTCCTGAATTCCCAGTACATAGTGAGTGTAATGTTTGGATACTTTCAGCTGCAAGTAACAGGAAACCCAACTCAAAACAGCTTAAATTAGAAGGACAATTATATATATACTAGAGGCCCAGTGCATGATTGAATCATGCACGTGTAGGGCTTTCGCTTTCGATCTCGGTGGAGCTGGGTGCCTGTCCACTGGTGCACCAGGCCTTTCAGAAGCCTCCGGCTCGGTGGAGGCTTCTGAAAGGCCTGGTGCCGGAGCAGACAGGCACCCTGCTCCCCCACTTTTGATGGTCCGCGGCGGGATGTGAGCTCGCTGCCCCAGAGGCCCCTTCTGTTCCGCAGCACAGCCATGGCGCAGACGCTGAGCTCACGCCACCACTGGCAACGCAAGCTCAGTGTCCTGCCGGCCCAATCAGCTACCCCGGCCACCCAGAGTCCCGCCCCCTGCGCCTCCCTCTGGCCCAATCGTGGGCGTAGCAGAGTGATGGTAATTTACATATTACCATTTTATTAGGTAGGATATAATTTCAGAGAGGAAGGGAGAGGGAAAGAGAGATAGAAACATCAATGATAAGAGAGAATCATTGATCGGCTGCCTCCTGCACGACCTCTACTGGGGATTGAGCCCCAACCAGGAATTGAACCTTGACCTCCTGGTTCATAGGTCAAGCCTCAACCACTGAACCACACAGGCCAAGCAGAAGGACATTCATTATCAGAATTCCAGAAGTAGGCTGGCTCCAAGGTGGCTCAAGTCAACTCAAGGACATCATCAGTGACCCTTGTTCTGTTAGAGCTTCCTGTGCGGACATCCTCAGGCTAGTGCCTCTCACAGTAATAAGAGGACTGTCCTTGTTTTAAGAGCCATACACAATGGAAGAAAAGACAATTTTTCCCACCTCCCACTCTGTCCCATGTCTCATTTTAGGAAAATGAAACTCTTTCCTAGAAGCCATCATATCACATTGACTAGAACCAAGACATACATAACCCTATCACTGGCAAGAGGAATGGGACCAGAATGGTTGATTTTGAGCTGTGGTTCATACTCCTGGCAGCGTATTTGACTATCTAGGGCTATATAGGAGACTTCTAAAAAATAACAATGCCAAGGACCACCTGCAGACATTCTGATTTTTAATTGGTTTGGGGAGGAGGGGCCTGGGATGTGTACTTTTTTTTTTTTCCTTTTATTGATTAAGGTATTACAAATGTGTGCTTAGTCCCCCATTGCCCCCAACCCCCCCAATCCTGCAGGGATGTGTACTTTTTAAAGCCACCCTCAGTGACTCTAATATGCAGCCAGGATTAAGAACCACTCACTTATATTAATCAGGACTTATCCCTGAACCACAGCAGGGAGAAATGATATCAGAGGTCAGCCAGGAGGATGAGAGAAAAGGCTATTAGATAGGCAACCTACAGACAACCGAAAAACGTTGAATTTCTCCAGAGAAGATATACAAATGGCCAACAAGCACATGAAAGATGCTCAGCATCACTAATAATTAGAAAATGCAAGTCAAAATCACCTCACACCCATTAGGATAGCTACAATTTTTTAAAAATCAGAAAATAACAGAAATGTTGTTGGAATGGGGAGAAATTGGAACACTTGTGTGCTATTGGTAGGAATGTAAAATGATATAGCCACTGCGGAAAACAGTATGGAGGCTCCTCAAAAAATTAGTAGAATTACTGTATGATCCAGCAATCCCACTTCTGGGTAGACACCTTAAAGAATTGAAAGCAGGGTCTTGAAGAGATATTTGTCCACCAATGTGCATAGCACCATTATTTACAGCTAGAGACCCAGTGCACGAAATTCGCGCAAGGGGCTCGGCCCTCGCAGCTCCAGCTTTGTCCGAAGGTCATTCAACTGTCCTGTCTAATTAGCATATTAGGCTTTTATTATCATAGATAACCAAGATGTGGAAGCAAGTCAAATGTCCAATGACGGATGGATAAACACAATGTGGTCTATATATACAATGGAATATGACTCAACCTTAACAAGAAAGAAAATTCTAACACATGCTACAACATGGATAAACCTTGAGGACATTATGCTAAGTAAAATAAGCCAGTCACAAAAAGACAAATACTGTACGATTCTACGTGACCATCATCAAGTACCTAGAGCAGTCAAATCCATAGAGACAGTAGAATGGAGGTTGGTTGTCAGGGTCTGGGAGGAGTGGGTAATGAGGAGTTGTTATTTAATGGATACTGAGTTTCAGTTTTGCAAGATGGAAGGAGTTCTGGAAATAGATTACATATCAATGAATAACTGAATACTTCTGAATTGTACTCTTAAAAATGGTTAAGATAGTAAATTTGATACTGTGTATATATTATGTGTGGGAAGAAATGGCTTCTTTTTTTTTCACTGAGCATGCACAATGAAAAAGAAGTTTTGTTGAATAGATGCAGAGCTGAAAAGCCACTTGCCTTCTATACCAGTGACTAGGTGGTGGCAGAACAAAGAGTAAGGATGCTGTGTAGGGTAGCAAAACCCTGAAAGCAAGGTGTTGCATTTCTTTAAAGAGCAATTAATTCCAAATTCCAATGATGTTCAAAAAGAGAGGGAAGGGTGGAAAATAAGAATTTGGAGAGAAATTCCAGGAATAGCTCACACCTAGTTTGTTATCAGCCTTTTCGGGGAGCCCCTGCCAGGTGTTCTTTGGCAAAATGCCCTGCTGGATGCCTGGGAAGGTGAGGCAGTCTGAGGCTTTATCTACTTCAGGCCTCTGTGGGGATTTTGCAAGAGGCAGGTTGAGCAGATGGCTACTCACCTCTTACTTTTCCCTTCTAAGGAAGTTGCAGGGACTGGGCAATCCAAAACCATTGATAATAGCAAAGTCTCTTATATTGGGCTTAGGGTATATTTCAGTACTGATGCTTCAGTTTGAATGGGACTAATGTGGAGGGAATTTAGAGCCCTTAAAGTAAAATAATAAAGTAAGATAATAAAGTAAGATAATAAAAATACTTCAAAGTGCTGACTTGGTATAAGCTGGAATCTCTCCAGCTCCATCATTTTGCCCTCCTGCATCCCCACTTCCGATATGCACCATCTGCTGTTTTTTCCCCTTCACCACTCCCCAATGAGTATGCTCTGTAGGCCGATGAAAAACACCAGCTTTCCCCATTCTCCACCATCACCTCCACCACCTCCTCAGTTTGCTGTTTGTTTTTCTAAGCACCTCCCAGGTCAGAGTATGCAATTAAATGTTTTAAAGGTGTTTTTCTTTGGCCTGTTACTAACTAAAGGAAAGTAGTCTTAGTCTAAGATAATGAAAGACTTCAGAGTTTTCAAATCATGTTTCCGGAAGTGACTCCGAATTACCTGGGACAAGTGTTAAAAATGAAACTTCCTGGGCAGTAACCCAGACCCAGAACACTAGAACCGCTGCGGGTGGGGCCAGGAGGCTGCCTTTTAACAAGGATCTCGGGTTATTCTTAAACCATTGTGGATGGAGAAGCCGTCTTCAGAGGAAGGTTGCCCGAGATAAGCTGCCAAGTGAATGAACTTGAGCTACACATGTATGGAGGCAAAGGAGGAAATATTTATTGATAACCTCCTTTAAGTACCTTGTGTCAACATGAAAAATGTCCAAACCTGTAGGGAATTTTTTAGTTTAGCTGAGCCAAACGGATGACAATTGCTGGGAAGCAAAATCCCAATGGGTTAAAAAAATGCTCCCCGCCTGGCCGGCATGGCTCAGTGGTTGAGCATCGACCTATGAACCAGGAGGTCACGGTTCGATTCCTGGTCAGGGCACATGCCCGGGTTGCGGGCTCCATCCCCAGTGTGGGGCATGCAGGAGTCAGCCAATCAATGGTTCTCTCTCATCATTGATGTTTCTCTCTCTCTCTCTCTCCCTCTCCCTTCCTCTCTGAAATCAATAAAAATAAAATTTTTTAAAAAAGGACTCCAAGAACTGGAACTTGAATCCAGTTCGAATGGAAAATCCATTGCTATGTCAACGCCCAGAATCTGTCCACTTTGGCAGCTGTCAGTAAAGTCTAGAGCAGTGATGGGCAACCTTTTGAGCTTGGTATGTCAAACTTCGCCAAAAAACTGAGCATAACTCGGGTAGTGTGTCACTTTGAGGAAAAAACATTATTTCGCAAATGCTTCATCCTCAGGAGCAGCAAATGTTTCATCCTCGGCATGCGGCCGCGGCCGCGTGTCATCAGAAATGGCTACACGTGTCAGTGCTGACACGCATGTCATAGGTTCGCCATCACTGGTCTAGAGGCTAATGAACTGATGAAAGTTGAGGGGTGGTCTCATATCTACTTTTAGGCCCTGAATTCATTTAGGTCTATTATTCCAGGATTCCATTATATCTGCAATGAAGGCCTTTCATTCAATAAGAGGCTAAGAGACCCCCAGGGCTCTTACTTCTTTCCTCATTTAAAATAGAAACAAATAACTCCTCTTTATAGGCTGTGACATCTGACAAAAGGGAGCTACACACCCTCAAATAAGGAAGACCTTGCCAAGTCCAAGGGTGTGGTTTGATAGCAAGTGTTCCCGTTCAGATCACAGTTGGGTTTGGAGCAGCTGCTGTTTTCATCCCCAAGGAAGAGTTCTACTTTCTGAGCTCTTTGTGCAGTCAATGCCTCTTCCTTTACTCCACCTCTGCGAGAAGCTCTAGTAGTCAAGCTTCTTGGAAGATCCTGTGTTCTATCAGGTAGCGAGCCAGTCATATAGTCATTCCACAAAGGTTTAGTAAGAAGCTGCAGCTATGTGTAAAGGGTAAAGAAAAATAAGGTATCACCCCTGTGTCCAAGGAGCTTACAGTCCAGCGGGGGAAGCAGATCACTAGTCATAGATATGCACCAGGAGTTTGGGGAGCACTGTGGAGCAATGATTAATCATAGTGGTTCAGTTCAGGACTGAGCAGTGGGGAAAGGGAAGGGTAAGCTTCCTGGAAATGATGTCCCTACAGAGGCTTAGAGGGGTGAGTAGAAGTGACCAGATAAAATGGGCCGGCAGAAGAGAGAGCCTGAGCAGAGGCAAGGAGGGAAGAAATAACATAGTATTCAGACCTGCATCTACCACAGAGACCCCCACCAACCATTTCCATATGGCTAAAGCAGCATGCTGTCTTTCAGCAGATTTTTTCCCAAAGACATTATTTTCCCAAAGGTCTTTTGGCTGTTGCTATTTGTCCTTTTCCTGACCAGAATATTAACTCTAAAACTGTAGAATCGTAAGACGCACTGGAAACTAGACTGGACTCCTAAGAAATCAAACTGTGGGAAGATTATTGTAACAAGGCTTTAAAATAATTTACTTCAAATTATTTCTCCTTCCAAAAGCAAATGATACAACCCAGTGCATACAAACATGGACAGTTGTATTTAGACACCACTCAGTGGTAAGTTATTTAAACTTTCTGAGCTTCACTTCCCTCAAAAGCAGCATGGGAGCATTAGCCTTCCCTTTAACAAGAAAATGCTGGTGGCGGATGACTGGCATATGTTAAATACTCAAAGAATGTTAGTTATTATTCTTATACTTACCCATATGCTTTGCCATTAAATTATCATTACACAACAAAGTCAAGTGTGAATAAAATAGGATTCATTTATCACAAAAATTGATTCACTACCTAGAACAAAAACTGGAATTACAGAATTAAAAGGGAGCTAAGGGTCATCTGGTCCACTTTCTCTCCCACGCAGAAATCTTGTTTTTTTCCATTTAAAGTTTAGAGAGCTAAAGTTCCACTTTCCACATGTATTCAATAATTTCTTGATATTTAGCCATTCTGTTGGGAAGATATTTTTAGTTGAAAAGGCTAAAACTATCTTATTTGATTATTATGGGGTGAGAGAAAAAAGAGTAAAACTATATGTTGATGTAACCTCTGGAAGGTAGCAAGATTTCTTGAATAGGTGTATTGGCTCTCTGACAGAGGAGAGTCCCTTTAATTCAAAACAGCTCCATTGAGGTATGAAATGCCACGATGTGGCCAACCAATAACAAACGAGAAGGATTCCCTCTTTTTATCTAAGTCTGAACTTTAAGCTACATAATTTGTCTTTCAGAGCAGGCCCAGATCCATAGAAACATTCTTCCATATTTCTTTTAATCACTTCCTCATGAGAACAGATTTTTGTGGATTTAGGCCTCTATTAATACCAATATTATGAGAAACAGAAATATGAGCCAACTGACTATTCCCAGATTTAGGGATTAATTGAAAAGTCTGAGAAAAGTGATAAGAAGTCATGGAAATAAAAGTGTGGAATTGAAAAAAAAAGGTCTGTGGAACTGCGATAATGGACACAGGCCTGGTGGAGTACTAATGATAACACATTACAAATATAATTAACTTCCTTTTGAACTTTAAAAAATAATCACAATCCAAGCTATGTGATAGCCAATGAAAATCACATAGAACAAAATCTAATGTAGTTCCTTACAAAAGAGTAAAACCCAGTTATTCTCTGAATTCTCAGTCATGTATTTGTAATAGAATAATGAACTATAATCCCAAAGGCTAGAAATGATACAATAGATATCAAGTCCCCCAACTCTAAATGGAGGTGCCAGACCACTGTCTTAAGTTGGGTTCAGGATTAACTACATAATTTGCAGGGTCCAGTCAAAAATGAAAATTATTAATAATTTCAAGATGGCAACAGCAGAGAATTAAGCCAGAAATAAGGCTCTTACAGGTTACACACCCATCAAGATGGGTTCTTCCTGTTGCAGACCCTAGGACTATAGTTCATTTGAGAAGTGATTTCAGGTGAGGGAAAATGGATCTGAAAAGATAGGAAGCCAATTTAGGGTGCATTAATAGGCAGGTTACCACTGTCCTCAGTTACAGATCAATCCCAGTGGGGACTTCTGGGAGACAGTGTAGAATATGCCTCAGAGTTGTCCCATCCACGGAAACTGGGTAATAAGTATAATCTCTAACTCCAACTTGCCATCCCTTGATGGCCACTCCAGAGGGTGTTAACTTGCAGGCACTCTGACCTTCCCTGTTCCGAAGGCTGGCCATGTTCCTCCAGGCAGAGTCAAAGGCACTAACAGAAGGAAACCATGGTGGGCAACCATGAGGGCCCAGGGACAGGACACCAAAAGCATCTACTAAAAGCACCTCTGCAGGGCATGTGGAGAGATAAAAAAGCCAGTAGTAGTCATACCCAGGATATTAGTCATACTGAGGTTATACAAAAATCATGGTAGAAGAGGCTGGAGGAAAGTAGAATATTTTTTAAAATATATTTTATTGATTTTTTACAGAGAGGAAGGGAGAGGGATAGAGAGTTAGAAACATTGATGAGAGAGAAATATCAATCAGCTGCCTCCTGCACACTCCCTGCTGGGTATGTGCCCACAACCAAGGTACATGCCCTTGACCGGAATCAAACCTGGGACCCTTCAGTCCGCAGGCTGATGCTCTATCCACTGAGCCAAACCGGTTAGGGCTGAAAGTGGAATATTTTGGAGAAATTTTCGGTGTACAGCAAATTTCCAATACTCTCTCCACACTGGAGGATTTACCTTAAACTAAGGGAGAATGGGAATTCACAAGGAATACTCAAAGAACTTGACAACTTTCTTTGGAGTTAGAGATCAGAGAAGTTGATTTATAAAACACAGCTGAGAGAGCTAAAGGCAAGAGTCTGGCTGATGTTGACAGAACCAGGAGGAGGACACTGCACTGGGAGTGAGTTGCACTTCTAACCACTACAGGGCAAAGATGCATATTCCCAGGGACTATATGGAGGCCTGTATGTAGAAGAGGGCCAGCTTGCAGTAATGAATCTCACCAGGAGGTCAATTGGAAGGGCAGAGAGCCTCCAGTAGAGATGGGGAAGCCCAGGGACTGAGCTGGGAACCATAGGGGCCAGCAGAAGGAGAGGATTTGCCTGTGTGGTAGCCAGCCTCCAAGATAGCCCCCAATGATCTCTACCTCCTGGTGTTTATACTCCCATGCAGTCCCCTCCCATATCATACTGGGGTTGTTTTGTGTGACTACTATGGACTGATCATATCTCCCCCAAATTCATATGCTGAAGTTCTAACTCATAATGTGATGGTATTTGGAGACGGGGCCTGTGGGAGTTAATTAGGTTCAGATGAAGCCATGTAGATGGGACCCTCAGGATGGGATTCATGCTCATATAAGAAAATATACCAGAGAGCTTACTTTGTCTCTGCTGTGAGAGGACACTTTCTCTGCCATGAGGGAGAAGGCAGCCATTTGTAACCCAGGAAGAGAGCTTTTACTATAAAATGACCATGCTAGCACCCTGATCTTGTACTTTCCAGCACCTAAAACTGTGAGAAATAAATTTGTGTTGTTTAAGCCAGTTAGTCTATGGTATTTGGTTATGACAGCATGATCTGACAAAGACAATGACCAATTTAAGTGATAGTGTGTGACTTCTAAGACCAGGTTATAAAAGGTACTACGGTGTCCTCCTTATTCTTTCTCTTGGATCACTCACTGGGGGAAACAACCATATAGAAAGGTCCAAGTAGTAAGGAACTAAGTTGTGACAAACACTAGAACTGACTTGCCAGACATGTGAGGGAACCATCTTAGAAGTTGATCCTCCAGCCCCAGTCTAGCCTTCAGATGACTACAGTCCCTACCAACAATTGACTGCAACCTCATTAAGAAATCCTGAGTCAGAACCAATCAGTTAAGCAGCAACTGTGTGAGATAATAAATGTTTATAGTTTTAAGCTACTAAGTTTTGGAGTAATTTGTTATGCAGCAATAGATAACTAATGTATGTTAGTAGGGAAATCTCACAGGAACCCAAAAAAGTGCTCACAATGCAACCTTAGATGCCAATGCCAGGCGCAACTTAAGCAGCCAAGTAAAAATATGGCCTCTTCCACTAATCTCCTCCTAGGTCTGGGCCTGATCTTGGGGGAGGGAGACAAGAGGAGGAGGAAAGGGGAGATGGAATGGAAACACATTCAGTAACACAATCTCTTTAGTAAGGGAGAAAGCAAGTGAGCCAACCATGCCTTTATATTTCCACTCTAGGCCAAGGAGACCTCAGTGGAAAATGGGAGAAATTTTAACATTAGATAATTTTAGAGTTTTGATATTATATTGTATTAGACAGGAGTTGTATGGTTCTTCAACTGGATTGGCTTTTAGGCCAGTTACCTGTGGACTTCTTATTATTCAAACAAATGACAGAAAAAAAGTCTATTATTTACTGGAAATTTCACTTAGGGATGGTTCAACAGTCAACTTTAAATGGAGTGGAATTAAAAAAAAAAGAATGAAGTTGCTTTCTGCTTATACCTATCCAATAAAATGGTACACATTTGTTTATTTACTGTATATCTACTATGTACCAGACACAATGCAGCAATGAATAAGAAATAATTCCTGCCTTCAAGGAGCTTATAGTTTAGAAAAAGATACATACAAGAAAGCAGGTGTCCTGGCCCACTGTGGCTCACTTGGTTGGAGCGTTGTGCCATACACCAAAAGATTGTGGGTTCCATTTCCAGTTGGGGTGAATAGGAAAAGCAACCAATCTATGTTTCTCTCTCACATCTATGTCTCTCTCTCCCTCTTCCTCTCTCCCCCTCTCTTCAAAATCAATGAATATATCCTCTGATGAGGATTAAAAAAAAAAAAAAAGAAAAGAAAGGGAAGCAGGCAATCCTAATTCAGAGGGATGAGACTTGAGACAAGCATAAGCTCAGAGTAATTGCCACCACAAAGGCAGGGCACCTAATTTGGTTAGGGTGGGGCAAGGTAAGACATGAAGAATAGGTAGGAGGTATCCTAAACAGGGAAATGCTCCAATGCCCTAAGGTGTGAGGGAGAACTGAGAGAGAAAAAGGGAGGACAAGAAAAAGGAAGAGGAAGTGCTTGAAAAGAATTGAAACAGACTAAAGTGGCTAGATCTTAGACAACAGGGTTAGAGGGGGCAAAAAGTGAGGATTAGGTGCTAATCAGAGCCATACCATATTGGCTACACTCTGGAGTAAGAATAAGGTCCAGGACATGAAAATATTTAATCAGTGATTTAACATTAAATCTTAGATTATCACCTAAAGCTTAAATTTCTAGCAATACATGTTGCATAAACATAATATTTGGGAAAGTAAAATTTCTTCTTTAAAAAAAAATGTTTTTATTGATTTGAGAGAGAGAGAGAGAAAAAAAAAAAAGGGAAAAGGAGAGAGAAACATCAGGCTGCCTTCTGCACGCCCCCTACTGGGGATTGAGCCTGCAACCTGGGCATGTGCCCTGACCAGGAATTCAACCATTGACCTCTAGGTGCATGGGTCGACGCCCAACCAAAAAGGCTTCCCTAGGAAACTCTTATCTTTAGTGATCCGCATATCCTTTGTAACGAGACGCAGGTTCCTGGCAACAGGGCCCTCCCTTCCTTTTTCCAGAAACACTTTCAGTTATTTTGTGGAGTGAGCTGGACTTGGTGGAGTATAAACATAAAATAACTTTATTCTTTCTTCCTCTGCCTGCTCACATCACTCCCTGGTCTCATTTTTTCCTTGCCCGAGGAAGGAATCATGGACATGCTCCATGGTGTTCCCAGTCATCCTTAGAAAGTAAATGAAAAGCCCCTTGTTTTGGCATTGAAAAATAAAGTCAGTGTAATAACTATACAATTCTCATCTAGTGCAGTATAAAGTCAGGACTTTAGATTTTATTCAATTAAGACTTCCCTTCTCTAGTTTGGATGTGGCCCCTGTCAGGAGACAGAATGGAGGGTATAATTTGTTCCTTATCTCTTTCCCTGTTCCCTCTGCTTCCCCAGTTCTGACCTGCTGTTTATAACCTCTGCAGTGTTGGGTGTTAAGAAGAGATTAAGGATGAGGACACACCCTCACACAGCTGGACTGCTGGGGTCCTGCCGCTGGTCCCTCTGGGTGGCAGGTGCTTTCTCTCACCGTGAGCTTTTGCAGACTCCTCAAAGATCTGCCCCCCTACTCCTTGAGGAGGATAATGTGCCTCTGCGTGGTTGCTCATGAACCCCAGGCCTGGTGTCTATACCCTTTGTCTGGGTCATACTGTCGCTCTAGGCAGCTGCCTTCAAATCCAGTTCCCAGAATAATGCAGTGGAAATGCAGCTGCCCCTCAAGGTACCCTGTCTTCACTCCACTGCAAGACAGGAGCTCCAGCCATGGTCTCCCTCCTCCAGATGTCCCCTTGCAAGAGTCAGACACTAATCTCCGTGACCCCAAAGCCCAGCCCAAGCTCTGCAAGTGGTTCTCTTCAAACTTCCTTTCCTTGACTTGAAGCCCATTCTTTTCCTGCTTGTTGGATTAAAGTATGTAGCACACTGAAAATCACTGCCCCCCCCCAAAAAAAAAATCCTTCCTCTCGTATAGATTATTCAAATTCAGTCTTAAAACAGTAATGTGGGTGATCAGCTAATGCTGGCAAACTGATTTCTGATTCTCTTAGCATGTCCTGCACAAGAGGACCAGGGTCCTCCTTCAGTCATCTGGGTGACATGGCACTTTTGAATTGCCCTCAGCTTTGGGAAGCTCAGCTGAAACTAAGCCAGCAAGAGTCTCATTTTAACATCCTGTTATTTACAATTTTCTTCCTCTGAATGTTTTAACCTATAGTTTGAAAGTCTGCAGTATCATTGCAGTTAGATATAGGCATAATGCATTAATATGTCAGATGCTATATACAAAAAAGTACCCCACTTTTTAAAATTCTTACCTGAGAATATGTTTTTATTGATTTCAGAGAGACAGGAAGGGAGAGGGAGAGAGAGGGATGGAAACATCAATGTGATAGAGAAACATCGATTGGCTGTCTCGTGCACGCACCTTGACCAGGGATTGAACCTGCAACCTGGGCAGGTGCCCTGAACGGGAATCAAACCTGAGACCTTTCAGTGTAAGGGAAGACTCTCCAACCAACTGGGCCACACTGGCCAGGGTTCACCCCTACCTTTGATGGAAGATCCTAAGACTATAACTTCTGGAGATTTAATATTTACTAATTTAAAATGTCTTATTTCTACCCATTCCATGTTACTATACTACACTATTTGATATTAATAAAATCTTTGTTGCTATTAAAAATATTGCTTATTGTAATCCTCATTTAGATGGATGGAACACAAATAAGGCTTTTGTATTCATTTTCTGTTGCTGTTGTCCCAAAACGTATTGTCCCAAAACTTAGTGGTTTGAAACAACAAATATTTATTACCACTCCGTTTTTGTGGATCAGAAATGTAGGAGCAGCTTAGCTGGGTGGCTCTGTCATAGAGATCCTCATCCAAAAGCTCAACTGGGGTGTGAGGTGAGAATGACTACTCCAGGCTCAGTCACGTGTTTCCTAGCAGACTTAAATCTCTTACCAGATGGGCCTTTCCATGGAGCTGTCTCATAACAAGACAACTGGCTCCCCTCAGGGTGAGCAATCCAGGAGAGACTTGGAGTGTGGCTAAAATGCAAACCAGAGTCTTTTTATAACCAACCTAATCTCAGTGACATTCCACCATCTCTGCTGTATTTTATTCTTTAGAAGTGAGTTAAGTCTAGCCACACACAAGGAATTACACAAGGGTGTGAACCAGGAGGCAGAGATCATAGAGAATGGGGTGGGGGTATCATTTAGAGGCTTCCTACTATGTTTCATAGTGGTAAATTAATGAGACTGGAAGATATTAATATTATTAATACCTCAGATATTAATATTATTACCTTAGAATCTTCCAATCTTATTAATATACTAGAGGCCCGATGGACATTTAATGAGAGTCTGGAGTGGAGAGTCTGGGACAATAAGAAATGAGTTTGGGATGAGAGGTTATCAGGCTCACCCTGATAATCTCCCTTCCTTAAAGTCAGCTGTGCCACATAACATAACCTAATCATAGCAGTGATTATCACATCATATTTACACAAGTCTCGGGGATTACACAGGGCGTGTACACCAGGAGGCAGGAATTTTAGAGGCCACCACAGAATTCTACCTACCACAGACTCAAAATCCCTTGAGGGCAGGGACCAAGCACAATGCGTTGCCATAGAGAGAACTCAACAAATATTGTTGAGCTAAAGTACATCACTGATCATGCCATTGAAAATAGCCCCTCCTTCTGCCATTGAATGTCCCCTTACCTAGTTTATCTTCTTAGTACTGTCAGCACCTGACATTATTTATATATGTATGCATCTGTTTACAAGTTATTTGTTTATTTTCTGCCCTCCCATCACTCAAATGAAAGCCTCATTGAGGCGTGGACATTTTCTAGCTTAGTCACACACCATTGTGTCCCCAGTGCTTAAAGAAAACAGCACCTGACATATTGTAGAGACCCACTAATAAAAATTTGGGCCCTAGCTGGTTTGCTCAGTGGTTAAAGTGTCGGCCTTCAGACTGATGGGTCCCAGGTTCGATTCCAGTCAAGGGCACGTACCCTCAGTTGCAGGCTCAGTCCCAGGCTCTGGTCTGGGAAGCAATCAATTGATATGTCTCTCTCACATCGATGTTTCTCTCTCTCTGTCTTTCCCCCTCCCTTCCATTCTCTCTAAAAAAAAAAAAAAAAATCAATGGAAAAAATATCCTCAGGTGAGGATTAACAATAACAACAAAAATACATTTTAAAAAATTTGGTAAATGAATGAAGGGCTGCATAGTCTCAATGTGTCCATATATTTCAAAAGGTGCCTTTTGGCCCCGCTGGTATAGCTCAGTGGTTGAGCATCAACTTATGAATCAGGTGTTCACAGGTTTGATTCCTGGTCAGGGCAAATGCCTGGGTTGTTGGCTCTATCCCCAGTAGCGGGTGTACAGGAGGCAGTTGATCAATGATTCAACCTCATCATTGATGTTTCTATCTCTCTCTCCCTCTCCCTTCCTCTCTGAAATAATTGTTTTTAAATGTGCTTTTTGGGGCATTATAGTTATGCGGGGAAATGTTCTAAATTTTAATTCAGGGATAATCTGCATGTGTTTGGCATACCCCAAAACATAAACATTCATGGAATGCATATTATGTACCTACTAGAGGCCCAGTGCACGAAATTCGTGCACAGAGGGGGGTTGTCCCTCAGTCCAGCCTGTACCCTCTCCAATATGGGACCCCTAGAGGGATGTCTGACTGCTCGTTTAGGCCCGATCCCAGTCGGACATCCCTCTCACAATCCAGGACTGCTGGCTCCCAACTGCTTGCCTGCCTGCCTTCCTGATTGCCCCTAACTGCTTCTGCCTGCCAGCCTGATCAACCCCTAACCACTCTGCTGTCAGCCTGTTTGCCCCCAACTTCCCTCCTCTGCCGGCCTGGTCACCCCTAACTGCCCTCTCCTGCAGGGTTGATCACCTCCAACTTCCCTCCCTTGCAGGCCTGGTCCTTCTCAACTGCCCTCCCTTGCAGGCCGGGTGCCTCCCAACTGCCCTCTCCTGCTGGCCATCTTGTGGTGGCCATCTTGTGTCCACATGGGGGCAGGATCTTTGACCACATGGGGGCAGCTATATTGTGTGTTGGAGTGATGGTCAATCTACATATTACTCTTTTATTAGATAGGATAGAGGCCTGGTACAGGGGTGGGGGCCAGCTGGTTTTCCCTGAAGGGTGTCCCGGATCAGGTGGGGGTTCCCTTGGGGTATGGGGCGGCCTGAGCGAGGGGCCTGTGGTGGTTTGCAGGCCGGCCACGCCCCCTGGCAACCCAAGCGCAGGCCCTGGTATCTGGAATTTATTTTCCTTCTACAATTGAAACTTTGTAGCCTGAAGCGGAGCCAAGCCTGGGGCTCCCTCCTCGGCCGGCAGCCATTTCTGTTGGGGTTATAATTGAAACTTTGTTGCCTTAAGTGGGTGGGCCCGGCCAGGGTGTTTGGAAAGCTTTGCTTCCCCTGTTGCTGGCAGCAACCCTGGCCTGCTCTCTCAAGCTCCATTCTGCCGTCATTTGTTTGAATTTGTTTACCTTCTATAATTGAAACTTTGTAGCTTGAGTGGAGGCTTAGGCCTGGCAAGGGCAGGCAGAAAGCTTGGCTTCCTCTGTTACCTAGGAAACCATGCTCTCTGTGGCTGTAGCCATCTTGGTTTGGGTTAATTTGCATGCTCGCTCTGATTGGCTTGTGGGTGTGTCAGAGGTATGGTCAATTTGCATATTTGTCTATTATTAGGTGGTGCTATTTTATCCTGTCCAATCAACAGAGTAGCCAGAGGGGAAAATAGGCAACACCTAAATCAGATCTAGTCCCTTCTGTGCTGGGAAGTCACTGTGGCTCCCATCTCTCTCTGGGAAAAAGCGAAAGTCAACGCAGTGGCTACAAAGCCCCACATGACTCTCTCCCTCCTGACTGCCCTCCACCTAATCTCCTCCTGTTCTCTCTCTTGCTCTCCCCTCCAGCCTCCCTGGCTCTTCTAGGTTCTCATACCAGGCTCACTCCCAGAACCAGGCCTTTGCCCTTGCTGCTACCTGGTCTGCGTATTTCCCCAGATGCTGGCATCTTTTGCTCCCTCACCTCTTAGTCCTCACTCACTTTCTACCTTATAAGTGAAGCCCTCTGTGACCACTCTATTTCAAATAGAAGTCCCTGATCATTCTTCCTCACCTAGAATTCCCTATGCCCTTCTCATTTCCGTTTTCTCCATAGCACTTAGCCCCATGTCACTCATTTTGTTTATTGTCTAGTGTTCTCTCACTAGAATGAAGGAAGAGCAAAGATTTTGTCTGTTTTGTTTGCCACTGTATTTCCAGCATCTAGAACAATGCCTGGCACATAGTAGGTCCTCAATAAATATTTGCTGTCTTTGAGAGCTGTCAAGGATATAGCAATAACTCAAATGAACTCTGATTCAGTATTTCCCCCACTAATTTCAAACAAATAAGACTTGTTTGCACTCTGCCCCTCACGCCAACTAAAAATACTACCCCATCTCCCGTCCTTTGTCCTTTGAACAATTTATAAAACGCAGGATAAGAGGCTTTGTGTATTCGAAGAAACCTGGTCTTCCTATTCTTTTGAAGAGCAAATTGCTCAGCGACTCCCAGTAACATCTGAGCCTTGCGTTGCCTTTGTAGTTGAAGGGGAGAAGTAGGTTAAAGTAAGCGAGCTTTTTATCTGAGCTAATGAAAGTACTTTGTCATTGTTAGTCAAGGATTTGCCCTCCTTAGGAGACTTGTTGAGCAAAAACACATAAGGCATCTTGGGAATTCAAAGTGAAGATCCACAAAGGCCACCCGGGGGAAAGTAGAGTGCAGGAAATGTGTAGTTATTACAGTGCCTGCGCCATCCTCCAGAAGGTTTAGGCTTAGACGGTGGAAGTGTATTTGGATCCAACACTGGCCATCAGTGATTGTCTCCCAGCCTCCACCCAGCCCCTATTTCATTCGGCTCACAATAATGCAAGCTCACATTTCACACAGTTGAAGCTCACTCACAGCATACCTTTATTCTAATGAGCTAACCATATCCAGCAGTTTCTAATGGATTCTAAACTGTGGCTGACCAATGTCTAATTTTAGGTTTTTCAATTAAGTAAAAGAACCCATAACAGTCCTCAGTTCTACTGGGTTTCTCTCTGCAATGGATTTGTTCAACAGAAACTCAGCACGTTACTTACTAGCCTTAGATACCTGGAGGAATAGACACACAAGTTGGTGTTTTCTCAAGGACTAGCCCACTTAGAGACTGCTCTAGTTAGTCTGGCTCTCAACATCTTCCTCTGACATAAGGATGGGCCAAGATTTTCTCACTTGGTAACTACTGGATGTTACTATGAGAGGTGAGGTCATTGGGTGGCCAGGATTTGGACAAATTAAGATGCATGTTTTTGTGTCCTGGATGAAAGAGGGAAGATAGGAAGATAGAAGGAGATGGTGAGTTGTCTATAAATGCGTATTATATAAATGTAAGCACCTACTTATATGACAAGTCTAGAAAAGGAAAAACTATAGGGACAAAGAACAGATCAGAAGTTGCCTGGGGCAAAGAGGTGAGAGCAGGGATTGAATGCAAATAGACACAAGGGAACTTTTGGGGTGATACAAGTATTCTAAAACTGAAATGTGATGAGGGTTGCACACAGTATAAATTTACTAAAAGTTATCAAATTGTACACTCAAAAGGGATACATTTTTAAAATTCCATTTACAATAGTGTAAGAAAGAATACAATGCTTAGGAATAAATTAAACCAAGAAAGTGTAAGACTTGTGCTTTGAAAACTACAAAGCATTGCTTAAAAAAAACAAAGGCATTGGGATTCTCACACATCGCTGGTGAGAAAGAAAAATGGTGCAGCCTCTGTGGGAAACAGTTTGCTGGTTTTTCAAAAAGCTAGACACAGAATTACCATAGACTCAGCAATTTCACTTCTAAGTATACACCCAAAAGAAATAAAAGCAGAAACGCAAACAGGTACTTATATACCAATGTTCATTGCAGTTTTATTCACAATAGCCAAAATATATAAACAAGCCAAATGTACATCAACAGAGAATAGCTAAACAAAATGTGGTATATACATGCAATGGAATATTAGCTATAATAATAAAAGTGCAGTATGCTAATTAGACCAGATATCCTTCTAGACGTCCTTCCGGACGACCTTCTGGATGAAGCTGGGGCTGCGAGGGAAGCCCGGGTCTTGGGTGCCTGCTGGTGACTGGAGGGAAGCCCAGGTCCGGGGTGCCAGAAGGAAGCTGGTGCTGGCACCCGGGCGGGGCGGGGCGGGGCGGGGGACGAGAGGGGGGAGGAAGGCTACTCTTGCATGAATCTCGTGCATCGGGCCTCTAGTTCATCCATAAAAAGAAATGAAATTCTGATACATGACACAACATGGGTGAACCTTGAAAACATTAAGTGAAATAAGCTAGACACAGAAGAAAATATCATGATTCCACTTATATGAAATATCTAGACTAGGCAAATTCATAGAGGCAGAGAGTAGAATGGTGGTTGCCAGGGACTGGAGGAGGGGACAATGGGAAGTTTAATGGTTACAGAATTTCTGTTGGGGAGATGAAAGAAGTTTGGACTAGATGGTGGGGATGGCTGCACAACATTGTGAAAGTAATTAAATGCCATAGAATTGTATGCTTAAAAATGGTTAATATGGCAAATTTTATGTTATACATATTCGCCACAATATAATATAAAATGAAAGCAACCAGGTCATCCTGGTGCAGTTAAGAACTTCTGATTTAAAAAATAATGGTAATAACATACTGTGTACAAAGACTATACCTGTGGTTTTTTTTTTTATTACCCTTGAGCAAACTGGTCCTGTCTCTTATGGGATTTGACATACATGAGCACTCATTAAATGTTGACTAACCCTTAAAAAAGTGGCATGATATAAAAACAATTATGAGGGGAATAGCCTTAAACTATAAGGATTATACTAAAATTTGCCAGGTAGTATTAATGGAGTGTAATCTTCTAAGCAATAAAACATGTTTGCTGAGTGAGAAAAGAAATTTCCCTCTTTTGAAGCAGTTGCTGATCTGGCATGCTGCCAAACCCCTAGAAATTATGAACATAGATGTTGGCATTTTCCATGGACATGAATGATGAAAAATGTAAAAAAAAAAGGGCACCAATTAAAGCATTTTCCCTACTTGTTAAAACAAAATATGCCCTAAAACACTGCTAATAATTTTCAGATGTCAGCCAACAAATGATGTCATCACCAAATCTCTGCTAGAGTTTATTTTTCACTCGCATTCTTGCCAACTCAAGCCTTTTAAACTTTGCATTCTGCCATCTTGGCCGGAGACGGTGTCCTCATGCTGGTGATGGCAGGTGCTGCTTTCCTCCTGTCAGCCACACACGAAGTCCTACTGACCTGAGGGCCATGTGCGCTCCTTACAGAGGCCACTGATAGGAAGAGGCTTCTTTGTTGTCCATGTTACAATATCCTTCTTGTAGGTTTCTGAGGGATCACTAGTAGTGGTTACCCAAGAAACTGGGGATTTCTTTCATATTTGAGACATATTTTCCATGTTTTTGTATGTTTATTATTCTTTAGGAGTCAGGCTGGCGCTGGAGAATCACTGGTCATTTGTAACCTCGCACGGTTACATCTTCTATTAGTTTAACCTGGCATTGGAGCAGCAAGATGCCAAGACAGAATTGCATGAGTGTTATGAGCTGAATTATGCCACCTCTCCAATTCATATGTTGAAATTCTAGCCCCTGGTACCACAGGATGTGACTATATTCGGGGAGAGGTTAAAACAGGGTCATTAGGGTGGGCCCTAAGAAAATATCACTGGTGTCCCTACAGAAAGAGGAGATCAGTGCATAGACAGGTCCAGAGGAAAGAGCATGTCTGGACCCAGAGATAAGATGCCCAGATGGCCAAGGAGAGAGGCTTTAGGAGAAACCAATCCTGCCGATACTTTGATCTTGGATTTCTAGCCTCCAGAACTGTGAGAGAATAAATTCATGTTGTTTAAGCCACCCAGCCAGTGGTATTTGTTAGGGCAGCCTAAGACAATAAGCAAGAGATTTCTTGAGGGACGTGCCAATGAAGGAAGAAGGGAGAGGAAACAGAAGAAGGCAGAGAGCCTCAGACTACAAGGCAGGTTTGACATCTGTGGAGTAAAACCACAAAGGAAGGAGAATTGGGTAGGAAGAGCCTCAGACTGCAGCAAGTGTTTGGGGAGTCCCTGAGCACACGCTGCTTGCTAGTGAAGTCCTGCAACCCTGTCTTCAGTACCTGCCACGCTCAGTCATTGGCTGCAGCAGCACAGAGAGCATGCTGCAGTGGGCTCTGTCAGCCACCCACACTTCCCTCTTTTTTAAAAAAATAAACCAACAAACATATCTTTATTGATTTCAGAGAGGAAGAAAGAGAAAGAAACATCACTGATGAGAGAGAATCATTGATTGGCTGCCTCCTGCATGCCCCACACTGGGGATCAAGCCTGCAACCCATGTATGTGCCCTGACAGGGAATCAAACCATGACCTCCTGGTTCATAGATCGATGCTCAATAACTGAGCCACGCTGGCTGGGCACAACATGTTCTCTTAAAGGGAGACCTGAATAGTGCACCTCCACACTGCTACACCAGGGGGTGTGCAGGAGGCAGCCAATCAATGATTCTCTCTCATCATTAATGTTTCTATGTCTCTCTCCCTCTCCCTTCCTCTCTGAAATCAATAAAATATTTTTTAAAAAAAAAGGAAAAAGAGATAGAGTTCTCTCACTATGTCATGTGAGGAAATAGCAAGAAGTCAGCTGTTTGCAAACCCAGGAAGGGAGTTCTCATCAGACACTGAATTAGCTTGGACCTCGTTCATGGACTTTCTAACTTCCAGAGCTATGAGAAATACATATTTTTAAAATAATTTTTTATTGATTGATTTGAGAGAGAGAAAGAGATTTCTTGTTCCACTTATTTGTGCATTCATTGGTTGATTCTATATTATTATTACTAGAGACCCAGTGCACAGATTCATGCACCAGTGGGGTCCCTCAGCCTGGCCTGTGCCCTCTCACAATCCGGTACCCCTGAAACCGGCAGTCCCACATCCCCCAAGAGATGTAGTAGTGCACGAAGCAGCAGGCGGCCAGGGAGGAGCCCAAGCCCAGGCTGGGCACCATGCTGCTCCCGCTCATCCCGGCCCCAATGTGCCTGCCGCCCCACTGCTCAGTAGTGCTGCCTCAGAGGCAGGAGAGGTTCGCGCCACAGGAGCTGTGCTCACCAGCCGTGAGCCCCGCATCTTGTGCTCGTCAGTCAGCTGAATAGCGCTCCTGCTGTGGGAGCGCACTGACCACAGGGGGCAGCTCCTGTGCTGAGTGTCTGCCCCCTGGTGGTCAGTGCACATCATAGCGACCAGTCGACCGGTCATTCGGTCGCTTAGGCTTTTATATATATAGATTATTTTTTAAATATATTTTTATTGCTTTCAGAGAGGAAGGGAGAGGAAAGAGAGATAGAAACATCAATGATGAGAGAGAATCATTGATCAGTTTCCTCCTGCATGCCCCCCACTGGGGATCGAGCCCGCAACCTAGGCATGTACCCTTGACAGGAATCAAACCCAGGACACTTCAGTCTTCAGGCCGCAGTCCACTGAGCCAAACCAACCAGGTCAATTGGTTGATTCTTATATGTATCCTGATTGGGATGGGATCCACAACCTTGGTTATTGGGACAATGCTCTTACCAACTGAGATACCTGGCCAGGGTCAAAATATATATGTATATATTTTGTCAACTAGCCTATGGTATTTTGTTACAGCAGTCCAAATTAAGATAGTCTATCACTTTGAAAAAGAACAGAATTAATTGGCCTCATGAGCCTTTTTTCCCCTAATTAGTTTAACTAGTTGGCATGCTCTTTGTGGGAGTGCTGAGGTAAGAGGTAAAGGTATTCCCTGAAACAGCAAGAAAATTAATGAAATAAATATTGTTCTTCTCAATCATAGTGCCATTAAAGAGACTTTGTGCTCTAAGATTTCTATCATCAGTAATAGGACTATCCCAACCTCTATCATTTTCCCATACATTGCTTCTTTCTTTAAAGTATTATTCAAAAGGCACTCTGTGCAGTTATTTTTCAGTTTTCGTAATAGTATTTGCAAAAGTTGCTCATTAAAAAAATTGGGAAAGAAGTCATTCCATATCAGGTGGAACATCATTAAGAAAAGCTTAGCTTTTCTGTTAAACATTTTTTCTTTGTTATATTTTTTAATTCTTTATTACAACCTTTAGTTAATATATGCTTGAGAATATTTTAAAAGTACAGATATATCATCCAAATCAAAATATTTTCCCATTTCCTTAAATTACTTTCATTAAAATATTTTTAGGTAGAGTGGAAACAACCCTAATGACTGTCAAATGATGCACGGGTAAACAAAATGTGGCGTATCTATATAATGGAATATTGCCTAACCATAAAAAGAAATGAGGTACTTACATATGCAACAACATGGATTAATCTTGAAAATATCATGCTAAGGGAAAGACAGACACCAAAAGCCAAATATTGATTCCATTTACATGAAGTGTCCAGATAGGCAAATCCATAGAGACAGACAGTATATTAGTGGTTCCCTAGGACTGGGGGTGGAAACAAGCAGTTACAGATAGGTTGTTTTTTTTCCCCCAGATAAAATGTTCTAAAATTGGATTGTGGGGATGTTTTCATAAGCGTTGAATTGAACACTTAAAGCATCAACCCGGCCATGTGCCCTGATCAGAATCGAACCTGTGACCTTTCAATGCATGCGACGATGCTCAACCAACTGAGCCACACTGGCCAGGGCACAACAGCTTTTTTTTTTTTTTTTTTTCAAGGCATCAGAAATCAACCAAAGCAGCCAGGCTCTAAAGGGCCAAGATCCGGGATAGGCGATGCCAACATTCAAGACTGCTTTTTCATCTAAAGCACTGGCTGATTTCTAAACTGTATGAGCAGGACAAGAGGCTGAAACACTCAGCAGAAAGCAGCTGCTGAGAGGCTCTAAAGGTAAACGAAGGATTGGCAGACAGTACTGGGAGAGAAAAGCTGGAGTTCAAGGCCTGCCAAAGAGGAGGCACCTTGTTAAATACTCATTTTCAGTTGAGAGCCTTAAAGGACTATGATCTAGGGCAGGGTTTCTTAACGTTGGCACTATTGACTTGTTGGGCTAGGTAATTTGTGTGTGTTGGGGTGGGGCCTGTTTGTGCTTGTAGAGTGTGTGCGGCATATCTGGCCTTCACCTACTACAGGTCAGTAGCACCCATCCCCAACCATGACAATCAATAATGTCCCAGATATTGCCAAATGTGCCCTGGGAGCCAAAATCATCGACTGCCCTCAAGTTAAGGAAAATCAGAAATAGAGTGGCTTTCCCAAAGCTTGGAATTCAGCTTTAATCATCTCAGTTTCTTATTGACAGAGGTGCTTGGCTCTTACTCTGATGCTAGAAATAATATTACATCTTCTCTGTAGGAAGATAATGACATCCAGATCCTCTATCATTTTTCACCCACAGTGTCTGGACTTTAATCAATATTTAGTAATCGTTCGAAGAGACAATGACAAATGACTCAAACCCAAGAGAAAAAACTAGACAACAACAACAACAACAAAAGACCTACATATGACTAGATATTGAAGTTACAAGAGAAGGACTTTAACATAAGTATGACTAACATGTTCAAGAAATTAATTAAAAGAGGGAGAATTTCACCCAAACAATGGAATCTATAGAAAAATCAAATGGGAATTATAAACTGAATAGGCATAAGAAAGAGAACAATCATAAACTAGAAGAGAGATAAGTATAAAATATTCAAACTAAAGTACAAGGAAAACCAAGGATGGAAAAGAAAAGAGCATAAGAAACATAGGAAACAGGTGCAAACCTAACATATATATACTCAGAGGTCCAGAAGGAGAGGAGAGATTAAGCAGAAGCAATATTTACAGAAATAATGGCTGAGAATTTATGCTGATTAAAGGCATCAAGCAATAGATCCAAGAAGCTCTATGAACCCCACACCTGTACTCATATATGTCAGTAATTATGTTAAATGGATTATATATTCTAATTAAAATACAAACATATCAGTCTGAATTAAAAAGAAACAGTTATATGCTACTCAAAAAAATAGGACATAGGGATTGAAAAAAATTATGGAAAAAATTTATACTATGCATATATTGACCAAAATAAATCTAGAATAGCTCTACAAAATCACATAAAGCAGATTTTAAAGCAGGAACTATTTTAAAGAGGGACATTTCATAAACTGATAAAATAACCAAATCAATAAGAAGATATAATCATCAAAAGTTTGTATTTACTTTGCAGTCATGGGCTCAAAATACATTAAGGAAAAACTGAGAAAATGAAAAAGAGAAATGAATAGATCTACAAATGTAACAGGAAATTTTAACATAACTCTCTCAGAAACTGATAGAACAAGAAGATAAATAAATCAGATGAGATGTAAACAACATAATGACATTGGAAAACTAAAGCTAATTGATATAAAAAGAACACTATTCCCAACACCTGTAATATACACAAACTAGTATAGTGCACATGGAATATTGAACAAAATGGATTTCATGCTGGGCCAAAAATCAAGTCTTTACAATTTCAAAGGATTAAAATTATACACATTCCTCTCATTCTAGTAGAATTAAGCTATAACTTATTAACAAAATGATAACTAGGATATCCCCAAATGCTTGAAGATTAAGCAATATAATTCCAAATAAGCCCATGGGTCAAGAAAAGTTCACAAAATATAAAATAGAAACAAAAAAAGAAAACATTTTGGACTAAATAATAGTTGATTTGAACTGAATGTTTGTGTCCCCTGGCAAAATTTTTATTTTGTTTTGTTAATCCTCACCTGAGGAGATATACTGTATACACACACACACACACACACACACACACACACACACACACACACACTAGAGGCCCGGTGCACGAAATTTGTGCACAGAGGTGGGGGGATCCCTCAGCCTGACCTGCACCCTCTCCAATCTGGGACCCCCCTTGGGGGATATCTGACTGCCTCTTGTAATCTGGGACCACTGGCTCCTAACTGCTCGCCTGCCTGCCTGCCTGATCGCCCCTAACCCCTCTGCCTGCCTGCCTTATCTCCCCTAACCACTTCTGCCTGCCTGATTGCCCCTCACCACCTCTGCTTGCCTGCCTGATCACCCCTAACTGCCTCTGCCTCACCCCGCACCCAGGACCCAGGATTTTCTCCTCCGGCCAGTCACAGGCACCTGGGACCTGGGCTTCCCTCCCTCTGGCCAGCTGCAGGCACCCAGGACCTGGGCCGGCTTTGCCTGGGCCGGCCGCAGCTGCAGGGGACCGTGGGTGGGCAGCTTTGTCTGAGCCACAGCCGCAGGCGCTCGGGACCATGGGGCAGGTGGCTTGTCCCTCTCCCGGGCCACAGGCATAGCTGCTGATGCCTGGGACCGCAGGGACCATGGGGCATACAGCTTGTCCCTCTCCTGGGCTGCAGGTATAGGCGCAGCCGCTGGTGTGCAGGACCATGGGCGGGCGGCTTGTCCCTCTCCGGGGCTGCATCCTGGTTGGTCCTCATTCCTCTCTCGCAAGCTCATTTGTGCCTGGCTGGTCCCCATTCCTCTCTCCCCAGTGTTGAGTGTCTGAGCTGTTACGGTGTGATGGAGTGAGGGTGTGATGACCATTTGCATATTAGCTCTTTATTATAGAGGATATTTTAGAAAGAGTGGAAGGGAAGGGAGAGACAGAGAGAAATATTGATGTGAGAGAGACACATTGATTGGTTGCTTCTTGCAGGCACCCCAACCAAGGTGGGAAATGGAGCCTACAACTGAGGTATGTGCCCTTGATCAGAATTGAACCTGGGACTTTTCAGTCCATGGGCCGATGCTCTATCCATTGAGTTAAACAGGCTAGGGTTCCCCTGGCAAAATTTAAGTTGAAATAAAAACCACACTTTGAGAAGAAAGAAAAAAGAAGTAGGGATGGATAAATAAGACTAGCCAGGGCCATCAATGATGACTTTGGCATCATGAAGGGACTAATGACACCAGTCCATACCATCACTGCCACCCAGAAGATTGTGATGGACCCTCTGAGAAGCTGTGGTGTGATGGCCAAAGGGGCTTCCCAGTACATGATCCCTGTGTCTACTGGTGCTGCCAAAGTCATCCCTGTGCTAACTGGAAACTCACTGGCATGGCTTCCATGTCTCTGCTCCCAGAGTGTTGGTCATGGATCTGACCTGCCATCTGGAGAAAACTGCCAAATACGTTAACACCAAGAAAGTGGTGAAGCAGGCATCAGAGAGCCTCACAAAGGCATCCCAGGCTACACTGAAAGCCAAGTTGTCTCCTGCAACTTTAACAATGACACCCACTCTTTCATCTTCAAAGCTGGGGTTGGCATTTCTCTCACCCTCCACTTTGTCAAGCTCATTTCCTGTTATTATATGAATTTGGCTACAGCAACAGGGTGGTAAGGAGTAAGAGCCTCCTGGACCACCAGCCCCAACAAGAGCATGAGAGAAAGAGAGAAGCTGCTGGGAAATCTCTGCCTCAACTCCATCCCCCAACACACTGAAAATCTCCTGTCCTCACTCAGTTTCCATCCCAGACCCTTGAAGAAGGAGATGGGTTTAGGTAGCCTTATCTTATAATGTACCATCAACAAAGTACACTGTACCCAGCCCCTCAACCCTGCAAAAAAAGACTTAATTAGGTTTGGATAGAAGGATAATTAGGTGTTAAAGCAAATTTGCTAAAATGTTAATAGCAGAATCTAGGGGACAGGTATACAAAAATTAATTGTAAAATCTTTTCATTTTCCTATGTTTGAAAACTTTCACAATAAAATATTGGAAGCAGAGCTTACTAAAAGATTGGGACTCATAATGGAATACAGGTAGCAAGTTAATGGGAATCATGTTACTACAGTGTTAAAGCGACCTGCAAGGTAATGTGAGAAGTAATTACATGTATGGACTGAGTGTGTTTACACATCACCATCATCTAAAGACTTAATTGAGTGCTTATCCAACATGACCTTTGCTTTAATTCCTGACAAGAAATGACTAAAGGGCGTGTCAACAGAACAACATCAATCAATTGCTACGCAGTACAGGTTAAATCCTGTGCATTGAAGACAAAGAAGGTCTTGTATTGCATTTTCCTCCCCCTCAAGCCCAGGATGAGTGCTCACAGAAGAACGATTTGGATTACAAACAATTAGACAGTATTTGATAATCTTAAAGTGTAAGTGCTTTCTGTCATTCAATCATTTAACTAATTGGACAACCGTTTATTGGAAGTTTACTATCTGCTGGCACTGTACAAGGGGCAGAGGATTTTTTTAAAGGGAGGTGAATAAGAAAATAAAATAATACCAGCTCTCATGGGGCCTACATTCCAGTGAAGAGACAAAGACCAAACAAACAAGTAAAATATATGTCACCTGGTGGTAAGTTTGATGGAGAAAAATAAGGATGGGGAAGGGGGTAGCGTGCTCTGGGGTGATGATGAGACTGGGTTGTAATTCTAAGTAGGACAGATGGTTAGGAAAAGATGTTTCCAGAAAATAACTTTAAAAAAATTGTTTTTTATTGTTATTGATTTGAGAGAGAGAAAGAGAGATATAAATTTGTTGTTCCACTTACTGATGCATTCATTGGTTGATTCTTGTATGTGCCCTGACTGGGGATCGAACCCACTAACCAACTGAGCTACCCAGCCAGGGCCCCAGAAAGTAACTTTTGAGCAAAAATTAGAAGGAGTAAGCCAGGTAGGGATCTGAGGGAGAAACATTCCAGGCAGAAAAATTGGCCCCTGTAAAGGCCCTAAACAGAACATAGCCAGTGGGTCCAGGGAACAGCAAGGAGACCAGGAGGCTGGAGCAGAGTGAGTGAGGGGAAAGTGGGAGGAGGTGAGGACAGGGAAGTGGGGATGCAGACTAGGAGACTCTGTATAAGACTCTGAAGATCTTGTATAAGTCACTATGGCCAGGGGAGGATTTGCAGCAGAAGAATGACATGATTGGACTTACATTAAACATCTGTTGGCTATAGGTGCTGTGAAGATGCCAAATGACTAAGATGCCAACCACAGGACTAAGAGAGCTGACTGCTGAGATGCACAAACTCGTAAGACACAGGGCAGGATGTGATGAGTTACAAACTACACACCAGCCAGGGAGAACTCATTGCCTCCTAGGTGGTCAGGGAAGGCTCAGCAGGACACGGTGGGTGGATGAGACTTTGGCTGACAAAGACGAAGGGAGGGCACTAGAGAGAAGGGACATCATCTGAGAAGATGCAGAAAGATGAGAATGTAAACCATGGCAGGGACATGGGGCTTGTGAGAAGTGACAGGCGGGAAGGTTGAGGGGATATGCTTTGGGGGCCATCTCTAAGAAGGTCTTTGTTCTTTTGAATGATGTTCTAAAAGGCTTGGGCCTTATAGGCATAGGAAACCATCAGAATCGATAAGCATAGAACTTGGTCATTAGCTGTAAAGTTAATATGGGCAGGAAAACCCTAGCTGGTTTGGCTCAGTGGATAGAGCATCAGCCTGCAGACTAAGGGGTCCCAGGTTCGATTCCGGTCAAGGGCCCAGGCCAGGGTTGCGGGCTCGGTCTCCAGTGTGGGGCATGCAGGAGGCAGCCAATCAATGATTCTCTCTTATCATTGATGTTTCTATCTCTCCCTTCCTCTCTGGAACCAATAAAAATTAAAAAATTATATATGGGCAGTGAAGTTTCTTTTCTTTGTTTATTTTTTCCAATTTTAAAAGTAACTTTTTTATTTTTAATTGTGGTAAAAAAAATAAAAAATTTACCACCTTAATCATTTTTAAGTTCAGTAGTGTTAAGTATATTCACATTGTGTTCAATAAGTCTTCACAACTTTTTCATCTTGCCAAACTAAAACTGTACCCATTAAACAATAACTCCCCATTCCGCCCTCCCCCAGTTCCTCTCAATCATCATTCTACTTCTGTCTATGAATTTCACTACACTATGTACTTCATAAAAGTGGATTCATACAGTACTGTCTTTCTGTGACTGGCTTATTTCACTTAGCATAATGTCCTCAAGGTTTATCCAAGGTTTATAGCACGTGACAAAAGTTCCTCCCTTTGTCGGGTCAACTAATATTCCACTGAATATATTTATCTCACACATTTTTTTAAATACATATTTTTATTGATTTCAGACAGGAAGGGAGAGGGAGAGAGACAGAAACATCAATGATGAAAGAGAATCACTCATCGGCTGCCTCATGCATGTCCCTCACTGGGGATTGAGCCCGCAATCCGGGCATGTGCCCTGACTTGGAACCGAACCATGACCTCCTGGTTCATAGGTCGACGCTCAACCACTGAGTCATGCCGGCCGGGCTCACACATTTTGTTCAACCATTCAACTACTGATGGGCACTTGTGTTGCTTTCATGTCTTGGCCATTCTGAATAATACTGCTATGATCATGGGTGTGCAGATGTCTCTTTTAGATCCTGTTTTCACTTCTTTTGGATATATGCCCAGAAGTGGCACTGCTGGATCATGTGATAATTCTATTTTTAATGAGTTGGGGAATCACCATATTATTTCAATAGCAGCTGCACCATTTCACAATCTTCCCAACAATACACAAGGGCTCTAGTTTCTCCCCATCCTTATGAACTCTTGTTCTTCTCTGCTTTTGTGTTGTAGCCATTCCTAATGGGGGTGAGATTTTATTCTTTGTTTTTAATTGAAGTAATACTCTCTAATTTCCTCCACCCCTTCTCATTTTAAGCATCCCAGTCTCTTACACCAAGCGGACTTCCCATAAACTCTCTTATTTCTACTTTTCTAGAACTAGCTGTAACGTATAGGAGTCCAAGCTGGAAAAATTAGGAGTGGCCCCCCAACTCCACAGCATTCCTCTTTACTTGCCAATTTATCTCAGGGGAACTGAGCATAAACTTTGCTTTTTTTTTTTTTCGAGGTTCTGTAAACATAATGTAATTTTTAGCATTATATTGTTAACCAGATTTAACCATGAAACACTTCCCCTAAAAGTGAAAGTGGACTCTGGTGTCCTCTGGAAACAGTGATAGCAGCCGGACAGGAAAGTTTTTTGGGCTCCCTACTTAACCGGCACCCCATTTTTATTGTTTGACTGTTAAGAGGTGTCTCCAGTTGATTAGATAAGGAATTCTAAGCAAGGGTGGAGGAGGAAGATGATAACATTAAAGACTTTTCTCTTTCAATTCCTGCTCTCTGAAGCTTGCCTTCGTCCTCTGAATTTCTCTCAAGGAGATCCATTTACTAACTGCATCCTTGCCAAGTTTTGTCTCTTGTTTGAAAGTTTTCTGCTTTGAATAAAAAGTCTTTGATTTTTTTCCTTCTGCCCTTAAAAAAAAATTGCTGTAGTTAAGTGCCCTGGGCCAAATTCTGCTCTTAGTTATTATTTCTATGGCATTTGTATTACACACATAAGCAAACTCTGAGGTTGATTCTGTTACAAACTTTTAATAATAGCATACATCTGTATATTATTTTATAGTGTAGAAAGTGATTGCACATACATTTGATCATTTACACCAGTGGTCGGCAAACTCATTAGTCAGCAGAGCCAAATATCAACAGTACAAGGATTGAAATTTCTTTTGAGAGCCAAATTTTTTAAACTTAAACTTCTTCTAATGCCACTTCTTCAAAATAGACTCGCCCAGGCTGTGGTATTTTGTGGAAGAGCCACACTCAAGGGGCCAAAGAGCCGCATGTGGCTCATGAGCCGCAGTTTGCTGACGGATTTACACACACAAACTGTGCAATAGATAAGGCAGAAATATTTAGTCTTATTTTATAGGCAAAGTAACTGAGACTCAGAAAGGTTAAGTGACTGGTCCAATGCTACACAGGCACAGATGGGACTCAAACCTAGATCTTCTGATTCTAAAATCTGTGCGAAGAAGGGTTTAATTTTGTTTTGTTTTTGATGATTATAGAATTATAAATACACATACAAAGGCATGTATGGTGCTTCTAAAAGATATAAAAAGTGAGGAAGAAAATATATCAGTGAAAGTAACCAAATTTTTAAAAGCACACAGGTAAGAACCGTGCAGGAACTGTTTGGAAGAAATATGATAGATTGCAAACTACTAGAGGACAATGACTGAGGTTTATTCATTTTTGTATTTTATATAATCCCCAGCACCAGCCTCTTGCACTTAGTACCAAATGAATGAATGCAATTACCTGGAGTCTTACAGGAAACTCGTCAAGGGTTCGATGGGAGAACTTAATGAAAGTGGAATAAAAACACTTTAATAACAAGTTCAATGAATTTTTCATGACAGTGTCCCAGAAAATAAATAAATAAATAAGCTCCAACTAGGTAACTGGGACTTCTGCTTCTCTACAGCCACAGACAGGAAGAGAGGAGGGAAGAGATGAAGAGCGGGCCTTGGCTTGCTATGACTCTCATTCCATCCACCTGAGGCTCCTCTAGTTGAGAATAGATGCAAAATGGGACAAACAACTTGTGCTAAGAATTTCCACTTTTCTGATCTGTCATCATTGTTCTGATGTGCATAGAGATGTTGATAACCCACCAATTGATCCTAACGACTGTGTCTGTGGTCATCCTGGGCAGTGCCTGGCCCACAGCAGGTGCTCAGTACATGTAATTAAAAGAATGAGTGAATGTCAGAGGTTAATGAGAAGCAGACAAGAGCAGCCTGGCAAGCCCAGAAACCCTGGAGAAGGCGTGTCCTATGCACTCTCTTTCCTAACTGCCACTAAAAAGTGGGGCTTTGGGTTTGAAGAAGCAGCACTTGTGTCTGTCTCTCTCTCCTTCAGATTTAGGAAGGAAAACCCGGACAAATTACAAGATAAGTCCCTTGGCAAGAGCTCCTTAGAGGGTTGTATGCTGGTTTACATCACCAGTGACAGCCACTGGTGCTTCCGGAGTTCACTTTTCCAAACATTTATAGGGGTTATGATGACTTATTTCACAATTCTATTTCTGAGGAGGTAAACTAGAAACTTCTAAATGAATTCATAATTTAAATGTTTAAAGGAAATCTGTAAAAATTATTAGGTAGAGTAAAAATAGATATACTTGTTAACTAAAGAACTCTTTTGTATATTGATTTGTCAGACGTTATTGGTTTCCTAAGTATATATTTTCATATTTCCAATTTTGTCTATAGTAAGGCTAATCTATATTTTGCAAATGTCATTTAAGTCCAGTTGATTAATGGGGCTGTTCAGTTCAGCAACATCCTAACTGGTTTTCTGCTAGCGGGGCCTATTTTTTACTGATGGAGGGGTGTTGAAACCTCCAACTACCACAGTGGATTTCATCTATTTCTCTTTTCGGTTCTGTCAGTTTTTACCTCATGTATTTTGATTCTGTTGTCAGGTACATACATATTACGGATTATGTGTTCTTAAAGAAATGACTCCCTTATTATTATGTAATGCCTCTCTTTATCCATACTTTTCCTTATTCTGAAGTCTGGAATTATTATTCTATTCCAGCTTTCTATTGGTGAATGTTGGCATTTTATAGCTTTCTCCATCCCTTTACTTTTTACCTATATGTCTTTATACTTAAAGTGGGTTTCTTATAGACAACTTACAGTTGGGTCTTACTGATTGTTGTAGGTGGTGGGAATGGCACCAGGGGTCTGACTAAACCTGGGTTCAGCAACCTCAGTACTTGTGTTCTGGCTAGGAAAGAATTCAGAATCAAGACCCAAAATGTAAAAGAACATTTATTTGGTAAATTTCAGAGTTAGAAGAAGTAATCTGTAGAACAGATGGGCTGAGGAAATGAGTTATGGAGGCACCTTCCTTAGGGCCCTTCCTTTGAGAATAAGGAAGGTAATGGGAGGGGAAAGGGGGAAGAGTAAGAGAAAGGGAAAAGGAAAAGGGAAAGGTGCGGGCATGCTCCAGGGAGGGAGAGTACACTGAGTCCTCAGTCCTAAGGGTTTTCAGGGTGGAGCTTTTAGGGGAGGTCCCAGGGGAAGATCTTAACAGAATATTCAGCAGCTTTCCAGGTGTGTCTTTTCAGGGTCTAGGTCTCCACTGATTGATTGGTCGGTGTCAGGGCAGGGGGTCATTATTCAATGCAGAAAGTCCTAAGGGCAGCCATGAGGTCGCTGACCTGGTTTTGTTGCTTTACTGGGCCTGGGGCTTAAATACAACTGAGATGTTATCTCTAGGGAGGATAGGTCAGGAGGTCCAAACCTAGGGGAGGTGAGGTCCCATTCTACAATTGTCCATTGCTAGGTACCTGGGGTTTTCCACCCTGGTGACCTTCTGTACCTGGCCCATCATCCCTGCTCTACTCATGTCTGTCTAACTGCCTACCACATTATTATTTAAACCATCTGACTGTCTCTGTTTTCCAATTAGTGTTTCTTGGACCATTTCTATAATAAAGAGCCAGGGTGTAACACAATTAGACCGAAGCTGGACCAAACCAGAAGTCAGTGTTGGGTTGCTGTGGCAACCTAGCACTGAGTGCATCCACTGCAGGCTCAGTGCACCAGCACTGACTGCTGAGGGGGCTGCGAATCAGGGCAGAGAGAGGTCTGAAAAGAGAAGCAGGGACTGATCCATTGCCTCTGTGGCAGCTTTTGACCAGCACTTGTCTCTCTCTTTCTCTCCCAGTCTGGCCAGCAGCCCCGCCTCTATTTCTCTCCAGGACTCCACAGAGGCTGCTGATCAGCCCCGCCTTTCTGATCAGGCCCCGTTGATAGGCCCAGAGACGATGACTGGCATAGAAACTGACCAATCAGAACCAAATCTGGGTGAAGTGTGAGGAACCAATGGCTGCCTAGGAGGCGGAGCTTTTGACGCTAACTGGCATAGAAACTGACCAATCAGAACCAAATCTGGGGTCTTAGAGGTGTTTCTGTTCAGGGAGAGCGGTGGATCCCGAAGCCAGCTCCAGCAATGGCCTTCGCAAATCTACAGAAAGTGCTCATCAGTGACAGCCTGGACCCTTGCTGCCGGAAAATCCTGCAAGATGGAGGGCTGCAGGTAGTGGAGAAGCAGAACCTGAGCAAAGAGGAGCTGATAGCCAAGCTGCAGGACTGGGAAGGCCTTATCCTCCACTCGGCCACCAAGGTGACTGTGGATGTCATCAACTTAGCAGAGAAGCTCCAGGTGGTGGGCAGGGCCGGCACTGGCGTGGACAACATGGATCTGGAGGCTGCCATAAGGAAGGGCATCCTGGTCATGAACCCTCCCAATGGGAACAATCTTAGTGCTGTGGAGCTCACCTGTGGGATAATCATGTGTCTGGCCAGGCAGATTCCCCAGGTGACGGCTTTGATGAAGGATGGCAAATGGGACAGAAAGAAATTCATGGGAACCGAGTTGAATGAAAAGACCCTGGGAATTCTTGCCCTGGGGAGGATCTGGAGAGAGGTGGCCATCCAGATGCAGTCCTTCGGGATGAAGACTGTAGGGTACGACCCCATCATCTCACCAGAGGTCTTGGCCTCCTTCAGCATTCAGCAGCTGCCCCTGGAGATCTGGCCCCTCTGTGACTTCATCACTGTGCACACCCCTCTCCTGCCCTCCTCAACAGGCCTGCTGAACGACAGCACCTTCGCCCTGTGCAAGAAGGGCATGCGTGTGGTGAATTGCGCCTATGGAGGGATCGTGGATGAGGGCGCCCTGCTCCAGGCCCTGCAATTGGGGCAGTGCACGGGCGCAGCGCTGGACGTGTTCACGGAGAAGCTGCCTTGGGACCAGCCTTGGTGGACCACGAGAATGTCATCAGCTGCCCCACCTGGGTGCCAGCACCCAGGAGGCCCAGAGCTGCTGTGGGGAGGAGATTACTGTCCAGTTCGTGGACATGGTGAAGGGGAGAGCCCTCGCAGGGGTCGTGAACGCGCAGGCCCTTACCAGTGCCTTCTCTCTGCACACCAAACCTTGGATCAGTCTGGCAGAAGCTCTGGGAACTCTGATGTGACCCTGGGCAGGGTCCCCCAAAGGAACCATCCAGGTGGTAATGCAGGGCTTATCCCTGAAGAATGCCAGGAACTGCCTGAGCCCCGCAGTCATTGTCGGCCTCCTTAAAGACGCTTCTAATCATGTGGATGTGAACTTGGTGAATGCCAAGCTACTGGTGAAGGAGGCTGGCCTCAATGTAACCACCCCCATAACCCCACTGTGCCAGGAGAGCAAGGATGCGGGGAAGGCCTCCTGAGTGTGGCCCTGGCAGGTGCCCCCTACCAGGCTGTGGGCTTTATCCAGGGCACCACACCTGTGCTGCAGGCACTCAACGGAGCTGCCTTCAGACCAGAAGTGCCTCTCCGCAGGGGTCTGCCCCTGCTCCTGTTCCAGGCTCAGCCCTCCAACCCTGCCATGCTGCCTACCATGATTGGGCTCCTGGCAGAGGCAGGCGTGCAGCTGCTGTCCTACCAGACCTCGGTGGTGTCCGATGGGGAGACCTGGCACGTCATGAGAATCTCCTTCCTGCTGCCCAGCCTGGACGCCTGGAAGCAGCATATGACCAAGGCCTTTCAGTTTCATTTCTGACCTTGGGGCTCACCAGGACCAGCCTTGGGGTCTTTTTTTTTTTTTTTTTTTTTTTTTTTTTTTTATATATATATATTTTATTGATTTTTTACAGAGAGGAAGGGAGAGGGATAGAGAGCTAGAAACATCGATGAGAGAGAATCATCGACCAGCTGCCTCCTGCACACCCCCTACTGGGGATGTGCTCACAGCCAATGTACATGCCCTTGACCGGAATCGAACCTGGGACCTTTCAGTCCACAGACCGACGCTCTATCCATTGAGCCAAACCGGTTTCGGCAACCTTGGGGTCTTTGTGATCAACATTGACAGGTCACATTCCCAGGGCTGACACCACTTATGTGGTCTGACCCCTGTAATAACCACTTAATAAACAGCCCACCCTCTCCCCACCCCCCAAAAAAAAGAACCAAATCTGGGTCAACTGTGAGGAGCCAATGGCTGCCTAGGAGGCGGAGCTTTTGATGCTGGCTGGCATAGAAACCGACCAGTCAGAACCAAATCAGCCAGCAGAGGAGGGCAGTTGGGGGCGAGATCAGGCCAGCAGGGGAGGGCCATTGGGGATGAGATCAGGCTGGCAGGGGACGGCAGTTAGGGGCGATCAGGCAGGCAGGCAGGCAGAGGCAGTTAGGGACGATCAGGCAGGCAGGCAGGTGAGCGGTTAGGAGCCAGCGGTCCCAGATTGCAAGAGGGATGTCCAATTGGAGAGGGTGAAGGCTGGGCTGAGGAAACCCCCTGCTGTGCATGAATTTCATGCACCAGGCCACTAGTTCATATATAAAATGATGGATTACTATCTACCATGTTTGTAACTATTTTTTGTTTATTGCACTTGTTCTTTGTTTCTTTTTTAATCTTATCTTTATTTTTTGCTTTCTCTGATTTTAATTGAGCATATCAAGTAACTTCATTTTCTCTCCCCTCTTAGAATATCAATTATATTTCCTTTTCAAAAAAAAGTATTTTTAGCTGAAACCGGTTTGGCTCAGTGGATAGAGCGTTGGCCTGCGGACTCAAGGGTCCCAGGTTCGATTCCGGTCAAGGGCATGTACCTTGGTTGCGGGCACATCCCCAGTAGGGGGTGTGCAAGAGGCAGCTGATCGATGTTTCTCTATCATTGATGTTTCTAACTCTCTATCCCTCTCTCTTCCTCTCTGTAAAAAATCAATAAAAAAAAAAAATTAAAAAGAAAGTATTTTTAGTGGAGGACCTAGTTTGCAACACATATTTGCAACTAGCCTAAGTCCACTTTCAAATAATGTTATTCAGCTTCAGGGATAGTGCAGGTAGCTTTTTATAGAGTGTTCCTGATTCCTATATCATTGACTAGAGGCCTGGTGCACGAATTTGTGCACCAATGGGGTCCATTGGCCTGGCCTGCAGGATTGGGCCGAAACCAGCTGTGCGACATCCCTGGAGGATCCTGAATTGCGAGAGAGTGCAGGCCAGGCCAAGGGACTTCATTGGTGCATGATTGGGGCTGGGGTGGGACACAGGAGGTTGGCCAGTCAGGAAGGAACTGCGGGAGGGCTCCAGGGCGTGTCCAGCCTGTCTCATTCAGTCCCGATTGGCCAGACCCCAGCAGCAAGCTAACCTACTGGTCGGAGTGTCAATTGCCCCTGGTGGTCAATGCATGTCATAGTGAGCGGTTGAGCGGCTTTAGGATATCATTAGCATATTACACTTTAATTGGTTGAACAGCTGACCGGTCAACCGGACACTTAGCATATTAGGCTTTTATTATATAGGATTTCATTTATTCATATGCTATAATCATCCAATATGTTGTTACAGTTATTACTTTGAACAAACAGTTATCTGTTAGATAAATTAAGAATAAAAAATACTATCTTGTTTTACCTTCATTTATTCATCTCCAACATACTTTCTTTCTTTATGTAGATTTGAGATTCAACCTAAATGATTTTTTCTTCTCTCTGAAGAACTATAAATCTCTTACAGGCATGTCTACTGGTGATGAATTCCCTCATTTTTGTTTGTCTAAGATTTTTTTCCCCTTCACTTTTGAAGTATAATTTCACTGGATATGGAATTGTAGGTTGGTAGGGTTTTCTTTCAACATTTTAAATATTTCATTCCACCCTTTTCTTGCTTGCATGGTTTCTGATGAAAAGTCACATATAATTCCTATATTTGCTCCTTTTTAAATAAGATTTCCCCCACCCCAGCTTCTTTTAAGATTTTCTCTCTGTATTTGGTTTTCTGCAATTTAAATATATTCTTAGGTGTCGATTTTTGGTATTTTTCATTTTTTATATTCTCTAAGCTTCCTGGATTTGCAGTTTTGTGTCAGTCATTAATTTTGAAAAATTCTCAGCCATTATTAACTCAAATATTTCTTCTGCCATTTTTATTCTTTCTTCTCCTTCTGTTATTCCAATTAGACATATGTTATGCCTTTTGTATTTTCCCACAATTCCTGTATATTCTATTCTGATTTTTGTTCATTTTTTCATTTTTTGTTCTCTTTATATATTAGTTGGGGAAATTTTTATGGACATATCATCAAGTTCACTGATTCTTTTCTCAGCTCAGCTGTGTCCAGTCTATTGATAAACCCATCAAAGGCTTTAGTCTGTTCATACTTTTGATTTCTAGCATTTCTTTTTTTATTCTTTAAGGTTTCCATTTCTCTGTTCTTCCATAGTGTCAACTTATATTATTAAATCCATTAACATATTAATCATAGTTGTTTCAAGTTTCCTATCTGATAATTCCAAAATCTGTATCACATCTGAGTCCACTTCTGATTATTAGTGTCTCTTCAGACTGCCTTTGTTTTTTTTGTTTTTTAGCATGCTTGTCATTTTTTTGCTGAAAGGGGGACATGGTATTTTAGAAAATAAGAACTATAGTAAATAAACCTTACTGTGAGAGTTTATGTTAATTTGACTAGGAACTGGGCTATGTTTTACATTTTTCATAGATTGAGGTGCCAGAAACTTTCATTTCCTCCTATGTTCTTGTGTTTTTTTCTGGTAAAACTAAGACAGTAAGTTACCAAGAAAGTTAGACAAGTGTTGAAATTCAAGCTACATCATTCTTAGTGTTACCAGACAGCTCCTGTGCTGAGAATTGGCCCTGCTTTGGCACAGTCCCGGACCTTTCACGTGTCAGGCGACCAGGGGACCTCCAGGTCCTTGACTCACCCAGGAAAGTTTTCATGGATGAATCAGAGTGAGAATAAAGTAGGTTTTTATTCAGGTAGAGAAAAAGAAAGAGGCCAGGGCACGGGCCCTACTATGAAAGAAGCAGAAAGTACGCTTCCCAGTGGATGTGAGCCAACTCAAGAGGGAGCTTGTATAGGTGGTCAGTTCTTGGGATTTTATGTATTGGGGGTGGGGAGGATGGGGGATGTTTTCAAGCTTTGTGGTGCCAAATTCTGACTCTGACTTCTGGTTGGGAGGGGGCCTTGTTCCTAACATGGTCCTTTCTGGAAGTGTCATGGCATTCATCCCTTTTGATCCCCCTTCCACTTGTGGTGTAAGTTTTTTATTATAATGGTGGTATAATGTGCTTTGGGGACAGTCTCTGGTCAATTTTTCCTTCATCTTGGATTGATCTGGTCCTAGCCAGTCTTGTCATTGACCACTACAATCACCACAGGGGTTTTCCTGCCATTAAACTGTTTCTCTTTGATTATGCCCAGAGGTTCAGGCTCTGGTGAGAGGATGTTGGCTCCTTCTTCATTCCACTTGGGACTTTTCCTTAACTTCTTTCTGTCCTGTCTCATTAGTTCCTAACTTTTTATGCTACAACTGTGTGCATGTCAGATGCATTCCTGCTTCCCCTTGACTGGGTTATGATAGAAGAAAATATCAGGAAGAGAGAGTTGCACAAGCTTCTCTATTCTGCCAAAGGTTTCATTTAAGCATGAACAAACAAGTTGCATAAATCAAGTGCTTCAAAGTCTGCAGGAGGGAGGTGCAGTTGCCTTGTTGAAAGAGAGCCATTCATGGAACTTATATGAGTAAAGGAGGAGTCACTTGGCTAGATCTCAAGATCTGACTAAACTCACTTAGATGATGAGCTTCCTCTGTTTTAGACAGAAAAGGTTAGCACTCAGTAATTGCCCTGGTAGCCATGGCAGCCGTGAGCCTAGGGACACTAGGTCTGAAGAAAGAACAATGAAAGAGGAAGCTGGAGGGTTTTATCTTGGGTACCCTCACACTTTTCTGTTATTCAATTTGCCTTTCTCCCCTCTTGGTGGCACTACCCTCTCCTCTCAAAATATTCAGTACCAAATTTTTGCAAGTCTAGGTCTCAGCCATTGGTCAGTCACAGTAACCTTGACCTTCTTGTTCCCATCACTAACATATCTCAGAACATGCAAAGAAATATTTAAATTTTGACAAATTTAGAATGAAGATGCTTCTAATATAGTAACCTAGGATGTGGAAAGTATGTTTTTCAGGCAAAAAATCATATCTGTACCCCTCATACCACATGCCCTAAAAGGTTGCCAGTCCTCCTTATTCATAAGAATGATTTGCCCTTAACCCCTTTTATTAAGGACAATGGAAATAATAAATATTAATCTCCTTCAAAAAGTAATTTTAGGAACACAGGTAAAGTACCAAAAGGGTATGCCCCTATAACAGCAAACACCTGAATCCAGTCTACAGCTACCATACTTCTCTTTGAAACTACTGCCAAATGCAATTGTTCAGAGAATATATATTTTTTTAAACTGGTGGAGAAATTTCTCAGAGAAAGGGAAAACTTGTAAGAGGAAATTATTTAAAGCCAATGCAGAGTAACTTCCTGGTTTCACCTTTTAAAATTCTGTTTCATTTTTCAAAGCAAAACTCTTCTACATTTGAGGAAAGCAGCTTGAAGCCAACTTACTTTTCTGTATCATGACTTTATTCTCATCCATCTCCAACATGACTTTGAGGTTCTGAATATCAACCCTAGACAAAGGCTCATATAATAAAGAAAAAATAAATCTTTATTTTTAACCAGATAAAGAATTCCAATAATTTTTTCATCATGGAGTGGGAAAGAGCATTGAGATACTCACCACCCATATACCTAGGAGCCAAACCGGTAATGGTATGTTTAATCCCAGGCATTTCTTTTCTAGAAAGATAAGAGAAAACAAAAGGTAATTCAGAGAGGAGTGAGAAATCTAACAGGATTACAGAAATATTATAAGATATTTTGGATGCTAAGAACTTATTTTTAGCTACTTGGTTGTAATATAGTTAATTGTTATGATAGCAGTGTGATTAAATTTTAAAATATTCATAACTTCTGGGATGTACACTAAATTATCTAAGGATTAAATGGCATGATATTTGGAATATGCTTTAAAACATTTCAGTTTAAAGAAAAAGAGGAGAGAGGCAGAGAGGGAGAGAGTGATGGGGGAGGAAGGAAGGAAGAAAGAAATGAAATTTTCGACTTAAGAAATGTCCAAACCGATAGAGAATATTTATCAGAGTTTATTTGAACCAAACTAACTACATATGCTGGGGAGCAAGATCTCAAATGCTCTGGAGAATAACAGTTTTGCAACTTCTTTTATGCATTTGAGATTAAGGAGGGAATATAAAGAAGATTATATGGAGGGGGGGTAAAAAAGTGAGGGGATTAGATTACAGGATAGTTAACAAGATTACGTGCTTTCTTGAAGGTAGTTATAGCTTATACCAAAGATGTGTTAACCTAGATGCACAGAAATAATGGACAGGGCTTGCTAAAGGCAAAGATAAACCTTTTACTAAAAAGTGAAATACCAGGCACTCGCGCTCTGCCCGAGATGGCGCCAAAAAGAAAAGGAAGGAAGAGAGAAGAGAAGAGAAGAGAAGAGAAGAGAAGAGAAGAGAAGAGAAGAGAAGAGAAGAGAAGAGAAGAGAAGAGAAGAAAGGAAGGAAGAAAATAAGATAAATGCCTGGGGTGTGACTACCCACCATGATCTGCCCAGTTAGGAGTTTATAATCAGATCACTCTGTGAGGTTACTTTCCATAGAACCCCTTTCTTTGTCCATAAAACAAATGTAACAAAATGATTTTGAATCTGCATGATGGGTATATGGGATATATTCGTTTCCTTGGCTGCCATAACACATTCTTCCAAATTGGGGTCTTAAAACAACCAGAACTTATTCTCTCACAGTCTGGAGACCAGAAATCTAAAATCAAGGTATCAGCAGAGCTGTGCTGCACTCCCTCTGGAGGCTCTAGGGGAGAATCCTTCCTCACCTCTCCCAGCTACTGATGGCTCCACGTGCTCCTTGGCTTGTGGCTGCCTCCATGGTCACATAGCCTTCTTTCCTATGCTTGTGTTTCTCTTCTTGTCTCTATTATAAGAGCACTAATAGCCCTGCACATGAATCTGTGCGCCAGTAGCTCGCTGCCACCCTCCAGTAGCTCTCCACCCACTGCCCCACCCTCCTGTAGCTCCTTCCACCTCCCCACCCCCCCCCCCCACCCCCCGCCCCCTCATAGCTTCTTGCCCTGCCCCCTCCTGTAGCTCTCCGCTGCTGGTTATAGCTCACTGCCCCACCCTCCTGCTGATCCATGATCCAGTCCTTACATGGTCGGTCGTTATGTAACAACCATTTGCATATTACATCTTTATTATATAGGATTAGATCATTCAGGATGATCTCATCTCAAGATTAACTTGATTATATTTGCAAAGACCCTCTTTCCAAATAAGGTCACATTCATAGATTCTCAGGGCTAGAACATAGACATAACCTCTGGGGGGCACCATTTAGCCCATTACTGTGTGTATTATACTATTATACTATTCTCTCTAATTTGTCTTTTAAAATTCTTCATAGTTAAATTTTTTTTTAAGATTTTGGCTATGGAAAATTATATTTTACAGAGCTTGAACATGGCAGAGTTCAAAGCAGAGAACTTCATAGCCTGAGGCAGAAAGTATTGGGTGCATTCAAGGGACAGAGAAATATGAACTGATAAAAAGCTCCAGCAAGGTGATTCCCTTCCTCTTTTTCAACAAATAAATGCATATACAGCATGTAAAATGGTGCAGAGGAAGTACAGACTTCCTTTCCAGCCTTACCTGACTCCACTTATAACGTCAGTCCCTCCAACCTTTGCAACCTTTTGCTTTTCTAAAAGAGATGACAGAAACTGATGGGGAGAAAGGATAAGAGAGCCACATGGGCCTCTGACAAACATCATTTCAACCTCCAGATTGGGCCATTTCTGTCCTGTGCCACACTGATTCAGGCTGCTTGTTCTTGTGCTAATGGCACATGACTGTTCCTGCAGCAGGACTGGCAGGGGTAAAATGATGAAGCAGGTCCGGTTTGTCTTCCACACATTGTCCTCTCTGGTTTTTAGCACCTTCAATCACCTCTGGAAAGAGAACCCTCCAGATACTAAAGTCAGGAGACAGATAGGACATACTTCTTTAATTCTCCAGAAAGGAAAACTATGCCATGATCTGAATGTTTATGTCTCCCTAAAATTCACATGTTGATATCTTAACCACCAAAGGTGATGGTATGAATAGGTGGGGACTTTGGGAGGTGTTCCAGTCAGCAGAAGAGCCCTCACTAGTGGAATTAGTGTCTTATAAAAGAGAATCCAGAGAGATCCCATGCCCCTCCACCAGGTGAGGACACCGTGAGATGATACAGTGTGGCACAGGAAGAGGGCCCTTATAAGAAGATGACACCTTGATCTTGGACTTCCCAGCCAAGTTGTTTATAAGCTATCCAATCTATATTTTGTTATAGAAACCCAAATGGACTGAGCCAGAAACCTTTTACTATGCTCCCAGGATATATCTACAGCAGAGGGAGAATAAAATTGTAACCTGAATCAAGGTTTGGGTTGCCTGTCACCACAAAAGCCAAACTTGTGAGACAGGTGCTGGTGAAAAAGGAAAGAGGTTTATTTCAGTGCTGGCATCTCAAGAAGATGGAGGACTCTTGGGAAAAGCCCATCTCAACATTTCTGTGCAGACAGAGGTTTTTATAAGGAGGGAGAGGGAAAGCAGAACAAGGAGATCAAGGAGAGGGGATTGAAAAGTTCTGTATGTGCAGCCCAGCACAGTCCATTTTAATAAGGATCTCAAAACTGGTCAAATGATGGTCTGCTATGTGTCATTCTGGTCTTTACCATCCTGGTTCTACATTATCCTGGTTCTACGGTTGAAGGTCAGCAAATCTCCTGGAAATTGGATGACTGAAGATCATAGTCTGCATTTTCTGAGGTTAGTTTCTAGTATTCTTTTTTTTTTTTTAAGTTCCTGATGTCCTTCACTATCTTTTTCTTTGTTTCCAATAAAAACTTGTTGTCATCTATTATCACCCCTTATTTATTTACTAGGGGCCCGGTGCACAAAATTTGTGCACTGGGGGTGAGGGGTCCCTCAGCCCAACCTGCCCCCTCTCACATACTGGGAGCCCTCAGGGGATGTCCTACTGATGGCTTAGGCCCGATCCCCACAGGGAGCGGCCCTAAGCCGCAGTCTGGCCTCCCTTTGTGGGAGGCAACCGGGCTGGTCAGGGGAAGGCACCAGCCCCATCACCCTGCTGCTGCAGCCACTGCCAGTCACCACAGCCACCAAGGTGTTTTCATCAACACCACTCCAGTCCCTTCACCAAGAAAAAATGACAACTTTCTTTAGGCATTTTCAAGATGTGTCTTTCATAGGATATGCATTTCTTTCTTTCTTTTTTTTTTTTCTTATCCTAAGGATATGTTTCCATTGATTTTTAGAGAATGTAGAAGAGAAAGGGAAAGACAGAGAGAAACATCAAAGTGAGAGGAACACTTTGATTGATTGCCTCCTGCATGAGCCCTGATCTGGGCCCTGGCCAGGGAGGAGCCTGCAACCTAGGTACATGCCCTTGATCAGAATCAACCCAGACCCTGCTGTGGGCAGGCCGAGGCTCTATCTACTGAGCCAAACCGGCTAGGGCAGGATATGACATTTCTTAGCCCTCCAGAAGTGTGGTGGAAAAACCTTAGATCACCTTTTTGGATTCTTATCACCCAAGTTACTAAGAATATTACCAGTGGCATACAGGAAGCTTAGCCAATGTGCAGTCAGAAAAGGTGTTTCCTCTGGCCAAAGCTTTAGGCCTGGGAAGGGGACCTCCAGCTCCCTGTGATCACAGACACCGCCCATTGGGCAGGGGACCCCAGCTCCCTGCAATCCACCACAGGAGCAGACCCCCTCGCAGGAGCGGACCCCCAGTTGCCTGCCATCCGTCGCAGGCTCCCCGCTGGTGCCCAAGGCCAGAAAAGCCTCCTGTGGATGGTTTCCTGGTGGGCGTGGCTTGTGGATGTAGAGAAGGTACGGTCAATTTGCATATTACTCTTTTATTATGTAGGATTTATTTATAAGAGAGGGGAGGGAGGGAGAGAGAGAGAGAGAGAGAGAGATCAATTTGTTCCACTTATTTATATATTCATTGGTTGATTCTTGTATGTTCCCTGACCTGGGATCAAACCCACAATCTTGGTGTATTGGGACAATGGTATAACCAACTTTGCTACCCAACCAGGGATCCCTCTTTTAAGTATTCTCTGATATATGTCTCTACACTAAATGTGAAAGTGACCATTGGAGTTTAATGTTCTGTTCTCCATCGTAGCAACATGAAACTACTGATAATTCCTTAATTCCTGATTTTCAAACTTCAAGGAGAGAGGGGAAGAAAAAAAAGAAGAGAAATGCTCTCTTTATTGGGACTAGAGAAGCAGATGTGGATTGTTGTTTGAAAAGGCCATACTCAATATTATAATACACATTTATACCGAAAAATTTTAAAATAATAGTGCCAACAGTGAAGGTCAATTAATCTTGGCTGGTGGAAAATAACCCCAGGACTCTATTTCTGAATCTCAGCTGGTAGAGAATACAGACTGTGAGAATCTGGAGTTTTAGCTAAGAGAACAGAGATTTAAAAAGGTTGTGAAACTTTGCTTTAAAGTGGTTTAAGTTTGAGGTCACAATTTTAGGCTTCAGCAGCACGGTGCCAGACAGATGGCACTGGGCACAGGTCGCTTAGCCTCTCCAATACCCTTATGTGGTAAATGCTTCCTTGGGTTGCTTCTCTGTGAAGCTCTTTTGCCACTTTCTTCATGTCTTCTCAGTTCTCGGAATCCTTGACCCCATTTTCCCTTGAGAATGCCCTTCCTCTTTGACTAATATGTGGGGAGCAGAGTTAGGGCCTCTGGGATCTCTTTCTTCTTGGTCAGCCTAAGAATAAAATATTTGTCCAAAATTGCATGTGAAAGTTAATAATAGAAGCTAATCGTGCCAAGTCAAGGAAAGCACTAAAAAACAGCACTGAGAGAGAACAAATACTTTCAGCTGTCAAAGAACCAAAAGCCGTATATCTAACCTACTGAACTGTGGAACTGTTCTCTAAATTCAAACACTCAGTGATCAGAAATGTCATAAATCAACAAATGGTAATTCACTTGTTTTGTTTTCTCACATGAATGCTAAAACAATTTATTGTCTTACATGTGAAAAGTTCAACTTAGTAAACAATCAGGCAACAAATGTATGCAAATTCATCTTTTTTTCCTTAAAAGACAAAGATGCACATTAATTCACTTTTTTTAAATGTTGGTTTTATCTTCTGCAAATGCTATATTCTTTCTTTTTAATGTATCGATTGGCGAGAGAGAGGGGAACGTTGATTTGTGTTACACTTATTTATGTATTTATTAGTTGATTCTTGTTAGTGCCCTGACCCGGGGATCGAGCCTGCAACCTTGGAGTATTGGGCTGATGCTCTAACCAACTGAGCTATCCAGCCAGGGCCAAATGTTATCTCCTTAAATGCAAATTCCTGTTGTCACAGACATCTGCAGGTACAGTACTATTCCTAGTTAAGAGAACACGTGAAGCAGATTGCCCAGTGGAAAGTGTATGGGCTTCTGTTAGAACAGAGGAACAACTCTGATGCTATCTCTTACTAGTTGTTTGTTTTGGGGAAATTAATTCAACAACTTTTGATCCTCAATTTCAAATGTTTACAGTATGATTAATTCATAGGGCTTTGGTGAGACATAAATGAATCTTCGCCAGGGGTAAATAGCACTATCCATTCAGTTGCCAAAGCTAGAAACTTATGAATCATTCCTAATACCTCCTTCTCTCTCACTCTCCATATTTAATCCAAAAACAAATCTAGTATGATAAACCTTCAAAATATATCTCGAAATTCTCCACCTGTCTCTGTTGGTATAGCTATTCCCAGTCTTAGGCAATATGGTTTCTTACTTTGACTATTGCTCAAATCTGCTGACTGGTGTCTTGAACTTACTCTTGCTTCTCCCTCCCACGCCAAATCTACACTGTTTCTTAGTGGCTTTTAAAAGCAAGTTGTGCCTCTTTTCTCCTGCTTCAGCCTTTCTCATGGCTTCTCAGCATATTTTTTATATAACATGTTTTTTTATTGTTCAAATTTTTATTTTGATGCACAGTATGAGAAATCGGCTTTGAAAACAACTGAATTTTATGAAAAAATGAACAGCAAATAAGTTAGATCCATGTAAAAAATAAACGGTCAGCTAAATGTCCAAACTTAAGGATATTAGAACTACAGATAAACTTCGATTCTTTAAGAAGTCGAAGTCTTTCAAACAACCTTGCTATGAACGGGTCCAGAGCGTAACAGCTTCTAAGAGTGCTTAACAAGGGCGGTGATGAGGGACACGTTTCCTTGGTGCTGCTTTGATGATGTTGTCCACATGCAGAACCACCCCTGCTGCTTCAGCTGCACTCCAAAGAACCTGTCACTGCACCGGGAAACTTTCTGCTTTTCCCAGCACTGCCGTATCGCCCATAGCACCTCCCTTCACATCCAGTCTGGCAGTTGTATTGCCTTCACTATGGCAGCTGGGAGCTGTGCCACCAGATCTGCACTGCCATAGCCTGTGTTGTCAGCTATAGTAGTTGGTAACATTCTCAGTGCTTTAGCATAAGACTCCATTGCCACAGCTTCTTTACCTGGTGTTTTATTGGCAAGTTGTGTCACAGCATCAGCCACCAGCATCTCAGAACAGCCTCCTCCATAAACTGTTCTAGAATCCTCTCTCTCTCTCTCTCTCTCTCTCCCTTCCACTTTCTCTAAAATCAATAAACATATCCTTGGGTGAGGATAAAAAACAAACCAATAGTTGGTTTGTTTCTACTTTGTGGCTATTATGAATAATGCTGCTATGAGCATTTAGGTACACATTTTTGTGTGGACATATAGTTTCAGTTCTTTTGTGTATATACCTAGGAATAAAATTACTAGGCTATATGATAACTCTATGTTTAACCTTTTAAAGAACTGCCAAATTATTTTCCAAAGTGACTGCACTACTTCTCAATTCCACCAGTGATGGATGAGGGTTCTAATTTATCCACATCCTCAGCAACACTTGTTATTATCTATCTTTTTAAATATTAGCCATGAATGAAATGATATCTTATTGTGGTTTTGATTTGCATTTCCCTAAAAATTAATGTTGATGATCTTTTCATGGGCTTATTAGCCATTTATCTATTTCTTTGAAGAAATTCTACTCAAATACTTCACCCATTTTTAAAATTGGGTTATTTGTCTTCCTTTTTATTATTGTTAAGTTGGAAGAGTTTTTATATACTCTCAATACATGTCCCTTTTCAGATATTTTCTTCCATTCTGTGGGTTATCTTTTCATTTTTTTAATGGTGTCCTTTGAAGCACAAGTTTTTAATTTGATAAAGTCCAGTTTATCATTTTTTTGTTTTGTCATATTTAAGAAACCATCACCTTGTGCAATCTAAAGTCATGAAAATTTACTCATGTTTTATTCTATGAGAACTGAGCATCTTCTTTAATTATGGGAGCCAAAAATCAATTTTGTTGTTTAGTGTTGATTGCTATTTATACTCTGTGAGAAATTTCTGTTATTAAAATAAAATCTCCCAAACATGGAAATAAGCTCACATTATTTCAAGTATATATTGCAAGTATAGTACTACTTACAGATCTTTATTAAGCAGTAGTTTTTCTAATTTCACTTTCCACTTGAAGAATGTGATGATGTAATTCATAATAATGCTATTAGAGTTGGGAATAAACTTGGAGATCATCATGCCCAAGGCAAGCATGTAGATTCAACATTCTCTCATTGGTGGTACTTGCCTGGAGACTTGTCCTGGCTCAACAGGGGAAGGGACTGGGTTTTGTTAGTGATATCTACCTGCCTTTAATATAAGAGGGGAAGGTGACAATATGAGAAATCTTTAAGGTTAGAAATTAAAGCCCTGATAGATTGAGACTTCTTGAAATTCATGTAATTAGTCAATGGCATAGCTAGGATTGTAAATTCAGTAGGAAGCTGTTCTTAGATAAAGTTTCTCCCCTTCATCCCCTAAACCCAGTTGTTCTAAATACCTCTCAAAATATTTCCTCTACCCCAATTCCATGCATCCTGCCTGTTTATCAAGAGTCCCCTAATTTGTCTACTCCCCTTAATAGCTTCTGCATTTCCACATCCAAACCATCCTCATAGATCTAGAACTTTGCCAGCAAATTCTAAAACGCAAATATGACAGTGTAACTTTAATCCACCACAATTTGTTTAGCTATTCTCCTACTGGTGTACATTTTGCTTATTTCCATTTTGGAGCTATCATGAATAAGATTGCAATGACCATCCACATACAAATTTTTATGTGCACATATTCACTCGTTTATAGTTATACACAAGAGGTGGAATTGCTGAGTTGTAAGGTAGACATATGTTTAACTTTGTTAGAAAGTGCCAAATAGCTTTTTGTAGTGGTGGCACCATTTATATTCCCATTAGCATTGTATGAGAGTCCCAGCTCCTCCACATCCTTGTCATCACATATTATTGTCAGTCTTTCTAATTTTATTCATTGAGATCTTCATAGTATCTCACTGTGATTTTAATTTGAATTTCCCTGATGAATAATGATTTTGAGGGCTCTTTCATATGTTGTATAGACTTTCAGTTATCTTCTTTTGTGAAGTGCAAGTCTGTTGCTATTTTTCAATGGAATTGTTTGTCATTTTAGTATTGGTGTGTAGGAATATATATATATATATATTCATTCTGGATATAAGACCTTTGTAAAATATGTATATTACAAACATTTTCTCCAAGTCTACATCTTTTTACATTCTTAATGATGTCTTTTGATGAGCAGAGGTTTTCAATTTTGATAAGGTCTAATATTCAATTTTGTCTTCTGGACTTTTTGTGTCTTGTCAAAGAAATCTTTGCCTACCCAAAAGTCATAAAAATATTTCTCTGTGGTTTCTTCTAGAAGCTTTAGAATATTAGTCTTCATATTTAGATCTATGATTTTTTATTCAGGGAGAAAATAAAGTAAAAAAATGTAAATGGCAGGCTGCTAGTGAGTTTATCCATTATTTAGGTCGGGGGGGATGTTGAAATTTTGGCAGTAACACAGTATAACTTCACCTGGGTGATGTAACTCTGTAGAACATTCTGATTCTAACTCTGGCCCCACAGACAAGCTATACTTTGGGTTTCCTCTAGTTAAAGATTTGGGAGAAGATTTAAGGAATTTGTGGGGGGGATAAATAGAGAACTTTTAGGCTTCAAATGACCCTCCCTCTTCAGGACTTAGATTCACAGCAGCTTCTGGGCTTCTTCTGCAGTCAATGTAGACTCTGATGAAAGCCTAGCTGGGGCCTCGCACCTTCCATCTTGTATACCTCCAGAGCAGGAGGAATGAAGGAGAGGCAGGGTGGAGTAGGCAAAGGAGAATCGTATCATTAGTTATGATGAGCTGGCATTAAATAGGTATTATTCGTGTCTCTAATGTGGAAAGGTATTGAGAAAGATGACCAGAATTCAAGGCCTGAATTCCTAAATCCTCTCCGGTTGCTAATGAAGCAGCTGCCATCCCATGTGAGTTTTCCAAGGGAGGTATATTCACAACAGACAAGACCAAGCACAGGAATACTATGACAACAACAACAGTGGGTTCTAAAACTTAGTATTGTCCTCTAGTGAGCTTAAGTGGTCCTTGTTTGTTGCATGGTCTTATCTTGCTCTTCTAGCCTACGGCTCACACTTTAAGTAGCAGGAAATTTTTTTGCCTTCTTCCCTAGTCCAGAATGACAAATATCTCTCACATGCCTGGCCACTCCCTCTTTGGTGGCCATAGTGAATACTGAGGTAAACTACCCAGATTCCCCTTTCAGGACCCATGCATATTTTCCCTTAGCTATCACAAGTGTTGGCCACTGATGGCTCATAATTGCATCTTCTCTGAGAATGGCTTTGCCCAAAGGGAGCTACCTTGCCCAAAGTTTCAGCCCACCAGGGTCAATGTTGGTGTAAATAGGAGGAAGAGATTAGTGCTAAGGCCTGGCACTTTGTCTCATTTGGGACAACCTAGCTCTAGAGATCCCCCATACAATTGTCTAAGGACTTTGTAGCAACTGCAATGTTTCATATTGCTTCCCTCATTTCTTTACAAATGTTGTTCTTGAATAAACTCCTTAATAAACCTCCTGCAAGCAAGCCTCTGAGTCTCAGAGTTTGTTTCTATGGAACACACCTAAAACACTGGCATGTCCAAATACGTTACTAATTATCATATTACTTTTTTTTTTCTTAATGAGTTTGGATAAATCTTTAGGGTCCTTCTCAAAACAGCCAATAAATAACTATAAAAAATTAAATGGAATGATAAACAAGTTAAAACCTGTTTAACATCCCTGCTCCAAGTTCTTATTTTAATATCAGTTCTCTAGATCTTGGTGTTCTGGTGACAAGAAGAGACAAGGAGAAACATGTCTAAGGAAAGTTCATCAAGGAAAGAAGAGAGCTAGTTGAACCTAAAGCCTCGAACGAAGCTGATATATAGTGGTTTTCCCCAATTATTCAAAGTGTCGCTAAGTAAGAGGTAGCCCCGCGCCAGTCAGTCATTTAGGGGAAACTAATGCAAACCAGTCACTCTCAACTGCTTTACTCTTTGTTATACCAAATGTTCACTCCCTTACACCAAAGTTATAAAACATCTTTGGCCTGGCCCTGGCCAGGCAGCTCAGTTGGTTAGAGCATCATCCCAATACTCCAAGGTTATGGGTTCGATCCTCAGTCGGGGCACATACAAGAAACAGCCAATGAATGCATAAATAAGTGTAACAACAAATCAATGTTTCTCTCTCTGTCTCTCTCTCAAATAAATAAATAAATAACATCCTTGGCCTCGACCATTCACACCAGGATCCTCCAACTCTTCCTTGGGACCCAAATGAAATGAAATCTGGTGCTGTGGTCTAGTCACACTTTCATGAGAAACTGCCTATCTTAGTATAATATACTGGGTGCTAGCTTATTCATTTATAAAATGAAGATGCAGAAGAAAGACTCAGTGAACCCGAAGAGAGATAATTTGAAATTAGCCAGTTAGGTGAACAAAATGAACAACGAATACAAAGAGGAAGGAAAGCCTACATGCATTATAGGATACCATCAACCAAATGAACATTCACATCATGCAAGTCCTGGAAACAGAAGAGAGAGAAAAAGGCAGAAAATTATTTAAAGAAATGATAGCTGAAAACTTCCAAATCTTGAGGGAGATATGGACGTTCGGGTACAGGAAACTCAAAGGACCTCAAGCAAGATCCACCCAAAGAATTACTCTTGAGACATGTAATAATCAGAATATTAAAAGACAAAGACTAATTTGGAAAACAGCAAGAGAAAAGGAACTTATCACATACAATGGAACCCCCATAAGGCTATCAGGCTTCCCAGAAAAAAAGACTCTGGAAACTGGCATTTCCAATGCTGTGTTCCAACATTTCTCCATGTTCCGATGAAAAGGCCCACCATTTGAAAAGCAACACACACACACACACACACACACACACACACACACGCACACACACGCACACACACATACACACACACAACTGCCATTCGGCTTTTTACTGCTTCAACTACCATCAAATGAAAATGGTACAGATAAGACTGCTCTGGAGAAGGTCATAAAGCAGTGAGTTCCATACCACCCACTCTTACTATGTTGTTCCCTTTCCTTACTTCATATCTATGGCCTCACCAGACCTCCTAATAAGTAGTGGATTGAGGAAGATAACTTAATGAATGGTTTATAGATTACTTTGCACCACATGCTGGCACCAGATGGATGACAGCAGCATTACAGCCCCACTCAGGAGTGGCCACGGAGGAGAGTGAGGAAGGGAAAGCCTGGTGCTCAGGGTGTCAAGCAGGATCTCTAGTTAGTCAATTTGTCTGGATAGAGAATTTTCTATGGGGAGGGATCTACATCCATCCATAGGTAATGGCTAATGATTTGGCTGCAAAAGAGTCTAAAACAAACAAATAAACAGACAAACAAAATAACCCAGAAGAAGCAAAAACAATGCAAATAATAGAAGAAAAGTTTGAAACCTAGGATTAATATCCTTAAGAACAATAAGAAAAAACAAGAACAGGATGCTGAAACATAAGAGAAGTGGGACAAGAAAAGGATTCTAAGAAAAGAAAACAAAATTAAACACACTAACCAAATAAAAAATTCTATACAAATGCTGAATAGTTATGTTGGTAGAAATGTCCCAAGATGTAGAACAAGATGGACAATGGGAGTAAAAAAACTAAGGAAGTTAGAGAAACATTCCAGGAGGCCCAACATCCAGCTAACAAGTTTTAGAGAAAGAAAGAATAGAAAAAATAGAGAGAAGAAAATTATCAATGACATAATAAAGAAATGTTCCAGAATTGCAAGATATCAATTTCCAGATTTAAAGAGACTACAATAGCCAAACATAATAACAATGAGAGGACGATGATGATGATAGGGTTCACACTAAAGCACTTTATCATGAATTTTCTGGGAATAAAGGGAGAATTTAGTTGAGAGATAACCATCTTCAAATATGTTCCTTGTTGAGAATTCAGATGACCATATGTAAATTTTCTGCAAATGGGCTCTTTTCTTATCTAAAGCCATTTTTATTTCTCTTCCATTTGCCCTTTGAATTTTGCTCATCATAAGCCAAATCCTTTTTTTTTTTTCCCAACAAAAAATTGCCCAGAATTCATTCACAGAGCAGAATTCTCAGAGGGAAGGTTTGGAGTCCTGCTGCGTCTTAGGATTGACTAACGCAAGTAATGAACCTCAGTCCAGTGATGCTGTTAAATCTATAACACAGTTGGAATACAAAGGTATCTTTCTTTTGAAAGGCTATTTTTCAAACCCTTTAATGTAAAAGCAAGGGAATATTGCTATCAATTCTTCCTTTACTCTCTCAGCAAATAGCATTCCTGTGCCTTGAACAGATGGGGCTCTGTGTGATAAATAGCCCAGTGTTTCGGTCCAGCAGCTGATGGCACTGACAACTTGTCCCCAATGCCTACAAGCTGGGCTGTCCCTCCACTTTCGTTTCCTTTGACTAGACTGGAGCAGTGTTTAGGAGTCGGACAACAAATCAGTGGAGTTAGTTGCAGGCATCCTCACGTTCTAGCCATCCTTTATGATGATGATAAGAAGGGTGAGCACCTTCCAGGATGGGTTCGAGAGAAGGTGGGAGGAGGTGTCGGGGAGGAAGGAAGAGCAGACCCTCTCATGCCTGCTGGGGCCTTGGTGCTGGCTGTATGAATAGCTCAGTCACTCGCTGCTGCAGGTAATTACTATTCTCAGAGCATTCCGTTGGTTTTCTATTTACAGAGGCAATTACAAAAAAGAGTATACACACACACACACACACACACACACACATGCACACTTCATATACACATATTACACACACACACAAATACACAGGCCACTATTCCTCACCTGAGGATATGGTTATTAATTTTAGAGAGAGAAACAGGAAAGTGGGGGGAGGGAGGAGACATCGATGTGAGGGAGAAACATTGATCTGTTGACTCCTATAGGTGCTCTGACCGGGGATCAAATCCACAAGCTAGGTATGTGCCCCGATAGGGAATCCACCCTGCAACCTTTTGCTGTATGGGATGATGCTCCAACCAACTGAGCCACATTGGCCAGGGCCCAGCTTCCTTCTGATTGGCTTCCCAGGAAGCCCTCATGCTTCTCATCATTACTATCAAGAATGTCAGTCATCACTGAGTGAGAAAATCACCCGTCTCTTAAGGAACAGCAGACAGAGTATTTGCTGTTCTAATGACTTCACCTGCACTGTGTGGAGCTCAGAATATGATTAACGTTGCATCAAAGTTCCCTTTGTCACATCCTCTTGGACAAGGGCAGACTGCCGCAGCTGCCTTCCGAACCAGCAAGGATATCCATATGACAGTAAGCGATGGGAAGGACAAATTCATTTTGGAGCACAAGGACAAGTTTGTATTCCTAAACCTGCAATTTGTTCCCTTGATGTGGCATATGTTTCATAGGCATGGTGGGTCCTTTCAAAATCAATGACTTGTGCCTAGTTCTGCATATAATCACCTTTGGGTGCACTTTCTGTTCTGCCTGTCTGACTGCTTATTCATAAAACTCAATGTAATGAGGACTAGTTGCCAAGTGTTTAATGTACATGATCTCTAAACAGTCAATCCGCCACAAATATTTACTGAGTTCCTGCTAACTGTCGGGAAGGCTGCGAATGCTGGTGCAGGGATCCTTGCCCTCACAGAGTGTCCAGTCTGGCCACTTGAGTGTGGGATCCACATTGCACAGGTCCCAAGTGTATACAATTGGAGGGCTCTTTTAAAAAGAGAATATAAATGTACTATGCCACATATTTATTTAGAATAAATAAGGAAATGACCAAAAAAATTGTAAAAGAAGCCCATTTCATTGAAAGACCTGAGGCTCAAACTCCAAATGTTTTGTAGTAAATCCTGTGATGGGGAAGTAGATAGTGTCTTACCTCATTTTTACAGGTAAAAAAAGCTGGTGTAGCCTGGCGAGCATGGCTCAGTAGTTGAGCATTGGCCTATGAACCAGGAGGTCAAGGTTTGATTCCAGTCAGGGCACATGCCCAGGGTTTCCAGCTCCATTTCCAGTAGGGGGCAGCCGATCAATGATTCTCTCTCATCATTGATGTTTCTAACTCTCTCTCCCTCTCCCTTCCTCTCTGAAATCAATAAAAAATATATTTTAAAAAGAAAAGTGGTATTCTGTCAGTAAATGTCTGATTTGCGGTCAGCAAGGCTGAGCATTCTGCTGTTCAATCCAGGGAAGTGCGAACAACTACCAGAGGGTATCCAGGGGGAAACAGCTTCCCTCAGCCAGGGCATGGCTCAGGTTACGTTGGCAGGAGAAGAAAAGAGGCTGCCCAGGCATCTCTGCTTCCATCCAAACCAGGGGACAGTTTGCCCCTCAAAACATTTATTATAAGCGAGGCTCTGTTTTCTTGGGGTTTAGTTCCTTGCAATTTAGATACTTCTGATTTTCACTGCATCTGTGTCTGGTTTAAAATTTCTACCTGGTGTTCTGTGACTCACCTGTAAAAGAAAGGTTGAACCAGGTTATCATTTCCCGACTTTTCTGGTGAGCATTAGATATCCATAGGATGTGCACAAGCATCATGAAAAAAGAAGTGTGTGGGCAAGTTAGCTAGGAAATGCTGGATGGAAAGTTAAAAGTGATTTCTTTACAATCGGTTTCTCAGGGACTTTATTTTGCTAATGTGCAGAGATGTCCTCCAAGAGGGAAATACAGGGTGTCCCCCCAAAATGTATACACACTTTAAAAGCTGAAAGCTCAATTTTGAAAATGAAATGTATTTTAATAAACAATCTATAATAATAAAAGAGTAATATGCTAATTAGACCAGACGTCCTTCCTGACAAAGCCGGGACTGGAGGGAAGCCTGGGTCCCGGGTGCCAGAGGGAAGCCGGTGCCAGCAGCCGGGGGAAGGAAGGCCTGCTCTTGCATGAATTTTCATGCATCAGGCCTCTAGTGCCTTTATAACTACTCAAAGTGTGTGCATACATTTTTGGGACAACCTATAGTATGCAGCTTTCCCCAAACTGATTCTATTTATTTAACCACTAGAGGCCTGGTGCACAAATTCATGCACAGCTGGGGGCCCTCGGTCTGGCTGGCGATTGGGGCCAATGGGGGTCATCTCGCCCAGTCCCAGTTGGGGCCGATTGGGGCCAGCTGGCTGGCGGGGGCGGGGGGGGGGGGGGGGGCGGGGACGTGGGAGGTTGGCGGGACACAGGAGGTTGACTGTGGGAGCACACTGACCACCAGGGGGCAGCTCCTGCATTAAGTGTTTGCCCCTGGTGGTCAGTGTGCATCATAGCGACCCATCGACCAATCGTAATGGTTGCTTAGGCACTGTTCTAGATGATGGAGACACAGCAGTGAATGAATGACCTGACCACAACTTCCCCACCCCCACCCCGTACCATACAATGCCAGTGTTTCCTGACTCCATCATGGAAAAGAACTGGCTGGATATTTTTCTAAGCCCCGCCCCTCCCATTTCTAATGTTCTGTGAACAATAACAACCTTGGACACAGTGTCTTCACTTACAGTTTCAGCCTTGCCCATTTTTGAGCCTCAATTTAGTAGGTATCTATTTCTATAAAATTAAGCACCTTACCCCTTTAGTTTGGGGCCTTCACCCCTAATTCTGGTCTCATCTCCTACTGCTCCCTGTCACACTAAAGTACTTCATGTTTTCAAACAACCTCTGGCCTTGGCACATGATGTGAGCTCTGTAGAAGGTCTTCCTTCCTGTTGTCCACCTGGAGAATCTCTATTCATTTTGTATTGAATGGAATTCACATAACATAAAATTAACCACTTAAAAGTGTGCAGTTAGGTGGCATTTAATATTCACAATGCTGTACAACCATTACCTCTATATAGTTCTAAAACATTTCCATCATCTCCAAAAGAAACCCCATATATACATATATTAAGCAGTCCCTCGCCCTTTTCCCCTCCCCTGAGCCTCTGGCAACCACTAACTGCTTTCTGTCTCTGGTCTGGATATTTCACATAAATGGAATCATACAGTATGTGACACTTTGAGACCAGTTTCTCTCACTCAGCATAATTTTAAGAGTCATCCTTGTAGCATGTGTCAGTACTTCATTCTTTTTTATGGCTGAATAATAGTTCATTGTTTGGATATACCACACTTTGTCAGGCATTCATTAATTTATAGACATTTGGGTTGTTTCCACCTTTTTGGAGGTTCTAGCAGGGGAGCGCAGCTACTCGTATACCCTTGACCGAAGACCGGTCCTCTCCTCTGGGGGGAAGGTTGTCTTCTTCGACCGAGCGCGCAGCTTCGAGAGGGACGCACATGGATCGGTGAGGGAGGAGGGGGACACCCGCCTAGCCAGCCAGATCAGCCGAATCAACCCTGGCGATCAATGGGTGACAGATGTCGCAGCCAGATCGCCCTCACATCCTGTTTCCACCTTTTGATTATTATAAATAACACTGCTATGTTCATTTGTATACAGGATTTGTGTGGACATATGTTTTCAGCTCTCTAGGAGTAGAATTGCTGGGTCATATGGTAATTCTGTTTAATCTTTTGAGGAGCTGCCAAACTAATCCCACCAACAGGGTATGAGGGTGCCAATTTCTCTCTATTCATTTTTAAAGGACTCAGTTCAAGCTTCATTTCCATTGTATAGCTCATTGTAGCATCTCTTGGTTCCTTGCACTGATCATTCTGTATTTTTATCTCTGTCTCCCACACCAGAGATCACCTTACATGTAAAACAATGACTTCCTCACCTTCATGTTCTCAGGACTAAGCATGGAATCTGGACTTCAATCAAAAGTTGTTGAAGGAATGAATTAATGAACTAGCTCCTCTAGCAGCTGTTTGAAATTAGTTTCATGTTTGACCAGTGTCTTGTATAAGGAGATACCTGGATGTCTTCTCGCTTGGGACCTGCAACCTCTCCCATATCCTTGCTTTTGTTACCCAGTATGGAAACCCAGGTACTTTCCCCCTATCCTCTAATTAATCCTCTAGTTTCCTCTTGAGACTAAGTCTGCTTGAATTCCAATTCCTTTGTTTGATTCCTGAAATCTTCCCAAATTTATTCAGCTACCACCATTTGGACAGTGAGCCCTACCCTCATCCTTCCAGCCACTGTATTGGACCCTGCCCTAAACCATCAGGGCCACCAGGCAAGCAGACCTGTCACTTATCAAAAATTCCTGTCACAGTGGTCACACTGGCCCAAACTTATTCTCTCCACACCGTATATAGATAAATGCACTGCACTGAACTCAGATGCCATAACTTTTAGATTACCCTCTGCAGTGCTATTAGTGCAGGATTATCACAAGGAGCAAACCTTGGAGTCTAATTAGTTGCCTTATCTTCCACACCATCTATATTATCATTCTTCCTTCTCCCTTCTCTTCTGCCTTCTCTTCTACCTCCTCTTCCTCCTTCTCTTCCTTCTCTTCTACTTCTCCCACCTCCTTGTCTCCAGCTCTTTCTCCACCTCTTTTTTTCTCTTCTTCCTCTTTACCTCCTCATCTTCCATGGCCCTTTATGATCTTTCCACCAAAGTTGTGACAATTTCAAGATTGTGCCATTATCTGCCACTAACAAGGTTAGACTGCTCTTGACAATGGTGATAGTTATCATGTTTCTGCTTCACATGTACCCCCTCTATTCCTTACAACAGCTCTCCATGAGGTTGAGGAAGGGTATGGAATTTGCCCAAGGTAACAAGGTTAAAATATGGATCTGGGATTTCAACTTATGTCTGGACTCAAAATTCATCCTTGGTATGCTTCTCTGCCTTGAATGTTCTTGGCTACTAATACCATAACCTTTTTTAAATCCCAATTTAAACCCAATCTTTCTCAAAAAAGAAAAAATATCTGCCAGCAAGACTGGTTAATACCTCACACATGACATTCTCACTTTCAGAGCCTCTTTACTTAAAACAGAACAGCTGTCCTGTGTGTTGCCTATTCTTAAGTCTTGCTAAGTTGAACTGCTTGTGAGCACTTTATTATATTCTTCTTTATTTTTTATAGCAACACATAATGAATTAAGTTTTAAAATATGTCTTATTTATACTACTAGCCTGTATTGTATTTTTTGGAGGACATTTGGCTACCTATCAAAAGTCATTATTTATATTTTTTATTTACTAATACTATTCCTTGGAACTGATCACAAAGGAAATGCATTTTTTTTTAAAGTTACATATGTTTATAATGGCATTAACAAGCTATTTAAAAATCAAACACCCCCAAATACCCTAGGTGTTTGTTAGGAGTGATGAAGTAAATTACATATGAATGATTAAATATTATGTAGCTATTAAAAAATAAATATGTTGGTTATGACATAACATTGAAACAAGGGAAAGAAGTAGGACATGTTTGCCAGGTCGGTGTGGCTCAGTGGTTGAATGTCAACTTATGAACTAGGAAGTCACGGTTCGATTCCTGGTCAGGGCACATGCCCAGGTTGTGGGCTCAATCCCCAGTGTGGGGCATGGAGGAGGCAGCCAATCAATGATTCTCTCTCATCATTGATGTTCCTATCTCTCTGTCCTTCTCCCTTCCTCTCTGAAATCAATAAACATATATTTAAAAAAATAATGAGGCCACCTGGTAAAAATTTAGGCTCTCCCTAAAAAATTAGAGATTATATAATTTTCTCCTTCATAAATTCTTTCTCAGATCAACTCCACCCATATGTTACACATATACATTGTCCTTTGCACAGTGAAAGAGGCAGGAATTTTTAATAATGAGAGAGTAAATGCCTATAACGGACATATTAGGATGCAAATACTGTTAATCAAAGCTGTTAAGTAAACCATTTAAACATTCTTTTTTTGAACAAACACCTCATCAGCAATGAAATGGATGTGACCAATCTGGCCCAAAGACACTCAGAGGGAAGACTCACCTACAGAAGTCATCTCTGAGACATTCCATCATGCACGCCACAACCTGAAAAGATCTGGTCAGGCGGCAAGCCAACAGCTCTCTTGTGAAGCATTTCAGGCTTGAAAATGATGTTATCCTGGGATTCTGAGAGAGGATTAATAATTGAGATTTTTAACCTTCCAATAACACTTGGTTTCTCCAGAATATCGTAATCCCTGAAGATGGAAAGAGGCAGATGCTTGCAATTAAATCTAAGTATTGGAAGCACTGAATTTTAGAAAAGGCAGGAGGGGTGATATTTAACTAAAATCAGGGGTGTGTCCTTCCCTCATTGGGTGGATCATGATGGTGTATTAGTACTGCTTCACCTGCAGAGGAAAGGTGATCTCAACCCCTTGGAAGCAGCTCTATGCTTTGGGTTATACACCCAGTGAAGCCCAGGTTGAAACGACCTCTTCATATTATTAGCCAGGCACTAATTTTTCTGAAGATAATTATTCCATTCATTTTTGCTATGTGAGTGCTAAAGTCCGAAAGTCCTTACTGACACACAGATTTAGTGATTTCTGACTGATTATCTGTGTTTAAGAGGAAGGATGCTGTGCTCAGCTGAGAAAAAGAGTAATTCCTAATGCACAGAGAGTGAAGCAGGTGGCCAAGAGCGAGGATCCAACATCCAAGTACAATTCTAACAGTTCTAAGAGTTTGGCTGATGGAGAGCTGAGCTGAAGTCACCTACACACAATCCTTAGTGGGTGTATAGGAAAAGTACCAGTAAATACATTTAATGGCTATAAGAACAGGCTGCTTTTGTTAATGCAGGTCTTCTAAGTATCAGATGTCAAACTGAGATTAAATGTGCAAGGATTTTAGTTGGATAAAATACCTACGTGAGAGAAGATGAGGAGAAAGCTGGGTAAGGCTTGGAGAGCCATTAGATGACCCTGCATCTGACCCCACGAAAAGGAGAGAGGGAAAGATGGTGGTTAGGAGTGTTCTTGACTGCCATGGCATCAAAGGAAGGCTCAGCAAGGCCATCGGGTAGTCCAGGAGCCAGTCATCTGGGAGAGTTGTTCCCTGTTGCAGAGCAGCCTGCCTTAGCATCTCTGCTTCCCGCCGTCACCACTGGGAGCTGGGCTTGGAGCACGGCCTCAGCACACACACATCAATGGATTTCAGAGCACAGCAGCTGAGGTTCTTGGTTAGTTACACTTCCCATGGTTGGAGTTCTGTAAAGCATCATCTCACAGCTATCTACACATCAAAACACCACTAATACTGAGAAAAGGGTGGTTTGTGGTAAGATTATAAAGTAAGTGTACACAGGCAGCCGATGAAACAAAACAAAACAAAAACCAGAACCATGTTTTAGGAGAAAGTAAAATGGTGAGCAGAGAAATTGTAGGGTCCATTTCTTATCCCAACTATGAGCAAAGTCCACTAACTTGACCCCACACACACACAAAAAAAAAACCAAAACTGATACTAGCCAGCTATTTTCCTATAGAAAAGTCAAGATTTATTAACTAATACTGACTATACTTATAGTTGGACTTCAGCCTTAACAGGTAAAGAAGATTGGATTTTGGCAGATGTAGGGTTTCAGAATATTTTACCCAAAGAAAAATTCATCTGTTGAAGATATTGCTCTGGAGAAAGTTTGAATAAATTTATTCCAGAATCTTGGTTATATGCTTGCTTACTTTTTAATAACACTAGATTAATAAAATACAGACCAAATTATCGCTCCAAGAAAGATCAGTAGAATCAAATGAAACATAGAAAAAGAGTCCCAAGCACAAATGGAAATTTACTACATGATAAAGGTAGCATTTCCAATTTGTAGGAAAAAGATTATTTGAGAAATAAGGTTGGAACAACTGGTAGCCATCTGGTAAAAAATAAATTTTGGATCCTTACCTCATATGATATACCAGAATCAATTCAGGAAGGATCAAAGATTTAAATGTTAAAAATAAAAGTACTGATGGAAGAATTTTTAAATCTTCTCTAAGTAGTAAAGAACTTTCAAAATGTGAAACAAAGCCCAGATGCCAGGAAAGAACAGAAAAATAAGTTTGACAAAAAATAAATAGTTTTCCTTGGGGGAAAAGACAAAAGCAGAAGACATAAACTATAAAAATATTTGTGCAATTCATATTAAAATGGTCTGATTTCCCTCAAATATAGAGACCCTATAAGTTAGTAAAAAAGACCATTAACCCAATAGAAAAATGAGCAAAGGAGATGAAGAGATACCTCATGAAAAAAATGTGTAAATGGTTCTTAAATATATAAACATGTCCAACTTCACTCTTAATAAGAAAACTTCAGGTTCTCCCGAGAAGCAGGCATCAAGGTGGGATTAGTTATGTAAGAGATGTTTTGGGGAAAATTCCTGTGAAGGAACCAGGGGAGGGAGGATGGAGGAAATGAACACCTTAGGACCATGATGCTGACCTAACCCCTGAGAAAGAGCGAAGGAAGGGAGGAGAGTTGGATGGGGGAGGCTCAAGCTACAGCACAGTTCTAAGAGTTTGGCCAGACTGATGGAGAGCTGAGCTGAAGTCACCTACAGACAATCCCACATCTTGCAGGATTGTGCCTTCCTTAGTGTCCCGGCTGCAATCGGCCACTGGCTGGGAGCAGCCTGTGGGAAGCCTGGCCTCAGTGCATTCACAGCGGCGGATACAGAACACAGTGGTGCATTTTCAAGGCCGTCACACGTGCTTTGTTAGCAAAAGTAGAGGAAACAGACATCCTCCTACATTGCTGATGGGAGTGGAGCTTGTTTTAACCTCTTGGTAGGCACCTCCCAAAATTTTAAATGTAGAAGCCATTTGAACCAGCAATCCCATTTCTACATATGCTTCCTACAGACATATGATGTTATTTGTAACAGCGAAAGATTGGTAACAACCTAAATGTCCATTCAGTAAGGAACTAGTTGAATCATAAAATATTATGAAGCTATGAACAAAGAAGGAGGAAGCTCTTCATGTACTATTAGAAACAATCTTTAAGACACATTATTAAATGACAAAGGCAAGGCGGCGAACAGTACAAATGATATGCTAAAATGTAGGTTCAAACTTTAAAGGGGTGGGAGACAGATGTACAAATTTGTTTATATACGCAGAGATTGTCCCTGAAAGAGAACATAAGAAACATTGTTGTCCTGAGGAGAGGAACTAAGCCATTGCAGACAGAAATGGGACACTTTTCATTGACTATCATTTTTTCCTTTTGAGTTTTGAATCATGTGAATTCAAAGAATACAATACAAATTTAAAAGGAATTCTTTCTGACTTGATGCATGCTATTGCTACCCTAAATAAGTGAAAAGTGGGCACTGTGTGCCTCGGGAGTATTTACTCAGTGTCCATTACCTTGGGTCACCTTCCCAGCTACTGACACCCTCCCTTCACAAAGTATAAATATTTCAAATTTATAAATCTGTATTAAAAACTTAAATAAAACATGTTTTATCCATCAACCTTGACAAAGATGCCTTCATAATGGACTGTAATATTCAAATTTAGGTTTCTTGGTTTCTTTGGGATTTCACCCAGGAATGGAATAATGGGGGAGTTTTGGCCTTGGCCTTCCCTTTTCTTTGCCACCTCTCACTCTGTCCTGAATTGTGAGTAGCTTCCCCCGTGCAGCAACACACTTGGCCAGCCTGCATGTTCCAACTCCATTTACACCTCTGAAGACAGCCATCCTTTGGTCTCGCCTCAGGGTGGCATGAGTGGCCCAAAGAAAGATGGAACCAGGAAGGAGATCCGTGCAGATCATGGAAGTGGAGTTGAGGCCCTTTGGGAATTTTAGGGTAGGAGATGCCTGGAGGGTGGGCAAGAACAGAGGTGGTGGCGTTTTAATGTATCAGGTTGGCTGGGCTGAATCCTATTCCCCAGAATTCCCTTTCCCATGATTTTTTGGAGCAAGTTTGTTTTTTGGTGGCAGGAGGAGGCAGCAGCCATTTGGTAAGCCACAGGTGTGGTGGCTAATCTGCTGGCTCACCTGTGGCCCACGAGGCAGCAGCACCTGCTCCGCCTCCCCCTGGATCCTCCTTCAACATCTCTGACTCCAGGGCCAGGTGTGTGTGTGTACGTTTAGCTCTGTGACAAGGAACACCCACACCCCTAAAGTCGGAGTTAACGAGAACTGACACAGGTTTCTGTCCATCCCCATGGGACCCCAGCCCACACTGTGGTTCCAGTTTACTCTCCATCTCCCCACTTCATGTCCCTCTTCCCTTCCCCATTGTCTGCCCTGTGCATTTTAAGCTTCAACATCAGACATCATGACAGTGACTTAATCACTCTTAGAACTGTATGAGGTCAAATCCTTGGGACAAATACCGCCCCCCCCCCCATATATGTGTATATATGTACAAGATGTGTGTGTGTGTGTGTATGTGTGTGTGTGTGTGTGTGGTGATTCTGCTTCTCAGATTGAATCCTAATTCCAAGCTGTGAGCTCTTAGTGGACACATCCCCTTGGCCTTGTGACTTTTTGCCCTATGGGAAGGCCATGGCTGGAGGAGGGCTAAAGCACAGCACGCAGGGCAGGGAGGGGCTCAGGAGCCCAGGAGTAGAGGAGCACTGAACCCAGGGTGGGAGGACAGAAGGTGCCTGGAAAAAGGTCACCATTTTAGATGGGGTGGGAGGGAAGGCCTTTCCAAGGTGGCCTTTGAGCTGTGACATGAGTAATTCAAAGAATCTTCCAGACCAAGGCTGAGTCAAGAAAGCAGGGTGTGTCCTGAAACAGCAAGAAAGTCGGTGTGGCTGGGCTGAGGGTGCCCAGGAAGTGTGCCCAGAGGCGAGACCAGAGAGCAGGCAGCATCCAGGCAGTGATGGCCCCATGGGCTCAGGTGAGGAGTTTAGATTTATTCCAGGTGTGAGAGAACGCTAGGGTGGGGTTTGAACACAGGAATGACACTAAGGAAAATGTTAAAAACACTACTCTGGTGGATATTGGACAGAAGAGAAAGTGTGGGAAGATCTCCCCGTGTGCCCCACACCCACTCTTCCTGCTTCCCCTCCTGCTCTCTCTCAGGCGGCTCTCTCCTTCTGATGTCAGCTGGTCAACCCTGGGGAGCGGGAGGTCCTGGAGGGAAGGAGTATTTATTGCTGTCTCCTTCCCTGTGGTGTCACCTTGGGCTGTTTGCATCCCTCACTAAAAGGCACTGCTCCTCCATTGGCCTGCAGACTGAAAGGGTCCCAGGTTCGATTCCCGATCAGGGCACTTACCCGGGTTGTGGGCTCAATCCCAGGTGGGGGACGTGCGGGAGGCAGCCAATCAATGATTCTCTCAATCATAACTGATGTTTCTATCTCACTTTCCCTCTCCCTTCCTCTGTGAAAGCAATAAAAAATATATATATTTTAAAAAGTCACTACTCCTCTCATAGTGGCCTTCTCTTCACAACTGCCTCCATGCAAAGACAGTAACCCCTCCTTCCCCTCATGCTTCCCTATGACAAGATCTCTGCTGGTTTTAAGCCAGTTTACTGAACTATAAAAGGTCCCCAAACTCTCCTCAAGTTATCCTAATCATGCAGGGATGGGGAACCTTTTTCTGCCAAGGGCCATTTGGATATTTATGATTCACTTAGTATAAGTTTATGTTGCTATGACAAAAGCTCCTCGATTTATTGAATTTTGAGTCCTGCCTGGGTTGCCTGGCAGGGTCACACCACATGATTTCACAGGCCCCCTGTCCTAATGTAAGAGGACTCTCTGTTTCATCTTGGGGATGCCCTACTATGCAGAATTAAGTACAACCCACTCTATTCTGTTCAGAATCCTCTCCATCTTTCAATGACGAAGGCTTTATGTCTAGTTTCTTCTCTCCTTAGAATAAGTTCTGCCCTAGGAGGTGCTTCGGCTCCACATTCAAATCAGAGTGCTCAGGACAGCCCTGGCAGGCTTTCAGAAACCAGTCTAGATGTGCCCGCACCCAGCAGTGGCTGGAAAAAGGCCGTGACTTAAAGTGAAATCCCACTGCTGGTAAATTTATGTGAAGTCCTGCTGACAATGTGAAGTCGGTCATGAGGAAGCATTGTCCACTAGTGGCATCCTCAGAGACAACTAAGCCACATGGGAACCCACGTGATTACACACAGTTCTGTGAGATCCTCTTGTTACCCAGTTAGGCACAAATAAACATCCTTGCTCCTGATTGGTGGGGTTTATGCAATTTGGGTTTACTTTTCTATGTAATGTAAAGAACCTGTATATTTTTAACCCATCCTATCTAATAAAAGAGGAATATGCAAATTGACCGTCACTCCAACACACAAGATGGCACCCCCATGTGGTCAAAGATGGATGCCCCCATGTGGACACAAGATGGCACAGATGGCCAGCAGGGGAGGGCAGTTGTGGGAGATCAGGCCAGCAGGGGAGGGCAGTTGGGAGGAACCCAGGCCTGCAAGGGAGGGCAGTTAGGGGTGAATGCGCCAGCAGAGGAGGGCAGTTGGGGGTGACCAGGCCTGGAGGGGAGGGCAGTTAGGGGTGAACATGCTGACAGAGGAGGGCAGTTGGGGACAACCAGGCCTGCAGAGGTGGGCAGTTGGGGGGGACCAGGCCTGCAGGGGAGGGCAGTTGGGGGAGACCAGGACTGCAGGGGAGGGCAGTTAGGGGTGACTGGGCTGGCAGGGGAGGAGAGTTGGGGGGGGACCAGGTCTACAGGGGAAGGCAGTTAGGGGCAACCAAGCCAGCAGGGGAGGGGAGTTAGGGTTGACCAGGCCTGCAGGGGAAGGCAGTTTGGGGTGACCAGGCCTGCAGGGGAGGGCAGTTAGGGGTGACCAGGCTGGCAAGGGAGGGCAGTTTGGGGTTACAGGGCCAGCAGGGGAGGGCAGTTAGGGGCAATCGGGCCGGCAGGGGCGCAGTTAGGTGTTGATCAGGCTGGCAGGGGAGTGGTTAGGGGCTGATTAGGCTGGCAGGCAGAAGCGGTTAGGGGCAATCAGGCAGGCAGGCAGGCAGGCGAGCAGTTGGGAGCCAGTAGTCCTGGATTGTGAGAGGGATATCCGACTGCCCATTTAGGGATCGGGCCTAAATGGGCAGTCGGAGATCCCTTGAGGGGTCCCAGATTGGAGAGGATGTAGGCTGGGCTGAGGGACACACCCCCTCCCCCATGCATGAATTTCGTGCACCAGGCTTCTAGTCTCTATATATAAAAGCCTAAGCGACCGTTATGACTAAACGACCGGAATGACCTGAACGACCGGTCGACCAGTTGATATGATATGCACTGTCCACCAGGGGGCAGATGCTCAACACGGGAGCTGCCCTCTGGTGGTCAGTGTGCTCCCACAGCAGGAGTGCCACTCAGCCAGAAGCCGGTCTCACGGCTGGTGAGTGCAGCTGCGGTGGCGGGAGCCTCTCCTGACTCTGTGGCAGTGCTACTGAGTGGCAGCGGCAGGCGCAGTGGGCCAGGATGAGTGCGAGCAGCATGGCGCCTGGCCACGGCTAAGGCTCCTCCCTGGCCACCCGCTGCTTAGTGCACTGCTATATCCCCTGAGGGGTCCCGGATTGCAAGAGGGCACAGGCCAGGCTGAGGGATTCCCACACCCCCCACCCCATGCACAAATCTGTGCACCTGGTCTCTAGTATTTTAATAAAATCAACCAACACTAAACATATTAACATTACAGTCATTTATATGGATAACAATTTTTATTATAAATTATCAAAGATATACTTTAAAAAGTGACTTTTTTTTTCTTTCTTTTTATTTTATTTTATTGATTTTTTACAGAGAGGAAGAGAGAGGGATAGAGAGTTAGAAAACATCGATCAGCTGCCTCTTGCACACCCCCTACTGGGGATGTGCCCGCAACCAAGGTACATGCCCTTGACCGGAATCGAACCTGGGACCCTTGAGTCCACAGGCCGACAATCTATCCACTGAGCCAAACTGGTTTCGGCAAAAAGTGACTTTTTTCAATTACAGTTTACTTTCAATATTATTTTGTACTAGTCTCATGAGTATAGCATAGTGGTTAGACAATCATATACTTCATAAAGTGTCCCCCTGATATTTCTAGTACCCAACTGGCACCATACATTTAGACTTTTTAAAAAAATTTAAAACTTCATTTTGGAGTAATGTAAATGAAACATTTTATATTATTTTAACCTTCTAATTTCTTTATCGTGGTTAGGCTCCTGTGTTAAATACCATTATTTTGTCTGATCATGAGTTGAGAAAGTTCATTGAAAAACTAAATTTGCTTTGTACTAGGTTTGTAAATGAACTATTTCACGTTCATTATTATTTCCACTTGCAAAATGCCTCTATTTCTTTTGTGAGTCTTTTTTTCTTTAATTTGTATTTATTTTTATTGTTAACATACTTTGTTAGAAAATATTGTAAACATTATAAATCTCCCGGGCCAGGTGATTCACTTGGTTGGAGTATCATCCCTTGCACCAAAAAGGTTCCTCCTCTCTCTCTAAAAGATCAATAAAAACATATCTTTGGGTGAGGTTTTTTAAAAAACACAGCATAAATCAATCAAGAGAATATTATAATAAACCCCAATGTAATAATTACCTATATTAATAATTGACCTTTAGCCCTTGTAGCATCATCTGTTATATATATTTGATAAACTCTTTAAAATAAATTCCAGACATCATATTTGCCTTTAACTACTTCAGTATGAATCTTTTTAAAAATGACATTTAATTTCATAACCAAAGTACTATTACTTCACAAAAGTAACAGTAATTTCTTAAGTATTATCTAACACTCAATCCATATTTAAATTTTTCTGATTGGCCCCCAAATATCTGCTTATAGTCAGTTTGTTTAAATCAGGATCCAACGCTGCATTTGGTTCAGTTTTGTATTAAAAGCTCTTACAGGAAAATTTATTGTCACTCCTCTCTCCAAATATAGGAGGATATTTGACCTTTTACAATAATGATTTCATAGACTATGGAGGCAATAAGTATGTACGTAGCTCGAGCCGTTTTAAGGTCAATGGATGCTTGAGCTTAGTTCAGCGATCCTGGAGAAAGCATTCACAGAACCAGCGAGGTTCTCAACAGCCTCACAAGTGTTGCCTTACAATCTATTTTTGGAAACACATCTGTCTGCTGCCACTACAGTGCATTACTCCCTCCACAAAAATGTGGGATTTTCTTGTTCAAAAGGGAACAGTCATTTTTAGAGCCATATTTCTTCCACTTGTCTGGCAAAGTCTTTAGCAAATGCTTCCTGGAGTTACAGAGCTTTACCTGCAGGGCTCCCTGAAACCATTCCTCAGCAAGCACCTCCTGTGGAAACCTGAGCTCCTGGCTCCCAGGAAGGCACTCTCCCTGGAGAAAGATTTTGCAGGTCATTGTTTTCCTTCCATCTTACTGAACTCTGGGAGACAAGGACGACCTGATCCTCGATTCGATCCGATCCTCGCGTGGAGATCTGCAGTTGTGTTTAAGGAGACCCTAGGAGGTGAGGAAACAATTCCAAGGCACTGTCCTGAATCTTCTAGTGAAGCAAAGGACCTTTTCGCTTCCACAAGAGGGAAATATTACTTAATTTATAACAGCTGCCTTTACCTGACTCCCAACACGATTAGCCTGTGGCTTTCCCGTGGAATTTTTACTACTGTAGATGTCTGTCTTGATATTAACTTGACTTAAAGAAAACTCTCTTTTGTTTTTTAACAAATATATCAGGGCTTATTCAGACAAGAGTTTTGTCCTGACTGAACATTCCAATGATGCTGGGGTGAGGGGTGTGGCCAGGGACAGGGTAGGCCTGTGTCTTGGGTGCAGTGAGGCTGACTCAGGAACAACCACCTGGCCTTCCCAGGTTCTGCAAGAGGCTTGAACCCTAATGCCTCAAGGCACCCATTGTGTGTACTGAATTAGCCTCTCCTGCGCATCTAGAGCGGGCCAGTTATGTACCAATCTTGGGAGAAATGAGAAAAGAATCATTTTCTGAAGCATCACATTAGAAGGGGTGGGCAGAGCGCCAGGCAGAGGCCAGGAAGCAATGTGAGCGGAGGGCAGGGGAGATGCCCAGGCTCTCCAGGCCTGCAGCCTCACTCGACAAGAGTCTTACCTTATAATAGACAAATATGCAAATTGACCGCACCTTCGCTACGCCCAAGCCACGCCCACCAACCAAGCCATGCCCATCAACCACGCCCACCAGGAAACCGTCGCAGGGATGCTGGGGTGTGGGCGGAGCCCAAGGCCCGGAAAGCCTTGGGCGCCAGCGGGGTGCCTGCTCCGATCGATCGCAGGAGCGAGCCGACCTGGGGGGTCGGCTCGCTCCTGCGATCGGGTCGCAGGGACGCTGGGGTGCAGCCGAGCCCAAGGCCACCACCCAGGGCCAAGCCGGGACCCTGAAAGAAGGTAGAAGGCGGTGGCCACAGCCAAGGCCTGGGTCCCCGGTGCCGGCAGAAAACTGGTGCAGGCAGCCAGGTGAATGAAGGTCTATTGCACGAATCTTCGTGCAAACGGGCTACTAGTTTTTAATGAAAACCCTGTGACCCGGCCAAGAGTGAACATCCTGAGAGCTGTTAGGGAGGGCGTGGAGCTGGTTTGGACACTGCCCTTCAAAGCCAGCTCATGCCAGTAACGACATCCCATCACGCTGGGGACTCTCATGAGATAAGCAAATCTAGTTTATTTTCACTCCTACCTCACTTTTGAACAAACCAGTATTTTTCAGCTGATTCACCCATTTTGCCTCCAGACTTAACTATAAAACCCATGTCCCTGGCTTTGTTACTGACCAGCTGTGTGGCCTCCGTCACACCACCTAATATCTCAGGTGCCAATTGCTCTGTGTAAGGCCAAGTGATTGGATTAATTGATCTCTAACATAACTTCCAGCTTGAAAACCCCAGGACTAAGTGATGCATGGAGACCTGCCATTGCTGAGAATGCTCATAAGAATGTCACATGCTCTGAAAGGAAAACATTTAGAAACATCACAATAATCAATGCATTTACTTCCATGCTGACTATTTTGAAAATAACAGAGACCCAACTATTCCATTCATTCTTTTAACGAAGATCCCACTGAGAAGACGCTGGGTGTTAGGACCTGTGCCATGAGCTGACGAGATTCAGATGAGCAAGGCACGTTTCCTACCCTCTTCAACAGTAGTAATAATAACCATCAACACCAAGTACATTTTACTGAGTTCCTTCAATGTGCCCATCACTTTACAGACTTAGTCTTAAGGGAGCTCACTGTTCAGGAAGGGGACAATCAAACCCGCAGGCTGGGATGCACTGTGATTATGACAGCTAACATTTACTGAATGTTTACTATGTGAAGGCATAATGCCAGTCATTTTACACGAATCCCTTCATTTGATTTTGATAATCATCTTATGAAGTAGTTCTATTACTAGTGACATTTTGTGGGTGAGAAATCTGAGGCATAGAGAAGGTATATCATTTGCCCGAGGTCACACAGCTAATAGGTATGTAAGGTTAAGAATTGTGGCCCAGGAGGAGTAGGATAGGAGGGAGAAAAGGATGGACAAGGGCTGGTGATGCTATAAGTCCTCCTACACTCTCTGGTATTGGAATCGTACAAGGGTGTCAAAGCACATGCAGGCCACGAGCCAAGGCATGGATAAGAATCCCCGCAGAAGGAAGGGGGTTAGGGCAGTGGGGTACCCAAAGTGGCCTGGGTAAAGATGAGCACTGCACCAAAGACAGGCTTTCCAGCCCCAGACGTTTCCTTGAGCCCATCATCCTCTCCTATCTCACTGAGTTAATGCGCTGGGACATTTTGTTTATGACCCATGGGTGACAAGGTAGTTTAAGTGGATCTCCATCTACCACTCCCATGTTTTCCAGACCATTTCTTTATGTGTCATGGACAATGCTTCCTCCACACTCCCACAGAGCCCCTCCCCTATCCCCTTTCTTCAGCAAACAACATACTAGTAGAAGGCATAGAACAGCCCCTGCACACCTGTCCCAGAAGCCCCTCCTTCCTACTTAGGCTGCTTCCTATGGATGGTTCGATACGGTTCACATTTAGAAGGGCAATGGCAGGCAGGATCATAGAGACAGGAATCAGACCCAATGATTTCGTGCTTAAAGGGGATGTGGAGATACAATATGTTTTTCAAACCAAATGAAAGAAAGTACCCTTTCTGGTGGAACTGCAGCAGCAGAATAAGCATGGTGGGAATGGGGAAGTTAAATACCAACCCCACCGCACACAGGACCCCCACACTCCAAGTTCCATCTACAACCTCCCTCCCTCCTCAGTACCCTTGACTCCCTAACTCCCCCCTTTCACGACTCCAGTCCTCCTCTTCCTCCTCTACTCTTCTGGCTGCACACTCATCCCTTCTGCCTTTTCTTCAGTCTGTTAACAGTTTTAGCTCCCCACAGCCACCTTCAAAACACACACACACACACACACACACACACACACACACACACACACACACTCTGACTTTAACTGGACCTGAAGACAAGATATTGCTCATTGTTCTGTGTGGTTGGCTGTTGTTGGAAAGTGGAACAAGAAGGCCACATGCAAAGGTGTTGAAGGTGGCCATTTTTCATTATGTACCAAGTTCATCTAGAGAGAGAGAGAGAGAAGAAGAAGAAGAAATTAGACATGCAGAGAGAAACAAAAGACCACAGGGCTAAAAGGAAACAAGGCAGTAATTTGTATTCTCAACTTCCCAGACTCTGCCCTTCATGAGACTTATGGTACTGGCCTCCCCAAAGAGATGTGCTCTTCCTGCATACTTCACTTTGCTTTAGCCACTTAGAGTCTGTCTCTGTTTCTTGCAACTCAATCATTCCAGATTAAGATATTTCCTTTCCCTGGTTGGCAAGCTACCCCTAAGTCATTAGGATTCTGATCAAAAATCCTCTCTAGCGTGAAGCCTCCATTGTGGCTTTCCCCCAGATTGGCTCCCACGCCATGAGAATGTGGCCCAGTTCATCTAGCTGCTCCCTCCTTGCCCAGGAACCCCTTGAGGGAAGAGACGTCTCTCTCTAACGCCCCAGCAGTTTCCGCAGTACCTCCTGTGCCAGCTGCTCAATAAACATTTAATAAATGAATGGACTCATTGATAGATGGACAGGGGGACGCTTTTCCACTTTCTATCAGTGAACTTGGTAGAATTTAAACTAAAGTGCTCTGGTTTCCCTTACACTTACCCACACAACTCCCAACCTGCAGTCCTCACAGACAGGTACGTTCCTCAGGAACGGCCTGCTCTCTGTGGGGTTTCTTCTCACCATTTTTTTTTGGGGGGGGGGAGGGGGTTGGTTTTAGCTAATTCCAAATCATTCTGTGAGCTTTTATTCAAGATCTAAGGCTGTACAACAACCAAGCTATTCCTAAATGCCAGTCCAGGCATGGGCTATTCCAGAAATCAGCTCAGCCCAGACCTGCTGAATCTGTCTGAGAGAAAACAGAGGAATCCCTGCTTCAGCAGGCTGCAAAGAATGGTCGGCCAGGTTTGGGGCCACCTGGCTAGGTCCCAGTGCTTCTGAAGGTAGGTTGCAGGTCTGTGCATTGAGAGAGATGTTGGACCCTATTCTGATCAGCGACTGGTCCTGCTCAAAAGAGGGCAGGGCAAGAGGGCTCTACCTACCCGCAGTGTGGACAAAGACTTCCATCCAGGGTTGCCTCCCCACCCTTCTCTTCCTCATCATTGTCCTTGCTCATCCTCCACTCCAAGTGATCCTCAAATCTAGCGTGGACAATCCATTCCCAGATCATTTCCAGTGTCTGATTTCTCCGGGGGCCAACCCTTCCAGTGCACATTGCTGAAGCTTCCTAGAGCACAGCATTTCCTTGTTTTTCTGCCTCCGTGCTCCTGTTCCCATTGGTCCCCCAACATCGACTGCTCTTCCACACACATTCATATCAAAATTCTATCCTTTTCAATAACAACAATAACAACTACCATTTGTTGACTGTTTCCAAGCCAGGCATTCTACATCCATTATCTAATGCAATCCTCACAACAACCCCGTGAAATAGATATTATTGTACCCACTCTGCATACAAGGGACCTGAGGCTTAAATGTCCAAGATAAACACAGCAGTTAAATCACAGAGGCAGAAAACAAACCATGGCCAGGCTGACACCAAAGTCTGCTTTTCCTATTATGCCACTTTGAGCCTAATATTCTCTGCAAACACCCCCCTGCATCCTAGAATCCAGGACCTAGATCACTGCCATGAAAAGAATTATTTTCTCTTCTATCTCCCACAGTATTTTGTGACTCTTTTGTGGAAGCTACCTATTGCATTAAACTATAAAGCATAATATGAACAGAATTATTATTTATATTGCTTATCTTTTGTGCCAGAAAAATATGTCAGGGCAAGTCCATGACACCCCCCCCCTAAGAAAACCACTCACATGCATGTTCCAATTTGTATGTGTATTCAAATCCCAAGGTCACCTCAGCCCAGGTATGTGACCTTGAATAAGTAACCAAAATGTTTATCTTCATTTTTTACTGATTAGTATAATGAAAGATAATAATAATGTATGCCTCATAGCGTAATTGTGAGGGTTAAACACTAGAACCGTGCTTGGTAAATAGTCAGTGTTTAATAAATGTTTGCTACTGTTAACTGTTGAGACATATAAATATTATTGTGGTAAAAGGAATGGTTTGGAGCCCTTCTGTAAAGGAAAAATCTCACTGTGTTTCTCTGTCTACTCACGACTCCAAATGTGGGTAGGGGTTTTCCCCTCATCAAGTAGTTCTTCAATTTTTTTTGGTGGGAGGGGGCGGACACCAAGTGGGTATATTACAATTTAACTCAATTCTGACACTCTCCACCTGGATGTCCTACAATTGGAGTCAGCATCCGATGCCACAGGTGAAGGATTCAGTCCCCTGCCCCCACTTCAGACGTCTAGGTTGTCACCGTGTGTTCCCATGACCCCCTCCTCTGTTTGATAATTTGCTAGAGCAGCTCACAGAACTCAGGAAAACAGTTCACTGGCTGGATTACTAGTTGACTTACAAAAGATTATGCAGAGGGCAAGGTATGTGGCAGGGGAGTGGCGCTTCCATGTCCTCTCCAGGCACGCCCCTTTCCCAGCACCTCCGCATGTTCACTAACCTGGGAGCTCCCTAAGTCCAATTCTTTAAGAAAAAAAAATTTTAATGGAGGTTTTACTGTGTAGGTATGACTGATGAAATCATTAGCTATTAGTAATTGAATCAACCTCCAGCCCCTCCCTTGAGGTAACGGTGGAGGGTGGTGGGCTGAAAGTCCCAATCCTCTAATCACATGGTTGGTTTCCTTGGCAACTAGCTCTCATTCTCTGGTTATCTAGGAGCTTTCTTACAATCACCTCATTTAGCCATTAATGCTCTTGAGCTATTTCAGGAATGAAGGTCAAAAACCAAATATTGTAACAAAAGATGCTCCTAAGCTCTAATCACTTAGGTAATTACCAGGTATACTAGTAAGAGTTGTAGGAGTTATGAGCCAGAAACCATGGGTAGACACCAATATATATATGAATGACAACATTGCATGCTCCTTGGGGGAGAATTACTCTTTTCTGCCCCATTGAGGCTAGGTTTGACCATGTGACTTGCTTTGTCCAATGAAAATTGAAAAGCAGTATGTGCCATTTCTGAGCCAAAGCTTGAAGAGCCATTGTGTGGTCTGTCACCTTCTCTCTGTCCATCACAAATCTGTTTCATCAGCCTGGAAGACTCGGAGTGAAAATGATAGGAGCAGGACTGTGATGGACAACCAGGCTGTGATAGACAAGTCATGTAACCGAGGCATAAAGCCTTGTTTTTATAAGCCCCTGAAATTCAGCGGTTGTTTGTCACCACACTAACTTAGCCTAGGCTGACAGATACAGTTGTTAAAGTAGATTTATAGAAAGCTTCTAATTTAAGTATTTGCCTGCTCTGTCATTACTCATTGATCCTCGGTAGACTCAAGCCATTAAGCAGTTTTTACACCAGCCTGGCAGCCTCCTTCCCACTGAAATAGCTTTGGAACTTCATCTCACAGAAATTGGTTGATTCCAGAGGCCCTGGGATGTTTGTTATCAGGTGTCTGCCAGTTTTTCAGAACCCATGGTGTTCTAAAGCAGAGAAACAGAACCCAGTTTCTAAAGTAGAGCCCTATTAACAAGCTCATCCTAATAAAAAGCATATTTGTAAAGTGCACTGGGGTGTGCATAGTGACTAGTGTGCACAGCAGCTGTAGCTGGTTAAGCTGGTCTTTGGCGATTGTAGAGATGGTTAAAAATGTCTGGGCCAGGCTGTGTTGTCAGGGAGCCCTGTTCCATAGCTCAGTCTGGGGTTCTTCTCAGGTGAGGCCAGCTCTCAGGTGAGCTTTGCTGCTACACAGCAGGCCCATGACCTCAACAAGCTGCCTTGCTGTACCCTGAGCTTCTCTCTCCTCTGACTCTGGAGAGGGACACTGTCTGTCCAGCTCCCAGAACCTTCCTTGCTGTCACTCAAGAAAAGCACTTGCATCCTTTTATTAGCCTTTTTTACTGCTTACTTCACTAAATGAGGGGGTGGGGGGGAAGTATGGGTGAATTTAGAAAGTTCCAGATTCCATCCAGTTAAAATCCATAGTGTACAATCCATGACTCCTTCTTGGATAAACTTGGATTTTCCCTTGCTAGATGTCTGAGAGCTCCCACAACCTCCCCTATAGATGTACACATAATTGATTAATGCCCCAACCACTGAGCCACGTCAGCCGGGCTCCTATAGCCCTTTGAATTTAGGATCAGAAATGCAGCTCAGCCTTGACAGAGCCTAGAAGCAGAATCTGGAAGGTTTTCAGAAACCCAAACAGTTCCTCTTCCCTAAGTGCCATGCACAACTGCTTCATGATTTCTCTGCTTCAGAGCAGTGTTCTGGCCCTCCCTATGACTATGAATAATACAGCCACTCCACAGCCCTCAGGTTGAGTTCCTGGAGATGCCAGCCACCATTCTCAATGCCGTGATGAGAATTTTATTAACTCTTTTTATTCTCAGGATAACCCTATAAAGTAGGTACCTTTACTATAACCAATCGCCATTATCCTATTTTGCAAATAAGAAAATTGAGGCCAAGAAGAGTTAATACAGATTTTCTAGCTCATAAAGGGAAGGCTCAGGATTCAAACCAGATAGTCTGACTCCAAGGGTCATACTCTTGGGTCACAACCCACTGAATCCTAAGCCCAGATTTCCAGAGGGGAGAACCTGGAAGACTCAGTATGTGGCAGGAATAGCGCTGGTGTCCTATGAATTATACCAGGCAGCTGGGGTTATTAGTACAAACATGGCAGCTGAAGATGAGGAGCCATAGGCTGAGGTGTGTGGGGGGGTGGGGGGGGGGGGGGAAGAGACACAGGTTTCAGAAAAAGTGGAACATTGCATAAAAGGCATTACTCATAAAGGCGTACTACATCCTGTGCAGTAAGAGTTCACATTCCACATTTACTTGTGGACTGATTGAAGATTTGGCAAGTTCAACTACTTGTTCCAGGCTATGAATAAGTGAGACAAGATTCAACACTGCCTATCGAATTCTTAAGCCTTACTGTACATAATATACTTTCAGAGGAGGATGAATAGGACAGTTGAGAGAATGCATTATGTGACAGATTGTATGTTCCAAAAAGGACTAACACAAGTATTTCCTACCCCACATAATCTTCCTAAAATATTAACTTCCCCAATGAGATAAGGGGAACATAGTCATCCCCTTGGATTTGGGAAGGGTTGGGTGGCTATGGCAGAAGTGACACTCCAGGCCTATAAAAGATGATATGGCTTGCTCTGTACTCTTGAAATGCTCACTCTTGGAACCTAGCCACCATGCCGTGAGGAAGCCCAACTCAGAAAGACCACATGGAGAAACCTTGAACCTAGAGAAAGAGAAATGCCTTGCCCCAGCTACCATCTGGCTGCAACCTCATGATAGAACCAGAGCTGGGACTGCCCCAGTGAGCCCTTCTCAAGTGGTCTTAAGCCACTAAGTTTTGGGAGGATGTGTTATACAACAACAGTAACCAGACAAGCATATTCTGAGGAACAGCGCTCTTCAGGAGGACATGAGAGCCACCTTCAGGTATCTGAGGCTATGATGTCTAAGTGGAGTTCGACGTGACGTGCGAAGCTCTAGAAAACAGCATCAAGATCTGCAGTTGGGGATATGCCAGGGAGGCAAATGTGATTCTTCACGGAAGTCTTCTCTAACTGTAGAGCTTTAAAACAGTCATGCAACAATGAGCACTCTGCCTCCAGACATATTCAAGTAGAGGATGGCCACCTTGGGGGACGTTGCAGAGGGCCCAGAAGACCCCAAAGGCACTTTCCAGCTCTAGAAGATATAATTCCAAATGAGTTAAGGCAAAAACTGTTTTGAAACGTTTAGTAAACCCTTCTTAGAACAGGTAAGGCCTAATCTGGCTTTTCAAGTTGGAGAGGGTTGGGAAATGTGAAAAGCAGGAGGAGGGACCACTCAGCAAAGAGCCAACGGAAACTGTTTATTTAGCCAGCAAAATCAAATTAACCATGCCCTTCTCCCTTGAACACCTACTCTTTCCTCACCCATTCATGGTGTATTATGGGCCATCATCCTTCCAGACCCTTTCTCAGTCACCTGCAACCCTTTTGGCTCACTCAGTGTTCGATCTCATTGGTTGTTAAGTCATTCCTCTCTTATCTCCAGTTAAGTCCTGCATCTGTTCCTTGTGTTCCATTTGCACTGTCAATGGCTTTGTTCATGCCATCATCGTCTCTCATCTGGATAACTGCAACATTCCTTGGCATAGGCTTTTGAAATCACTAGAGGCCCGGTGCATGAAATTTGTGCCCAGGGGCGGGGGAGGGGCTCCCTCAGCCTGGCCTGCACCCTCTCCAATATGGGACCGCTGGCTCCTAACCGCTCACCGGTTCCTGCCAGCCTGATCCCCCTACCTGCTCACCTCTGCTGGCCTGATCGCCCTAACTACTCTCCCCTGCTGGCCTGATCACCCCTAACTGCTCTCCCCTGCCTGCCTGACCAACCTAACTGCTCTCCCCTATCTGCCTGATCATCCCTAACTGCCTCTGCCTCAGCCCCACCACTGTGGCTTTGTCTGGAAGGACGTCCGGAAGGTTGTCAGAAAGCTGTCTGGTCTAATTAGCATATTACCATTTTATTAGTATAGATATGCCTGTGGGATTGGGCCTAAACCAGCAGTCAGACATTCCTCTCGCAATCCAGGACTGCTGGCTCCTAACCACTCACCTGCCTGCCTGCCTGATTTGCCCCTAACCACTCTGCTTGCCTGCCTGGTCGCCCCTAACTGCCCTCCCCTGCCAGCCTGGTCACCATTAACCATCTCTGCCTTGGCCCCTGCCAATGTGGCTTTGTCCAGAAGGATGTCCGGAAGATGTCCGGTCTAATAGGCATATTACCCTTTTATTAGTCTAGATTCCTCAGAATGCTCGGAATGTGCCAGACCTTGTCTCTAAAACCAAAGCCTTCATTCAGTTTTCACTGCCTTTAGAACAGAGTTGAAATTTCTTAGGCACACAAGGCTTTCATGATATGGCAGAGAATGAGGGGAGGAGGTGAAAAAGGATGGGTTAGGTACAGGCAGAGACATTAATTCCTGCCTTAGTTTTTTTTTAAAATATATTTTTATTAATTTTAGAGAGGAAGGGAGAGGGAGAGAGAAATAGACACATCAATGATGAGAGAGAATCTGATCAGCTGCCTCCTGCAGGCCCCCTACTGGGGACCGAGACTGCAACCCAGGCATGTGCCCTTGACCAGAATCGAACTAGGGACCCTTCAGTCCGCAGGCTGACGCTCTGTCCACTGAGCCAAACCGGCTAGGGCCCTGCCTTAGTTTCTTAAGGCTGCTATAACAAATTACCACAAACTGTTTGGCTTAATATAAGAGACATTTATTTTTTCACTGTGTTGGAGGCTAGAAGTCCAAAATCAAGGTGCTAGAAGGGCTCTGCTCCCGCTGAAGACTCTAGGGAAGAATTCTCCCTTGCCTCTTCCTGGCTTGTCAGAGCTCCTGGAAAATACTGGCAGCTGCATCACTCTAACCTCTGTCTCCATCTTCACATGGCCTTCCCTGGGTGTGTGGGTTCAAATCTCTCTCTCCTTTCTCTCATAAAGATACCAGTCATTGGATTTAAGGCCCATCTCGTTTTAACTGGGTTACACCTGCAAAGACCCTATTTCCAAATAAGGTCCCATCCACAGGTACTGGGGTTTAAGACTTGAAGGTATCTCTTGGAGACACAATTCAACCCTCTACATTTTACACTGGTGGAAACTACAGATCAATGGCTTAACACAGGGATGGAATCTTGCTTGTGAAAAAGTTTGGGATGAAATGCAGCATTTCACAGGAGCCGAGGAGCTAATATGAATAGGATACATCAGATGACCAGGAAGGCTTCTTGAACAATGGAGTAGCATGCATGATTAAACGATAAATTGTTACTCATGAAAAATCAATCTGGAAGCTAGATATAGACAAGAGTATAGGAGATAAAGTTAGAAATTCAGTTAAGATGTCACAGTAGCCCACAGGTGAGGACACAGGCACGGAATTAGACTGTTAGCCCCAGGAAGCTGTTAATTCTGCCTCTTTTGTTCAGCAATATAGCCCAAGAACCTAGAACAGTGTCCGTCACATCAGAGGTGCTGGGTACACATTTGCTGACTAGCTGAATGGGTGGAGGAAGTAGATGCCACAGACCCGTCCAGAGGTGGGCTGAATCAGCTGGTCCTGGCACATGACAGGGGTGGAGAAGTAGCATCAGTTGAGCATCACTTCAAGTCAAGCCCATAATGGGCTCCTGTTCCAGACAGAACCGAACCTCTCTCATACCACCTGCAGCCTGGCATTATATCTGACTCTGGGCTATGCCCTACCGTAACGGCACAGGAGACATAACTTCATTCATGTTTGAGCGTGTCCTCCACGGCATGTTGTACACAGTGGGCCCCCAATGCAACTTTCGGTGAACTTATGCATAATTAAATTTCTACATATACCCAAAATCGAAACGTTTTCCCAGAACGGGAACTCTGGATTTTACACTTCTGTACGCTTCCAAGCGCCTGCCTGGCGTATGGCGCCTTAAAAGCCCTGGTTTAAGCAAACAGGATAAATCAGATTCACCCAGTTCCGCCCTGGCAGCGACGTCTGCACTTGGCAGGACAACAGAATCCACTGCCATTAAATTCTTATGTAAGAGCTAATGACCCTCCCAGCCCACTTGACAAGCCTCCCACCACAGAGGAGTGGCAGGGAAGAGAAAGGAAGCGAAAGCACTGTACACACACACACACACACACACACACACACACACACTCGGTGGTAGAGGCACAGATGAATTTCTAGCCTCGGTTCCCCACAACCATCTTAAAATACCGCTGCAGGCGCGGCGCTGCGAGGCGCGGGCGGGCGGGCGGAGGGGCCGGCGTGCGGCGTTCGGTTCAGGCGCATCCAGTGCCCGGGGAAGGCCTGCCCACCCGGCACGCCCAGGCTCCGGGGCTGCGGTGACAGCGGCCCCAGAAGGGGACTCGGGTCCACGGAGGGTCCCCCCCGTGGGGCGCCGGTGCAGCCTCGGTCCCGGAGCCCCGCCCGGGGGCAGCAGGCGTCCCGCCCCGGACTCCCGCGGCCCCAGCCCCGTGATCACCGGGCCCGCCGGCTGCGGAGGACGCCGCGGGCGGCCGAGCCGGGCTTCCCTGAGCCTGGGGCCCGGCGGGCGGGCGGGCGGGGCGGCGAAGATGGCGGTGCGGCCGGGCCCCCGGCGGCCGCGAGGGGCCGCGGTGCTGCGCGCTCGGCTGGGCCCGCGCGGCTAGAGAGGCGCCTGGGCCGGAGCGGCCTCCTCCCCGCCCGCCCGCGCGCCCCGCCCCGCCCCGGGCCCGCCCCTCCCCGGGCCGCGGCCGTGCCCCGCGTCGCGCTCCCCCGGGATGGCCCGCGCGCCTCGGCGCTGCCTCACGGAGCTCGCGGCGGAGCGGCGGTGGCCGCGCTCGGGGGGCGCGCGGCGGTGGCGGCGGCGGCGCGGCGCGTGAGGGGCCGCCTCGGGCCGCGCGGGCGCCGCCAACATGTCGGATACCAAGGTAAAAGTTGCCGTCCGGGTCCGGCCCATGAACCGACGAGGTGAGGAGCTTTCCGCGCGTTCCTACCGGGGGGGTCTGGCCGGGGAGGGCGGGGGCAACTTTGGAAATTGCGGGGCGGCGGGGCCGGGCGGGGAGCGCGCGGCCGAGGCCGGGGAGCCGGGCGGAGGCGGCGCCCGCACCGGCCGCGCAGACCCGGGCGCCGGTGTCCGGCTCGGCCGCCTCCCGGGAGAGCCCGCGCCGGCGGGATGCTCGACTTTGCAGCGCTCGTGGTGCTCCCTTTGCTTTCAGAACTGGAGCTGAACACCAAGTGCGTGGTGGAGATGGAAGGGAACCAAACGGTCCTGCACCCTCCTCCTTCCAACACCAAACAGGGAGAAAGGTAACGCGGGCGCACCGAGGGCGGGGGGAGGACCTGACCTCGCAGTCCCCAAGTTTGAGCCAGGAAAATGGGAGTCTCTTTTCCTATTGTTAGGGGAATTGGCTTCAAGTTTGTCGCACGCTCCTGTCTGAAGCTGTTGCAAGTCCAAGTTCCTCTCCGCCCTCCCCGCGCCCCGTCCACCCCCCCCCCCCTTCACCCCCCTCCTAGAGCGGCAGCGGGCCGGCACCCTGGCTAGAGCTCGCACCAGTCAGCTGTGTCCCCGGCAGGCCCAAGCCTAGAGGCACCCAGACATGGAGGGGCCGTATGGGTGGGAGCCTAAAGAGGATTAGTCTAACAGCCACATTTTACAGATAAGAAAACTGAGGCCAGAGTGGGCAGGTGACCACCCTAAGCCCTTGTTTTTCGCGGGACCCAGTGCCCCAGTTTCTTTCCACCGCTGCACTGCCTCGTTCATTTGACAGGACTTCGTGTATAACGGGAGAGAGGACCCCACAATCAAACAGAACAGTCCTGTGTGATCCAGGCTGAGGCCTGGACCATTTAAAATCTTTTTTGGTGGTGAGGTTGGGTTGAGATAATGCCTGAATGTAATATGCGAAGTTTGATTTTTCAAGGAAACAAAAGTCTTGTCCTAGTTGTGTAGACACTGGGGGGAATGATTTAAAAGGGGGCTGCGTTTACCAGAGGGCAACATATTTGCATTTGAAAAGTTGTAACTGTTGGATCCTTATTAATTCTGCTCTGTTCCACCCAGCAGTATGGGAAAATGCCCTAAAATAATTTAAATATTTGGCATTTTTCTGGTAAGCCCCTGAGAAGAAGAAGGTTGGAATTCATTCAATATAGCAGTGCATTAGCTTACAAAATATAGGAGTGAAAAACTGGGAGATTTGGCAAAATTAATTCCTTTAGGACAGTGGTTCTCAACCTTTCTAATGCCGCAACCCAACACAGTCACTACAACGTGAGGAACTGTGTTAAAGGGTTGTGGCGTTAGAAAGGTTGAGAACCACCGCTCTAGGAGATCAGTGGGAGTTTCACACTGTTCCTAGTCACCTGTTGACTGATGCGCTACAACTTAGTGATTTTTGCTCTTCAAAGGTTTTCAATGGAGACTCTGAAGTAGGATTTGTTACTTTATTGCTAAAGGAAGCAACTGCCTCCATTCTATAATCATGTGGTGTTCAGGCGCAGTTTTGCTAAATTTGGGGGAAGAAATTATCAGGATGTAAGATTTGGTGCTTTGTTTGTTTTGTGTTTTTTTTGCTCTTTTGTACCAAAGCTAGCAAGCTTGCAAACATTTTGCTACCTAGAGCAGATTGTTATGGTCATAGTAAATAGCTAACTTATATTTAAAGTGTTGTGTTAAATACTTTTTAAGTGATGGATGTATCCTTGGGTAATATTTTTAGATACATTTTAAATATAGTAATTTAGATACATGTTTAGCAGTGTAGTTGTATATTTCATGGTCAGTAAGTAAACTCATTGAGTACATGAAAATATCACCCCCACCACCCCCAAACTGGATATTTTTCTATTGTTTCAGAAAAAATTCTTTTGGGTGAGGTTCTTTAAAGCAATCTGGGGAACAGGTAGAATATTCTAACTGCTGTTATGTAGCTGCTGTCTCTTCTCCTTGCTGGTTCCTTGCACCTGTTCCTTGTCACTTAACCATAAGGAATGTTACTGTTAGGTACTGTTTAATGAGATGAAGTTTTATCATTTGTGGCGAGAGATACTTATTTGTGGAATTTGGGTAGAAATTACAACTGTAGACAGTTGATTAGAAATGCTAAATAGTCAGTGGATCATTTTTAGGGCTTTCATGACCACTGCCATTATTAATCAGGATCTTTTAAGTAAAAATTTGTGGGATGCTTTTGGGATTTATCCATCTGCTTGCTTATTGGAATAGCCCCTTCTCTGAAGCTGTAAGAATAGCATTGAAATATGGGTGTTCTCTTGTTCTGCTCTTCTGGCAGATCTGATTCTTTGAGTGGTAGATGGGCCCTTTCTGTGGGGTTCTGCTTGGGTACCAGTCATTTAATTTACAGACCAACTGAGAGGGGCCAATACAACAGTGTTGCTTGTAGGTTAGGATTACTGTGTTGCAAGGATGGAGACACCAAATGCATTTTGATTTTCATTATGCAGCTTGGTTTCATGTTTCTCCACCAGGTTTTCCCTTAAAGCAACAGTGCATTTAAAAATAGAAACAATTCCTCCCTCGGGCTCTGGGTTTATTAATTGCGATAGTGCTTCATGTTACGTTTACAATTTATTTCTATCATTTGTTTTGGGGTAGAGCTTAGGGAAAGGCAAAAATATTATCTTTCTTACCGAGAAGTCCAATATTTGAAGTATAAGAAGTACTTAAAGTAATATTGGCAAACCTGTATCAAATTGAGAAGTGCCATTTTCCTGAAAATTGTAAGGAATTATGAATGTATTAGTCATAAATAGAAATTTTAAGTTACTGGGTGAAAGTTTTGAATCTCACCAGTAAAACAAGTGAGAGGGCATTGATTTCCAGGAACAGAAACAGACTGGTTTAGCTTTCATAATTTTTGCACTTTATGGAATCAAAGCCAAGACTACATGGTGAGGACTGAAAGATCGCAGGGCTTCTGAGGTTAAAGGTGTTTGTTTTGGTCCTGATATTCTAAGGTTATAATACACTGCAGAGGTCCAGATTAATAGTTGATGTGTACACCATTGCTGTTCTCAAACATTAAGACATGTGAATTTATTTCTTAAAATACAGTTGTATTACTATACAGGAGACATTTATGAAGTTCAGATCATATGGCACCATTCTTGGCACAGGAGATCCAAAGGTAACTATAGGCCCAGTAACTCTGGGCCTGGCAGAGGGTCTCACCTTTGAGAGATGTGGGAAAAGGGAGGAAAAATCATTAAAAAACAATGTGATAGATTATGTAGACTATACTTTTGCCCATTGCATGCACTGTATTTTTGCAAATTACGTATTTCCTCTTCAGTCTCCTCATTGAGCCTGTGAGCTCCCTGAGGGCAACCATCTTGTCCTACCTACCTTTGTGACCGTGCCCCTAAGCAGCACCTGGCTCAAAGCAGGTGCTCAGCAAACACCTGACTCAAAGCAGGTGCTCAGCAAACACCTGTGCCGCTTAGGTTCCCAGTGTGGTGGAGCACTGAGGAGGGGCTGTGGAAGCGACCCAGGGTCTGGCACCCTGCAAAGACAGGTGGCATTTACGCTGGCCTTGTGGGTGCTAATAGGGTAGCAAGAACAGGAAAAAGTCCTTGTCAAATAAAGTTAAAGCATACCTCCCAGAAATTACTTCTGGGCGATTGTGTACACACACACACACACACTCACACACACACACACACACACACACACACACACACACACACACAGTTCAGTTCAGGAAGGGGGAATAGAATGAGAACCCCTAATTTGCCAAAATGGGTTATAGTTAAAAAATCAAAGTATACAGAGACATATGGTGAAAAGTCTTCCGTTCTCCCCTGCTGTCACTCCTACTCTTCCCATCCCCTCACCTCTCAGAAATAAAGATAATTGCAGTCATTTGTTTTTCATGCATATTTTCAGATACACACTTATATATTGTTTATATGTATTTTAATAAATATGTGTATATATGTATGTATATATGCAGGTTTGGGCAAAGGTAGGTTTACAGTTTGTGAAACACAGTTCATTCTTATATTATTTATTAATTATTGTATTATTTTCCATATAACCAACTATAAATCTACTTTTCACCCACCATATATATATATGTGTGTGTGTGTGTATTTATTTATTTTATTAAAAACATTTTTTTTAATCGCCATCTAAGGATATGTTCTTTTAAAAATTGACTTGAGAGAGAGAGGAAGGGAGAGAGGGAGGGAGAAGGGGGAAGAGAGAGAGAGAGAGAGAGAGAGAGAGAGAGAAAGAAACATCGATGTGTGAGAGAGAAACATGGATCGGCTGCTCCTGTATGCTCCCCAACTGGGAATTGAGCCTGCAACTTGGGTATGTGCCCTAACTGGGAATCGAACCCACAACCTTTGGTGTATGGGATGACGCTCCAACCAACTGAGACACAGCAGCCGGGGCCCTACCCTGTGTCTTTAAATCAGTATACATAGTTGAAATTATAAAGTAGGTCTATAATTTATAAAGGCTATGATAAAAAAAATAATTCTCTTCATTTCTTTCCCCAGGGGCAGCCACATATAGCAATTTTAGCTCATTCTTTTGGAATTTCCCTCTATATTTCTGAGTAACATGCTGGTAGTGCTAGTGTTTGATTTCTCTCTTTGTTCTCTTTCTATGTTCTATCCCCAGCCCATCCCAAATTCTTTCTATTCCCCATTTTTTCAATATAGTAATTTTGGTTGCATCAGTATTTAGTGTTTATATTATTTATATGACCAAATAGAACACTGTTTATAGTTGAACCATGTACTCTTATATGGTCTCTTTTCCTATCTCTTTTCTATACAGAACTTTTTGTTTTCCCTGGAGTTAACAATTATTTCTATTTTTTCCCTTTCCTTTAATTTGCCGCTTTTTCTATGTACTTATTCTTAATTCAGCATTTACTTTATCTGCCCCTTGCCTTATTTCAGAACATTCAAACATATCAAGTACTCTCTTGATTTCATCTTCTTAGAAACATTTCTCCTTGACCCTTCTTACATGCTCCTTTATGAACTGATGGCCTTCTCTGCCTGGTTTAGCCACCTTCCTGAGGTTTCCGTCACATCATTCTGAGGATTCCCCTTATCTGTTTTCTCTGAGAATGTCTTGTTTTTCTATTTCCCTTTTCTTTCTTGGTTTACTGCCTCAGTTTTATAGAGCACATCCTTTACTATTTCCAGAGAAAGGGTGCTGAGGAGGTAAAGTGTTTTTGAAACCATGAAAATATCTTTGTTCTACCCACCCACCTCATTGATAGTTTGGATGGGTATCAAATTAAAGATGTTGGTTGCCCTAATGTCTTTTACCTTCCGGTGTTTCTGTGGAAAAGTCCAAAGCTATTTGGATTTCTAAACCTTAGTGTGTAACCTAGGTTTTCCCTCTCTGAATCTTGTGGAATATTCCTCTCCCCTCCCACCCCCACTCTACCTTTTTGTATGTGAAATTACCATAGTTGGGCCTTTTTGTCCTGGAAACTCATGTCCTTTGGTTCTAAAATCATCATCATCATCATCATCATCATCATCATCATCATCATCATCTTAAATTCTCCTGTTTATTCATTCTGTGTCCCCCGGCTCCCCCACAACACTTATTTCGATATGGAGTTAGTTTCCTGAACTGGTCATCTAATTACTTTTTATTTTTCCTTTCTACTTTTCATCTCTTGTTTTTTGTTCTACCTTCTGGGAAATTTCCTCCACTTATCTTTCAACCCTAATTTTTCTTTTCTGTGATCATGTTTTTAATTTTCAAGAGCTCTCTTTTTGTTCCCTAATTTAAAAAAAGTAGCATCCTATTCTTGTTCCTTGGTTGTGGTATTTTTGCCCTCTTTCTGAGGACATTAATGATAGACTCCCCTATGTAGTTCACCCCTCTCCCTGCCCATAATGCATTGTTTTGTTTGTGTTGGTCTCTATCTTTAATGTCAAGGATCTATCTCAGGTTAGCTATATTCAATTGATTCTGGGTGTCTCCAGGAAAAGACTTTTTATGATTTATTTTTGTGTTCTCAGTGCCTAGATTCAAGAATGCCCAGCACACAGAAAATATTTTGTATATGATCTTAGCTATTAAAATTTTATTTCTATTAGAAGAGTCTATCAAATTCCCTTTTTATTTAACTTTCAGCAATAGAAATAAAAATAATGATTCTCTTTAGAGCAAATGAAAATGCTAGAATTGAAGGTGGTAGCTGCCCCAGACAACTCTCAATTCATGAAGATAATTACTTCTAGTCAGTACAGAAAGTTGGAAGATTTTGAAAAAATCCTATTTTTGTGTCACTAATGCAGATATTTTAGTTCAGAAATTTTTAATTAAAAATGTGTATATATCTTGGGCTGGGAAAAATTTTCAAAATGCTATCAAATTGACCAGTTTATTGTCTTACCACTTCATTTAGCTTCGTCTAGCAAAATCTAGAGATAAATGTATAACTTGGATTGTTTTCAACTTTCAATAAAATTGCACATGCCATGCACTCAAAGTTTTAAGATTTGCAGGTACAAGTTTCTCCCAAATAGTAGGCTTTTTGAAGACCTCAATGTTTCTCAGAGTTATTCAACCACAATTATCTTTTCTTAAATCTTACCAGGAGCTAGAGCTGAGAAGGTGTTAATGCATTTAATATTCTAATGAGTTTGGAGAACATTACCTAGGACGGAAACAGAGTAGCAGAGACACCAAGACATACAGAAGTACTCAGAAAGATGATTTTGTATCTTGACAATGTAAGAAATTAAGTTTACTAACAACAGAGCTGTCAATAGAGGAAGTAATGCTAAAATTTATGTGGAAACATATTAAAACAGTCAAGAGCTTATCTAGGTGGGATCTTCTTTCCCAAGAAGATCACTCAACAAAGTGTTTCTGGGAATTTAGACTTGCAAATGTAAGAAGAAAATGTGAGAAACACATAGTTGTTGGATTAATTTGGCATGTTACCACCCAACCTAGGTGGAAACTAAATAAACACAGGGAAAAAAAGTCAAGTTTTTACATCTCTAAAATTTTTTTTTTTTTTAAAAAGCATAATTCTTATATTTGATTGTAGGATTTAAGTTTAAAGAAGAAGAGAGGAGAAATCCTGGTAGGCTTTCAGTATTAGAAGGACACCCAGTCCAAGCTTCATCATTTACTTGAATCTAGCCTTTATTTCACGTTGCTATGAGGTGAACAGTTCAGCGAATCATTGATGAAGTAGTAGAACTGTTTTACCAAATGTTCTTGGCATGAACTTTCACATGGAAACATAATTATTGTGTGTATATGTCTGTTTTTTTTAAAACTGCTTCCTTAGGTACTCTGTGTTTGCACAGGTAACTATAAGAAGCATGGCGGAAATTAATGTAGGGGCACAGCTGTCATTGATCAGCCAAGCTTAACAAATCAGTTATTCTTATTTTTCCTCTGTCTTTGTTCATATAATGCAAATATTTGCAGTTATAATTTAGTTTTGCCTTTCTCCCATTTGTTTTTGTCATGCAACATTGTTTCCATAATTATATAAGAGTGGGCAAATGTAGGTTTACAGTTGTTCACAATAATAAATAAATAATAATATAAGAATAAACTCTGTTTTGTGTACTTATAGCTGTGAACCTACTTTGTCCACCTCTGCGATTTTAATAATTGGATAGTGTGTTGAATTTTATAATTTTTAACCATTTCTGTATTTTTGGATCTTAAGGTTGTTTCTCTTAAAGATTATAAATAACTGAGAGCATCCTTATGAAACTTTTTCATACTCCTTTGCTAATTGAAAGGCATTTCTTCTCAAACAAGCTTGCTAATATAAAAACATACCTTTGAAACTTTATGGCAACATAAACTATTCTTTTTCATTATAATGGAGTTAAAAGTTGGTAATTTTCAGATATAAGTATGACATAGGTCATGGAAAAAAATATTTTGTATGGGCAGTAACAAGAGCAGTGGTTTTTCTCAGTTGAGTGTGCATAGAATCATCTGGAGAGTCCCACCCAAAAAGGTTCTATCCAGCAGGACTGGTGTGTGGCTTGAGAATTTGCATTTCTAACAAATTCCCAGGTGATGCTGTTAGCTCAGGACTAAGCTTTGAGCGCCACTGGTCTAGACCAGCACTGTCCAATAGCATTGTCTGGGTGATGGAAATGTTCTGTATATCTGCTGTTCAATATGGTAGCCACTAACCATATACGAGTATTAAGCACTTGAAATGTGGCTAATGTAACCAAAGAACGGAATTTTAAATTTAATTTTCATTAATTTAAATAGCTACATATGACAGGTGGCTACTGCATTGGACAGCACAGGCCTGGAGATGTTTCTCAGCCATGGTTGCATATTAGAATCACCTGGGGTGCTTTAAAAATAGGGTCCTGGGCCCCCCTTGCCCCCAGAGATTCTAGCTTAATTGGGCTACAGTGCAACTTGGACATTGGGAGTTTTAAGTACTTCCCATGTGTCCCAGTTACTATTGTGGCTACACCCCAAAATGTAGTGGTTTAAGACAACCACTTTCTTATGTCATGGGTTCTGTGGGTCAGGGATTTGGACAGAGCAAGGTAGATACGACATATCTCTTCTCCGTGATGTCTGGGGCCTCATCTGTGAAGACTAGGAATCTGGGTGTGTAGTCATCTCAAGGCTTGACCAGGTTGACTGGCCAAGGTGACTGACTGCCTCACATGGTTGGCACTTGATCCTCATGTGCAGCCACGGTTGAAAACCACTGGTCTAGTGTAATAAACCAGTTTTTAACGCCCACTTTCACAAGTTGTCCTTTGGTTTATTTTACCATTTCATTGTGATCATGTATGCAAATCCTCAGAACCATTAACTTTCTCAAAATTAATGTTTGAGAGCCTCATAAAATAGGCCTAAATATTTACCTTATTAAAGGCAATATGTGGAACTTTAACAGGGTCTTCCTGTGTTAAGGGTGTGTATTGTTGTGAAAGTAACGCCTCTGAAAGCTAAATAAATTCTCTCCCATTTCTAGAAAAAGCCTCTTACTCCTAGCCAGGTGCATTTAATCATAAAGCCTCCCCTCATTTGTTTGTACTTGAATGTCCGCAGAGGGGAAAGGAATTCCCTCAATTGTCCAGATGCAGGGGACTTGCCTATCCCTTCCCCTGATACTGACGTCCTGTGGACCACAGTTCCTGGTGTTAGCCCTTAAACTGTGTGGTGATACCAACCTCAGCTCCTGTACTCCCTCTGCGTAGACATGATGGCATGATGAAGTGGGTAGGAAGAATGTGTGCCTCCTGGTTCTGCCTCTAGCTTGGTCTATATCCTTGAGCTAGCCATAATCCTTTTCCATCAGAGTTTCTTCATCTGTAAAACGGAGAGCTACACTAGATCATCTGGGTTTTTTTTAGGCTCTAAAGTTCAGATTTATCCCAACTGTACTTAACTGTAGAGTCAAATAGAGTAAGTAGGTAACATTTATAGGGGCTGAAATGGGTTGCTTGTAATTTACTTCTCGTCAGCGTGTTGGGAAAGCTGGGGAGGACAGGGTCACTGTTCTCGGCAGGCTCAGTTTGCCTGCAGTAGCTGATGAGAGAATTGAAGGTGTCGAGTGAAATAAGACAGCCACCAGCTCCAGATACCCGAGGTCGTTATCAGCCAGCTAGGAGCCTGGGTCCTTAGACATTCTACCTGCCTCCTTCCTTCACTGGGACAGCAGCTTTCACATGTGGCTGCGGGGCGCCGTGAACTTTTCAATTAGTTTTCATCATGTACCGTTGTGTTCTTTCAGGACCCGGTGATTTTTAAGCTGTTCTTGCAGGCATACAGCTGTTTTATGCACTAAGTATGTATGCGTGGGGGTGGAGAAATGACATTTCCAGAGCTGTTGGCTTAAAGCTTCCGTGGGCAGCTTATTTTGTTTCTGAGCATTCTGTTACAACTCTACCAAACTATGGTCAATCCCCAGTACGTCTGATCTTCGGTGATGAGACAACTCTGGTGTGTGTGTGTGTCCGTGTGTCCGTGTGTGTCCCTCTGGTTTGTACCTTTTACCCTTTCTTTTGAAAGTAGAGTGGAGTTGTGGATTATGTGGGGTCCTTCAGAGTCTGTTCTGTAGGTGTGATGAGCTTTGGTGCTGCCAGAAGAGGCGTGAGGACAGCCTCTGGTTGCAGTTCCTTTAAGGGAAGTAGTTTGGAGCCTTGTTTTTTTTTAAGACAGGGAACAGGAAGGAAGCCTTTGAGTTAAAGGAAGCTCTTCCCTTTACTGTTGGCTCTTTGTGTTGTCTTGAGGAGACACTCCCTAGATTGTTACACCCACCATGAATGACCACAAATATCCATGTATCTCCGGCTGGGAGCCTCAGAAGAAAACCAGAAAGGGCAAACAGTGGGGAACTGCACAGGCGTTCTGTTGTGAGCATGGGGTAGACTTATCCCCAATTTTGGGAAGGCCATACACATGTAGTTTGGAGGCCAAACTCACATGTAGTTTGTTGGTCAGATTAACAGGCCTTTACATATACTTCCATTCTGTGATTTAATGAAACAAGCCTTCAGAATTGATGCTTAGTGTGTGAACATATCTAGTATTATCCCAGCTAAGCAGAGACTGTGTAAAGGCTTTCAGCTGAACTTGCAGTTGTAACTGCCCTTTTTAAAGTTGGGTAACAAACTGTTAGGGTGTTTTGTTTACTGTAGGCTCTTTGTGTTGTTTTGTGTTTTCTATCCTTAACTACTTCTATTTATATAGCTAATTAAAGCTTAGTATTCACCATACAAATTGTAACAGGGATGGTTACACTATTACATTGAGAAAGACCCTTCAAATTACTTGTTTCTCTTGGGTAATGTTTTAAAAGTAGGGAGGAGTGTGGTAGGGAAAGCTTATCAAGATAATGGTGTTAAATTTGAGCAGCCTTATCCAGTTTTAAGCATCTGCTTTTTTGATCTAGAGTTACAGTACAAATAGGTAACATTAGCATGGTAATGCCACTTTAAGGTTTTTTTGAAGCCTTGAAGTGTTGCTGGCTTTGGTAGAACTATATTGCTCTCTTGAGGATGACAGCTTAATTTGCATTTTTATGATGAATTATTCAGTGGAAATAATTTTCCAAAATTGTTGATCTGCTGTTTTCTTAAGGAACTAAAAAAAAAAAAAAAAAAAAAAAAAAAGTTCTTCAGGCAGGTTATTAACTAGTTTTTTCCAAGGGTGACTTACTCTTCTTGCCCATTGATTGGTTCCTAGAGTTTCAAAATTTTAAAAGCCAGTAGAACAAAAAAATTGGATAAACAGAGTTTCTAACTTCTTTTAAATATGCTGGGAAGCACACTACAACAAAAACACCACTATATCTTGATACTGCATTTAATAAAGGACTCTCAACAACAGAAAGAAAGGCATATTTAGAATTTAAACATTGCATACATTTAGTTTTGTAAAAAATTCACCACATTGTTAATTTTATTCTTTGCTGGAAAGTAATGGAAATACCATTACAGGTGACCCCTGGACTATGACATACAGTTGGATGTCCCCGGGGACTATGATGCCTAATTGGACATCAACTATTAGAGTTTTTGAGCTTCTTAGACTCCTTTAGTCCTTAAGGCCCAAGTGGTTAAAGGATTTTTTTCTTTTAAAAATCAAATAGTGTTCTTATTTGCTGTATAATTGACTTTGTTAAATGGCAGGGTACATCTTTGCTTTTGTAGTGTGCTATATTGAGTTAACCTCACCAATCTATTTAACAGCCTAAATAAGCTTTAAATTTTCATAATGATTGTGAATTACCTTGTAGCTTAGCCAGAGCTTTTACTCTCAAAGTAAGAAAATCTTTTATTTGCCTTTTACAGTGTTTCTGTGGCCATCAGTTGGGTGTGAATAACTAGCTTTATAAAACATTACAGGTATTGTGACAGAATGGTGTAGTAGCCAAGAGCCACTGAGTGGACTTTGGAGGCAAACTGCTCTTGTATAAAACGAACTGTGCAGCTTATTAGCTGTGAAATGTTGGACAAGTCCCTTAACCCTTGTGTCTTGGCTTCCTTATCTGTAAAGTGGGAATAATAAAAGTTCAGACCTCATGGGTTAGGGTGTACATAGCATACATTAATCATGGATAATTTCATTCTTTTTATTACCATAGAACTCTTAAGCTTATTTACCTTAATGCCTAAAAAGAGCAATTAGAGAAGGAAGTCTCAAAATTCTAACTTTTAAGTGTTAAGAATTTTCTGATTACTTTTGATTTAAAGACTACCTTTACGATGTCAAATCAAGTACTTCACCATCTCAGCTGACAGAACACAGGAGCACAGCTTTGCTGAGCTGGACATAATGATCATTTTTGTCGAGAAGGAAATTCTATAACAAATGTTCACCAGTTTCTAGTCATTTGGCAGTCATTCGTTTAGGTGAAGAATTTTTGTCGAGAAATTGTATATGGAATACCGGTGAGAAGTAATTATTCTTGACAAAACATTGCCATGTTTTTAAAAGTGTGTGTGCAGAGAAGGGGGCTGGTAATGGGAGGGTGCAGCAGAGCTGTGGAATAGTAGCTGAAGGGGGAAACTACTGCAAATAGCCTGCCTGGAATTTCACCCATTGTCCCACTCGCTAACATGAGGGCTTGTTGATGGGTCATAAGGGTGGGCTCTAACTCCAGTTCTAGAATTTCAACTCTGTTGTAGTTGTTGGGTGCTGGTCTCCTTTGCTACCCTAGGCATAGTACATTCTCAATAAATGCTTGTTGTGTTTAATTATATTTTTAATGATTGGATATATGGTGATGAGGCTTTTGTTAGTGTAGAGATTCATAGGTGGACAGTACTACCTAATCATAAACTGACTTCTGAGAAAATGACTGAAGCTACTAAAACATTGCGTTCAGTAATGTTGGGTTGCAATACTTCACTTCTTCTTCCTGAGGCAACTGACTTTATTATCCCAGCCCCCAGGCTGGTGACTCTTGTTCTGCTTACCATATTGCAAACGCGGACTCAGGGCCTCTCCATTAAAAATTCAAAATAGAGAAATATTTTTACTTGTATATCTGGTTCCCTGGCACCCTTTCCTTAGTGGGTATATTTTACCCCTGAGCTCTCTTTTACTTACTTATTTATTTTTTATAATCTTTTTCTTTCACATTAAGATTTGAAAAATATATTTAGGCTATTTCATAGAAACATTCTAGTTTCCTTTGAATTTACTATTTATTTTCTTTCTTTTCCATTGATTTTTAGAGAGAGTGGAAGGGAGAGGGAGAGACAAAGAGAGAGAAACGTTGATGTGAGAGAGACCTATCAATTGGTTGCCTCCCCCACGTGCCCCGACCAGGGCTGCAAATCAAACCTGCCACTGAGGTAAGTGCCTTGACCGGATTTGAACCCAGGACCCTTCAGTCTGCAGGCCTGATGCTCTATCCACTGAGCCAAACTGGTGAGGTCTGAACTTTTATTATTCCCACTTTACAGATAAGGAAGCCAAGACACAAGGGTTGCCGAAGCCGGTTTGGCGCAGTGGATAGAGCGTCGGCCTGCGGACTCAAGGGTCCCAGGTTCGATTCCGGTCAAGGGCATGTACCTTGGTTGCGGGCACATCCCCAGTAGGGGATGTGCAAGAGGCAGCTGATAGATGTTTCTAACTTTCTATCCCTCTCTCTTCCTCTCTGTAAAATATCAATAAAATACATTAAAAAAAAAAAAAAGACACAAGGGTTAAGGGACTTGTCCAACATTTCACAGCTAATAAGCTGCACAGTTCGTTTTAAACAAGAGCAGTTTGCCTCCAAAGTCCACTCAGTGACTCTTGGCTACTACACCATTCTGTCACAATACCTGTGTGTTTTTGTTTGTTTTTATTCCTTTTTATTGATCATAGAGGAAGGGGGAGAGAGAGATAGAAACGTCAATGATGAGAATCATTGATTGGCTGCCTCCTGCACACCCCCTACTGAGGATTAGGCCGAAACCCCGGCATATGCCCTTGACCGGAATTGAACCCAGGACTCTTAAGTCTGCTGGCCAACACTATATACAACCAGCTAGGGCTACTATTTATTTTCTTAAAGTCTTTTTCAAGAGACATATCAAGCAAACTTACATGCATGCATATTTATGGTATTTTTATAAATGAAAGAGATGCATGCCCTCTCAGAAATTTTGACCAATTTATCCATTTTTGTGTGTGTTTTTATGCAGACATACACTAAAATTAAAGAGGAAGACAAAACATTTTGATATGCTAAATACTTTGTAGGTGTACATGAATGAACATGAAGTGTGTGCTGTGCTTTTCTTTTTTTTCTCTGCACATAAAACGTTTCTGCCAACATTCACAGCCTGCGGCCTCGTAAGTGGGGAAAGTGTAGGCCTGTGTTTCTCCTGTTGCCTCTCCCCGCTCTCAGCTGTGCTCTCAGTTTGCTGCTTTGCCCCTTGTTCCAGCCCTGGAAGCACAGAACAGGATCAGCGGTGGAGAAGGTGGGGAATTATGGGAAGGGAACAGGCCTGGCCCCTGAGCACCAGCATCCTGACTGCCCCATCCCCCTTCCCCCAAGCAGCCTTGAAGTCAGTGGTAGGGCAAGATGGGGGGGGGAGGGGGTTGGGTGAATATTTTTAAATGTCTGAGGTATGTACTAGTTTTAAATTGGAAAGATAAAGCCTTTTACTTGATTAGCCAACCTTTGTGATTAGACAGCTATTACTCCGCATGTACCAGATCCTGTCAGAAAGTGTCATTCCAGGTCTGACACTGAGTGCAGAGGAATGTTTTTATTTCAGGATTCCGAGAGGATCGAATGGCGACTTGAAAGTAACTAGATTTCAGATCAGTTATGTGTTCACAGCATTTTGCCAGCTTCAATGACCAGGTTTTTGGTTTTTAAAAAAATAATTTTAATGCAGTCTTTGACTTAAACATCTGGATCCTGGCTAGCCCCGACGGTGGGTGTTAGTAACAAGGAACTTCTCCCTGAGCCTCTTATTTAGTGAACTAGTGACCTGGTGCACAAAATTCATGCACATTAAAAGGGGATTAATTAGAGGAAATAATTTAATATTGCTATTTGCCCTTTCTCTATAATAGAAGTGTCAGAGATGAAAGAAAATTAGTAAAATGTATATGAAAACCTTCCTCCTGTCAGAGTCTGGGGCACACCATGGGATTCAGAGTCAAGTCCCCGCCCACCTACATGCTCCTCAAAATCGCATGAGACCCAGACCCGGCCGGCCCCCGCCCCCATTGGGCTAGATCCACACTGGCCGGTCCCACCCTTTTCAAGCCCCGCTGGGCTGGGCACATAGCCTCAGGTCCCCTGGCCTGATGCCAGGACAGGGGGCGTGGCCTGAGGTCCCCCACCCCAGACTGGGGCTGGGGGCTTGCCTTGAGGTCCCCCATCAAGCCCCGCCAGGTGGGGGACATGGCCTGAGATCCCCTGTCAAGCCCCACTGGGTGGGAGGCATGGCCTGAGATCCCCCGTCAAGCCCCGCCAGGCGGGGAGGTGGGGGGATGCAGCCTCAGGTCCCCTGTCAAGTCCCGCTGGGCAGGGGGCACGGCCTGAGTTCCCCCGACCCAGCACTGGGGGTGCACCTTGAGGTCTCCCGTCAAGCCCCGCTGGGTGGGGAGCACGGCCTGAGGTCCCCTGTCAAGCCCCGCCAGGCAGGGGGTCGCAGCCTCAGGTCCCCTGGCCTGGTGCCGGGGTGGAGGGCGCGGCCTGAGGTCCCCTAGCCCAGCACCAGGACGGGAAGCACACCTTGAGGTCCCCCATCAAGCTCCGCCGGGCGGGGGGCGCGGCCTGAGGTCCCCTGTCAAGCCGAACAGGGGCGGGGGAGGGCATAGCCTCAGGTCCCTGCTGATTGCTTGTTAAGCCTCCTTATGGGAACTTGGCTTCAGCTGTGGGTGCAGCCATCTTTGTGACTGAGTGATGGTCAATTAGCATATTCCCTCTTTATTAGACAGGAGTCTTTCTAGGGATTCAGTGATAGGCTCTGGTTAGAGTGCTGAGCAGAAATAGGTTTTCGCCATCGACAAGCTGTGAATCCTTCCTCCTTATTCTGGTGCCCTTCCTCCATTCGTGTGGCCAAAGCCTGCTGCCCCGAATAGAGACTAACAGAAGTGCTCAGAAGGCTGGCTCGTTCACGGGTGTGTGCCTGAGATGGGCTGCTGTGAAAATGTAAGCACGTTGGTGTTTTTCCTCCCTGCTAGTTCTGTATTTTATCTACTTTGTATTATAAAAGAGCTAACAGAACTTTTACTATACATAGAATTGTAATGGCAGGTGGCTAATCAAAATTAATAATCTTGTTTTTACTTTTTTATTGAATTTATAGGGGTGACCTTGGTTAATACAATTTTACAGGAGTCAGGTGTACAGTTCTACAACACATCATCTGTGTATTGTATGTTCACCAGCCTGCAGGTTGGCTCTTCGTCTGCTTTAGAGTTGGACAAGTAGGAGAGAAGTGGTATTTGGGGGAGGACTGAAAACTCCTGTTCGAATCTGAACATGTGGAAACTTAAACCAAAGCTACCTTTTTCAAAAGCATCTCCTCCTCTGTTTCACCAAGCCCTGGAGTAGAATAAGGCAGTTTTAGAGGAATTTTGTTTCTTGCGGTGTTTGCAGTGCGAGATGCCTGCAGGCCAGAGCCTCGCAGTCCTGTGCGTGAAGGCCCTTGCCTCACTGCTGTCCCAGAGGTGCTCTGTGTCGCTAGGACCTCCCAGGCTGCCCTTTGGCCAGTGAGGTGGGGTTGAGAGAAGCTGTAGTTTAGGAGCTGATGTGCCTTTTGGGGCCTATAAATTGGGGGGAAATAATAATGCTTCCTACTTGGAGTTTTCTGAAAAGCTGTTTCTCATGAGAGCTCTTCAGTTGCTTGTGGATTCTCGCTTGCATAATGTGGCCCTTTAATAAAGACTTCTCATAGCTTAGCAGGGTATTACATCAGTGCACACAGCCACGTGGTGCGAGAGTCATGACTGTCCGTGTCCCTGTGTGACCATTGTTAGTGGGGCCGAAGCCCTGGCCAGTGTCTGGTGCCACCTGCTCTGGGCACTGTTTCGTGGAGGGCCGTACTCAAGTGAAAACTGCCTGACGTCTCACACGCTCTGACTGGGAGGCAGAGAGATGCTAGCAGGGCTCTGTGCTGCTTTGCACCAACTCAGTGAACGATCTTTAGAGTACGTCAACTTTAGAACTTAAAGCACTTGTTTCTCATTTTGGCCAGGTTGCAGCCTCAATATTGGACTATACTTTTGGGAAGGAGCTTGATATTTTATTTAATAAACTGTCCATTCTTGTTTGCTTCCACTGGCACTTGAGGAGCTCTGTGGATAGGGAAGAGGAGATAGAGCACATACGGGACCCTTTGTCCGAGTACACCTCCCAGCTGATCCCCGTGGTAGGGCAGGCACAGCTGGGCAGCTGTGCTCTGAGCCGTGGGTCTGTGAAGACATGTTCCAGGCTTCTGGTCCTTCACTAGTTTCTAGAGTGTTTTACAGGTTAGAGGCACAGCTGACTGTGAATGTTTTGTTAGTGTGGGCGTGTATGAACACTTTTATGTAGCTTATCTACAAGCAGAATGATACTCATAAAGTGCCTTGGCATTTAGTCACTGACGGTTCATTATAGCTCTTGGAGTTTAGTCATGCAGTAATGAGTAAACGTTTCCAAGTATCTGAATGGAAGATAATAACCAACTCCATGTCCCTGAAGAATTTGTACAAATGGCTCAGCACCTTTTCTAGACTATAAACTCGAGAGCAGAGCCCTTGGTCTTATTTATCTTGTTTCTTCCCTACTTCTTTCCCCCAGCAGCTGGCACATGCCTGTACATAGTAGATGTCCTCACATGTTTGTGATTGGATACAATGAAAGGTGTGGGTATGCATTTTATGCCCTGGTACGGCGAGTCTGTGCGGGGAGTGTTATGATTTGATCCTGAGGCTGTATCCTTCACACCACTTGTGGTTCTACCGCTTCTAGACTGGGCCTTTCGAGACCTTTAATTTCTGCTTTAGATTATTACATAATGACAGGCTGTGCACTGTGGTGTGGGTTTTTTGGGTAAGACAGTAGAAATATAGGTCTGGCCTCTTACAACTTTGACTACCACTGCCTGGGGCTGCATGCAGAGGTCATCTCTGTTAGCACCACTTAGGATAAGTAGAGGTCCATCCAGCTGAGGGCTTGCCAGGCTTTGACAAAGTTTACATTTTTAATGTTTGCTGCACAACCTGCATAGCAGCCTCAGCAGCAGGTCTGAGTGGAAGAGAATTCTTTTGTAGGCAACGCCATGACCTGAGGCATGTCTCACTTCCTATAGTGCCAGAGCTGTTGTCTGCCCCAGAGGTGGGGTGTTCCCAGCCTTGGGTGTACCTGCACCAGCCTAATGTGAGTGAGATTATGGGAAGTTTTTCCTCCATTTGTCATGGACAGAGAGGGTGGAGGTACAGAGCTGGGAGAAAGGGTGGATAGCAGTGTGGTGCCTGTTAACCTGGGACAGCTCCCTGAGTGGCAGGGCCTGCTGGCCTGCTTACTCTTCTTTCTCCTGGTGGGTAAGGGCACTTCTCATCCTCTGGTTCCTAAATGGCAGTTAGGTTGATGCTCCATCTTCTGCTTGCCCTTGTCGCAGGTGTTACTTTTTTTTTTTTTTTAATTGAAACATGGAGGTCAAATGATGCTATTGAGTATGTCAATCCCCCAGGGGTACTAAGGGTGGTAGGAAATTCATAGCATGCTGTCCAGGAATGCACATTGGAATGAAGTCACATGAGAATGGCATTCTACAGGGATAGCTTTGAGTCTGTTTTAGTTTATATTTTTAAGTAAGCCATTGCAGACTTTAGTCTTTATTAAGACTGTACAGACTTTATTAAATAAGCCATTACAAATTTTATTTAATAAGCACCTTATTAACAAGCTATTTTTGGTAACAGTTACCAAACTTTGAGGAGTTATAGTACCATGGCTGAGCCTTGATGGTTCAGAAATCAGAGCAGTAAGGCAGAAGACTCAGTGGCCAAGAGCAGAGAAAACTCACGCTGCAGGTCTTACCCGCAGTGGGTGAGAGATGGGCAGCAGCTTATAGGAAGTGGTTGCTAATAGCAGTCTGTCTGGTGGGTTTTTCATGACTCTGGAGATAACCCAGCACCTTGACTCCTGGGACCTACAGCCCTTCCCGAAAGGCTTTGGATAGTGTTCTCTGCCTTGGACAAGTTTAGTTTTCCAATCCGTGAGCAGTTGAGTATAAGAGGGCCCCTACTGTCTTTCTTTCTTCACAACACTTTAAAAATGATAAACTAACAAATAAAACTGTTCTATTATTTAAATCCAAGGGTCTGTGTGACTGACTTTTTAGGAACTTGCAGCTAACTTTTGCTGGCTCAAGTTCTCTTTATGCAAGTGAAGTGAGAGGCATATATCCTTTCTTCTCTTTTTGAAATCTCCAATAACTTTTTAACATACAATTTTTCCTAATTATAAAAGCGATGCCCATTCACTGTTAAGCAACTTAGAAAATGTAGGACGTTAGAAATCAAATAAAATTTGCTCGTAATCTCTTAACATGTTGATGCTTTCCCCTTTTTCTATGCATGATATTTTATACTGCTGAGGTGAAGAACTTATTTCTTAAGGTTATGAAAACACAGCAGTTGCATAAAGCCTCTAGGCTGTAACACTATCTAAAAATTTAGAATACTAAGTTCAGTAAAGCATTGGTCCAACTCAAAAATCTGTCTCATTGATTTTGTTTGTTTGGTTGGTTGATTTTTATCTTTAACCTCTCCCTTCATCAAAGTTTTCCTCTTCTTAATCTGCCTTTCCCCTGAGAAAGTGCTCAGTACAAAAAGGGAATAGAATGTTCACCAGCCAAGATAGATCCCGCTGGCATGTTTAGAATTTTCCTTCCCCATTGCTGAAGCGGCGTGAGGAGGCTCCTTGGGTGTGAATGTTGGCACCTGCTCTTACTAATTGGGTGGTCTCAAGCAAGCTGCTTAATTTCACTGTACCTAATTTCTTGCACATGGTAAATAAGTATTAGCTATTTTTATTAGTATATTATTATTACTACTAGAGGCCCAGTGTGTGGATTCGCCCTTAGCCTGGCCTGTGCCCTCTCGCAATCCGGGACCCCTCAGGGGCCAAGGTTCGGGCCGAAACCGGCAGTCCCACATCCCTCCCTCCCCCCACCAAAGATGTAGTAGTGCGCGAAGCAGCAGGCGGGCTGGGGAGGAGCCCCAGCCCGGGCTGGGCGCCGTACAGCTCCCCGCTGCGCCTGCCGCAGCTGCAGCTGCTCAGTAGTGCTGCCTTGGAGGCAGGAGAGGCTTGTGCCACCGCAGCTGCGCTTGACAGCCCTGAGCCCTGTGTCTGGTGCCTGTCAGTCAGCTGAGTGGCGTTCCCGCTGTGGGAGCACACTGACCACCAGGGAGCAGCTCCTACGTTGCGCGTCTGCCCCCTGGTGGTCAGTGTGTGTCATAGTGACTGGTCGACTGGTCGTTCAGTCGTTCGGTCGCTTAGGCTTTTATATATATATATATAGATTAATGCAGTAGTAAGAACCATAGACAGAGGGATGGTGCTGAAGTAGTATGATGCACAATGATGACTAGAACAATACTGATAATGTCTCAGATTATCTGATGGGGAGGGTACAGTCAAGGGAATCTATGCCCGATCTATGCTGAAACAGTCAAGCATTGTGTCCTCTTTGGATTAGACCTCGTAGACACTTGTTATTTACACCCTCCTTTTTTGTAAATGCTCAAATTGTCACATCTTGACCAGTGAGCATCTTAATTTTGTTCTTTCAGAAGTTCATCAGAACTTTAGAAAGTGTACTTACTCCTGGCAAAAGTGCTCCAGAATAATGAATACTTACTTTTTAGTATATAACTTTGTTTTTTTTTATGTGTGTGGGAAACATTAGAGACAGATTCTAATGAGTATGCCAGGCCATTTCTTATGAGGACTAAAGTTTCTATGTTAGGCCTCTTCAGAGATGGAATTATAAAGATATATGCACAATTTTTATGAGTGGATATTGATTACTTTCATTTTAACCTTACCCTTTCTTACACCTACTTATTTGAAAGTTTTTAATCTCAAAGATTGTACTTCTTTTTAATTTGATGAGCATGTGGTTATTCCTTAATCTAAAATTATGACCAAAATGCATGCATTATCTATGACCACAAAGATAAAGTAAAACAATGAGGACAATATCAACCCTGATAATAAAGCTACTGGATAAGTCATAATACTTAACATCACCTATGTCTTCAGTGGCTGTGTTCGGAAAACATCTCACTAATGAAGCACAGTTACATTACTTTGTTTTGAGTCACTTGTAATAAATTTTTTCCCTTCCTGCTTCTAAAAAGAGAATGGAACTTTTGACTCAGTAAAAGTTATGTGAAAGTTTCTAAGGATCAGAGAACCAGTTTCTATGTTTAAACTCTGAGTTTCTCCCAATTGTTGAAATATTGGCCAATAAAAACGGTCTTTAGGAGATTTGAATTAAATTTAACAAAATCCTTATTCTTGCATGGCTGGTGTGACTCAGTGGTTGAGCATTGACCTATAAACCAGGAAGTCACGGTTTGATTTCCGGGTGGGCTCAAGCCCCAATAAGAGGGAGTTGCAGGAGGCAGCTAGTCAATGATTCTCCCTCATCATTGATGTTCCTATCTCTCTCTCCCTCTTCCTTCCTATGATTTTTCATATTTGAATACTATACTCAGATGGTCAAATTTTGGATGGTTTGTATGGCTTTTATGGCTTTATCTGGGATAAAATCAAGCCAACTTTGAAGCTCCACAAGTGGTGATAAACTAAGCCCATTAAATATTTGACAGGCTAGTATTATTTTTGTCCAATTTTACATGTTATCAACAAAAATCCCTTAAACTTCTGGGTTTCTCCTCAAGAAAGCAGCACCCGAATATAATTTGACAGCATTCCACTTATATTTTCCTTCTTAGTATAATACTGAAATTTTCTGCTGTTTTTATGAATTTGATATATTTGTGCTTTATCCATTGATTGGATTCAGTACTTTTTATTTGCTTTGCTCTTTTTACATTTGAGGGCAATAGGGAATAAGGATCAGTTTCTTAAATGTCAATTTTTGAGAACCAATGGCAAGATTTATTAAAACATCCTTTTAGGCCATTGAATGATCCTAGCTTCAAAAAGTAGAGAAAAATGACTTATTTGAATATCATTTGCATTGTATCTCCCATTCTTCAGTGTGTTTTGTGAGAATTAGTGAGGTGGCTACAATATGAACAGCTAAAAGAAAAGCAATGTAGTCAGTGGAATAATTGGTTCCTGGATAATATTCTTTAAAATCAACTTAATGGAGGTATAATTTACCTACAACAAAATGCACCCATTTTAAATATATATCTTCTTGAGTTTTTATGATGGTATACACCTGTGGAACCACCACCATTACAATGTAGAACATTTCCATCACCCAGATTGCTCTCTTGGGGCCTTTTGTAGTCATTGGTAATACTCATTTTTCATACTGTAAAACCTTCCCTCCTCATGTTACTCACTTGACACTCTTGCTCCCTCTCTACCCCATTTCTGTTGGTAACAGTGTTGAAAGGGAAGCAAAAGCCTTTGATGTCTAGATGCAGTGATTATGTAATTGTACTCTAAGGTATTAAGGATTGTCCTTGTGAATTTTAACGTGCCTGTGTAGTAGGAGAGGATAGACAGACCTTCGATCTAACCAACTGAATCATGCATATATGTTAGACACTTTGGGGCTGGCTGATAATGTGAGCTTGATTCTACTCACTGCATTGTCATTAATAAGCCAGAACTAATTGAGAAATAGAATTTGAGTCAAGCATGAGGACAATTTCAATTGAATGGAAAAGTATTGATTGGCCCTAGCTGATTGCTCAGTAGTTAGAGTGTCAGCCCGGGGACTGAAGGTTGCACATTCGATTCTGGTCAAGGGCACATAAATTGATTGCAGGCTCGATCCCAGGTGGGGCGTGTGCGGGAGGCAACCAATTGATGTTTCTCTCTCTGTGTCTCCCCCGCTCCCTTCCACTCTCTCTAAAAAAATAAAAGAAAGAAAGAAAAATCAATGAAAAAAATACCCTTGGGGGAAGACTAACAAAAAACAAAAAAAGAAAAGTGTTGATTGGCTGTGTTATACCTCCAACATCTGGAGGCCCTAAGGAGTGAGAGAGAGGACCACTGGGAATTTGTCAGGACAGAATAGACAAAATACTCATGCCTGGCTCTGTGGCCCAGCTGCTTTAGTGTGCCTCTCATTGACCTCCAGACTCAGGCAAACACTTGCTGTGCCCACGCCAGCATCAGCTATTCCCCTAGGGTGGGCCTGTGCCTGGCTCCTCGACCCCAGCCTAGCCTTTCTGTCTCCTGCAGCTTCCTGGCCGTTCTCATCCCTGTGGCCCGTGGCCTCTGTTTTTTTGCCTCTGTTGCCAGGTGCTTTCACGTGTCTTTCCTGGGCTCTTTTCTTTAATGGCCTCCTTTGTGGTTTACTGCTTGCTTCTCTCCTGTGTTTCAGTCTTTGCAGGAAAAGCTTGACCTGTTAAGGCTGTTTCAAGTCTGTTCTTCAATTTATTACCATATTTTCACTGAATCTAAAATAGTATTGATTATAAGATACATCATGACGTATTTAGGTGCCACAAAAGAAACTGTTGCTAATTGAGCCATTAAACCTTGATTGTAAGATGTATCCTAATTCCAAAATGTTAAAATGTGGATGAAAGACAGTATCACGAACCAAACACTGAGTGCTCCAGAGTATAGACTGGAGCAAAGGGCTTAGGGGAGGGTATCCAGGGTGAAGGGAGAATAAGAGAGGTTGTTTGGAACCAGGGTAAGACACCCAGTGTGCACGGTAAGGTCCATGTACTGCTGGAGGTGGGCCTTATTTTAGGCTGGAGGAGCCTAGAAGCCCATGCAAAGCGGAAGACACTATCAGTTATGTGATCATATTATACAAAGCAAATAACACTATCAGTTATTTGTACTCAAAAAGAACATAGCTATTCTTGTTACTAAGCCCGGGATGAAACATCTCCTTCTCTTTACAGTATCATTTAGTGAATAAGATCCTCAACAATATCTTTTTGGTAAATACAGTCACTTCCCCCCCGTTGAGATATAATTGACATATAACATATGTAAGTTTAAGGTTTATGTGTTGATTTGATACACTTTATATATTACAAAATGATCATCACCATAGTGTTAGCTAACACTCCATCAGGTCACATGATTACCATTTCCTCTTTGTGGTAAGAACATTTAAGACCTCTCTTAGCAACTTTCAAGTATCCTATATAATAAAACCCTAATATGCAAATCTACCAAAAGGCAGAACGACTGGTCACTATGACGTGCACTGACCACCAGGGGGCAGACGCTCAACACAGGAGCTGCCCCCTGGTGGTAAGTGCACTCCCACAGGGGGAGCACCACTCAGCCAGAAGCTGGCTCACAGCTGGAGAGCGCAGCGGTGGTGGCAGGAGCCTCTCCTGCCTCCGGGCAGCACTAAGGACCCCTCGGGGGATGTCCGCCAAGGGGTCCTGGACTGCGAGAGGGCACAGGCCGGGCTGAGGGGACCCCCTCCCCAGTGCACGAATAATATAATATTTTTTCTTTTTTATTCTTTATTGATTAAGGTATTACAAAGGTGTCCTTATCCCCCCATTGTTCCCCCCAACCCCCAGTCCTGCCCTCACCCTCACCCTCACCCCCTGTTGTCTGCGTCCATCACTTCTGCTTATATGCATGCATAAAAGTCCTTTGGTTGATCTCTCCTCCTTACCCCCACCCTCCCCTAAATTCCTTCTGAGGTTTGAGCATCTGATTGATGCTTCTCTGTCTCTAAATCTGTTTTTGTTCATCGGTTTATGTTGTTCATTATATTCCACAAATGAGTGAGATCATGTGATATTTATCTTTCTCCCTCTGACTTATTTCACTTAGCATAATGCTCTCCAGTTCCATCCATGCTGTTGCAAATGGTAAGAATTCCTTCTTTTTTGTAGCAGTGTAGTATTCCATTGTGTAGATGTGCCACAGTTTTTTAATCCACTCATCTGCTGATGGGCACTTAGGCTGATTCCAAATTTTAGCTATTGTAAATTGTGCTGCTATGAACATAGGGGTGCATATATCCTTTCTGATTGGTGTTTTTAGTTTCTTGGGATATATTCCTAGAAGCGAGATCACTGGATAATATTTTTAATTGTCATCGTCATATTGGGCATTAGATCCCAGAACTTTAAATATAGTTGATTGGTCTGTTTTGTCTATGTAATTTATGGTCATCAGTTGGTAAAATATTGTAAGTGCAGCTTGCCTTTCATGTTCTGGCCTAATTCAGGGATAATATAAAAAGCTTAAAATATGCTTGGTGCTTGTTGGGCTGATTAGGTGGTGGTTTCAGGTCTCTGGCTTGCTTGCTGGGGCTTGGTTGATCTCATCTATGTATATAAAAGGCTAAGTGACTGACCGTCCAGCAGTTCGTCCAACTGACCAACTGGCTGGTATACATGACGTGCACTGGCAATTTAAAAATGTTGACTCGCACATGCGTGATACATATAAAGCTCTCACTGGTGCTAATCGCACGTGTGTGTTTCGATCTGTCATTGTCAATCGTGAATTTGGTTGTTTTTGTTGATATTCAATGTGAACTACATCACGATTTATTCATTGACCGTCTGACCCACTGACCGACTGGTACATATGACGCGCACTGGCAATTTAAAAATAAACATTTACTTGCACATGCGTGATACATATAAAGCTCTCGCTGGTGGCAATCACACACATGTTTTAATTTTATAATACTATATTATATACACCTTTTTGACATGTAATTTTTTTGCAGTGATGTAGTTACTGCACGAATCTTTCTTCTAATTAATTTATTTTCAGTGTGCAGGAATCTGTGCACTGGACCACTAAGTATCTTAATTTGTTTATTAGCTCCACATAAGTTGCTACCTCCTACTTTAATCCATCTTTTTATCAGCCCCCACACTCCACTTTAGTACAGTCCACCTCCTTGCCATGCTCACATCTCATTAAGTTGAACACCCACGTTCTCACTTCCTTACGTCTCTCGTCTGAAATGCTCTTTTAGCCTCCTCTCCACAAACTTACGTTCATTAGTTCCTTTTAGATGCCCCAAAATGCATCCTCCTCTAAGAATCTTTCTCCGACTATTGTCTTAACTTCAAACCTCCTTAACACTATTGAGATAAGTTTGACCATTCATCATGAACTTGTTCATTTGCTTTTTTATAATTTTTTAAAAACAATTGTATGGTAAGCTTTTTGAAAGGGCTGAATTTCTTTTATTTTGGAGTTCCATAGGTGTCTAGTGAGAAGGTGGGCAATGACAAGTGCAATGAAGGAAGTGATGGTATGTAGTGCTCATAATTTGTTCCTTTGTGGTGAAGGGAGTAGAGGTTTCTTTCCAGCTCCATTCAATTTTGGCTTTGCTGTTTCTCATGCACTGTCGTATGATGGATTCCACAGTTCCATCAGAGTTCTGTACTTACCCTTATTCTCCTGAGAATAACGTTCCTCTCCTAAGTAATGACATGAAAAGTATCTTTCAAACATTTAAAACTGTGTCCCCTTTGGATCAACTTAGAGATCTCACGTCTCTGCAGGAGATGATATTCTCATATAGCTCCTGTGGAGAGGAAGAGGGGTGAACTGTAACTGATATAACTATCCACTCACATAATAGTGTTGAAGATTAGGACGCTAAAGTAGTCACTGTTTTGTTGGCCAGCATGATCACATCCACAAATGCATATTTAGGATATAGAAGGAAAAAAGTTATTTGGGGGAGAGCTTTGCTTGACAAAGATGACTTGGTTTTGAAGTTTAGCTCTGTTATTTTCAGTTGTTATTTGTTAGGTTCAGTCAACAAAACATTGGTGCCCAGAGGCTGATCCATTAGTGTTCGCAGTCAAACCAAATCCAAAATAATTTTTCATAGCTCCCCAGTCGTGAGGAATTTTGTTATTTTTAATTTCCTATTCACCTGTGTCCTTATGATTCTACCATGTTGGCAACTTTTAACCCCTAAAAAGTTTCTCTACTGGTTGGAGAATCACAAATGCCATTCAGAATGCATAATGCAACTTTCCCTAGACTTTAATTGCATCCTATTGGGAAGAGCCTGCTGATTGATGGGAACTGTGAGCTTTCAATTGCATAAGGAAACCTACCCTTAGATGTCCCTGATTTTCATGTTGATTTGGGGGTTAATATGGAGGTTTAATAAATATAATTGAAAATGCTCTCTCTTTCCTGAAGAGGAGTCCTCCCTACTTCAGGCAGGATAGATCTTGTTGGGGATAAAGCTAGAACAGATACTGAACAGATAGAACAGATATTGAAATCATCTTGCTTTAGGGTTGTTTACAGTGACTGCTGTTTCTAGCCAGTTTATTTTCCTAAGAATAACACATTCTTTCCTCTCCTGTTGTCCAACTCTTAGTTCGGATGTGTTCATACGGAGAAACATCTGGTATGCCAAGAATTTTATTTTTAGAGGCAACTGAATATTCTATAAACTTCTTCTTACATTATTACTCCCAGGCATGATGTAGCTCAATTAGTAAGTGCAAATATACATAAAATGCATGGCTTTGTGTGGGTATGGATGTTTTTCATGCAGACTCTATAAACATAAATGAGAATGTCTCTAGGAGCTCCCACAAAGCTTCAGACATCATGGTAGTGTGCTTGTCATGGTATACCTGGCACGAACCCTCACAATAAACATTGAATGAATGATCAGTAGCTCCTTAAATAGTGACTTGTATATAGCTTACCAATATAGTAGGGTTTTTTATTTATTTATTTAGAAATAAATGTTAGCATCGCCCAAATAATTGTATACCTGGGTTTTTATACATTCAAGAAAATAGTGGATGAAAATCAATTTAGTATTTGTATGAATAAAACCATGACAGTGGATTAGATGGAGTAAATGAAATTAAAATTTAATAAAAAATCATATAACAGGAATTAATTGAAAAGATCACAGTATACATTCAAGGTAAAGATGAAGGAATTGAACAGAGTTTTCCAGTTTAAAATATAAGGATAGTGATGGGGAAAAGTAAATTGCTGTTAGAATACCCAATTATTGTAGACTTTGTCTCTCAAAATTCAAATAACAGCTGCACTACACTTATAGAGAATAGTCTTTTACCATTTATAGCTTGAGAGCCAATGTTATAAGCAACAAACTATGTATTGGGATATTTATAGACATTTTTACTTCATTTCAGATACTAAGAAGTTTGTTGTATCTAGTTTTCACCAGATACAGAGTTAAATGTGTATGATACAGAACATTCTATGCAAATACAGTTATTCTCAAAGAGAAATTGGAAAAAAAAAGAAAAGAAAACATTTCTGTTGAGAAGAATGAAGGGTCAGATATAACATTTTTCAGAGAATAGTTTTTGCAATCTGCTTCAGTATCTTTTGAGGAATTTACGTTGATCATCTGGAGATAGTAGAGGAAATTAATGTCACTGAAGACAAATTCAATTGATTAGAATGGTTGGTGATTATTCTTTGGTTAAATTCCTCATTGTGCACAAGGTATAATTGTAACTAGATGAAAGCCTAATGGTTTGTAGAGGCGGTGCCTGTTATATGAAGAGTTTTCTATTTCTGTGTCAGGTTATCAGACCAAAGACGACTTCAGTAGTAGGGTTTGGTGACAGCTTTCAGAGACATTTCTGTATTGAAAATGTTTTCTCTGAATGTTTCCTAGAGGAAGTCTGGCCCAAGACATCAGAGTGTTCTTTTAAAACTTTTTGGAAAAGTATGTGAAGCCACTGTGATGGTAAGCATATGACAGTTTAGCTGTACACAAAAGGTCTTCATTCTCATGCAAATAAGGGCTCCAAATTCTCCAGTTTGATTGGTTCAAATGGCGCTGTCCTGGTTGGTCAGAATGAAGCCACTCTGGTCAGTGAAGAAGCTGATGGGGAGGGGTGGGTGGGATATAGCTGCAGAGCTCTGATTGGATGGGGAAAGTTTCTGTCCTATTGGTTGAACAAGGATTTAAGGAACTCCTTTATAAGGGCTGGCTCAGACAGAGGGCAGAAACAGGCAGGTAGTTCAATGTAGAGGCAGGTAGTTCAATGCAGAGGCAGGTAGTTCAATGCAGAGGCAGGTAGTTTAGTGCAGGCTTCTTCCTAAAGTGCAGTGTGCATGAGAGGTGTTTTTTAAACTTCAGTCCAATGAGCCACTGGGAGCCCTTATTAGGTATCTTCTTTTCTCCAGGCCTTCATCATTCACAGCCAATGGTATTGTATTCTTTTAAGACTTTTTTTTAATGAAATTTAAAATAAAGAAAGCAATTTCCCTGGCCAGTATGGTTCAGTTGGTTGGAGTGTCATCCTGAACACTGAAAGTTGCAGGTTTGATTCTTGGTCAAGGCACATACCCAGGTTGCAGATTCCATCCCTGGTTGGGGGAGCATATGAGAGGCAACCATTTGAGGTTCCTCTTTCTTCTTCTCCCTTCCTCTCTCTCCAACATCAGCAAAAACATATCCTTGAGTGAGGATTAGAAAAATAAAAATAAAGCTAAGAAAAAACTTAAAGTTCCTCGGGCTTTTTTAGGTGGGTGTTTAAAAGGGGTATTTTAATCTTCAAGTATTTTTTAAATGTTTCATTAGGATTTGTTTAGTATGATTAAACGTGTTTTTGAGGATTACTAGACAAATAAAGATAATTCCTAGGATTGAAAGATCATTATTGCTGTTGTAACTGTGTAAGATGCTCAGCTGTTGAATAAATAATGCTTTTGTTAAAATTCCATTGGGCATTCATCCAGAAAATAGTGTATAAGACAGGAATGTGTTTGTGTACATATGGTCTACTATCTGTTGGTCCTAAAGAGTTTAAGAAGGTAAATTTGACAAATGAAATCCATAATTACAGTGCTTTATTTTGTAATCCATCAATAAGCCATTTTATAACATCAGATGTATTTGAGTAGTTATATTTTTAATCTTCTGTTTCTCTAATGAGAAATAAAGTTTGCACTCATATTTGTTTAAATCCTTTCTGGTTTGTTAGAATTGAATCAGATTGCTCTCAGCTCTTCTCTTTATTCATTAGGAAGTAGAGATTTCTAATTTTGTATTTATGCTGATCAACAGAAAAGATTAGATATCCCACACTCTGAGACTCTGCCAGGTGTAATTTACATTTGAACAGGATTTACAAAAGAACAAGGATTAAGTTAAACAATCAGAGCAGTATGCTAAAGACTATATTCTAGGAAAACTATTCAGGTCAATAGTTTTTGTCTTCAGCAGACTCTTGCATTGTGAGTGCCTAGTAAATTGGTTGTAATTAATAATTGTCTTAGTACAAGTCTTTGTTTAGGAAGAAGGGAGCTAACTAGCTAAAATAAGTTTGTGACTGTATTGTGTATCATGTTAGTTAATTAGTGAATTTTATTAATATAAAAACCATTATAATTATTCTTTTAAAGTCCACCAGTAATATCGTTGTCATCTCTTAACTGTGTTTAGTTTTGGCTTCACCTCTTAATTTGTCATTCTTTGGGCATAATAGCTTGAGTTGTACTTTTTATTTTTTTAAACCTTGTGTTATGCAATATTATGACTACCTATACAGTACAGGGTATTTTAAACTGGGGTCAGTGAACCCCTGAAATTAAATGTAAAATGATGTGTTTATGGATGCATGTGCAGTTTCCAAGGGTGAGGGTTCATATCTTTATTCAGAATTTCAAAGGGTTTCACAACTCTAGAAAATTAAGAACACTGGTGTCAGATATATTTTACGGTTGTGTTTAGAAGTATGTTTTTTCTTTTTCTATCCTAGCTACTTTCCCCTCCTTATGAATCCTGAGCTAACAACAAAATACATTTAGAAGCCCCTTATATAGCCAAGGTCTCCAGACTGTCACAGTTGTTTATACTAAAGTGGTGAAATATATCAGCAGCTGCCTGTTAATTCTCTAATCGCTCAGTAGCCAGAATTAAAATGATGTGGGTAGCTTTAATTCACAGCAGGAAGGCCTTTGTGGTTACTATAATAAATGTTAAGCAAGGCCTTCCCCAAAGCCATTGGTCACATGCTTTGCCTCACTAGTAATTAACTTATCAATGAGCTATGGTACACTCTGGTGACTTTTCCCTAAAAGATTTATACTTATGGCAAACCAGGGCACAATAAATATTTTTATGCAAAGAGCTTTTTTGACCCAGAGGAAGCTAATGTAAATTTCTAATGAGCTATGATGTATAGTGGTGGCTGAGTTTTCAGCATCTCCTTTGAGTGGCATACACTCCATCTCATCTGGTCTTGTTTTTCCTGAGGTCATGTTGTATATTGTACATTTGACGTGTGTGTTCATATTGAATATAATGTAAAGAAAAAGGATGCTTATCTTTATTTGGAAAATATACATCTATTAGAGTGTGGATTTCGCTTTATATTGTCCCACTATTGCACAGCCCTGTTTTATTGTAAAAGATGACTCGTGATAGATTTACGTGTCAAGTTTTGGAACAAAAACATCTCCTTGAATGTTCATGCAGCATAACGTATTTTTCTTTTGAAAATCTATAGTGTTGAGACAGTGTGTTGATTTTCTTTCTTTCTTTTTTTTGGAAGTTGGGAGACATTTGGCTCTTTGTATTTTTTTCTCCAAAGAAAATGATACTCTTTTTAAACAGAAATTTGTCAATCTGCAGTGGCCACTCCCAAAGTGTCACCACTTTTGGTGCCATACGAAATATTTCATTACTCAATGCAAATTAATTTTAGCCCATGACACTTTAGCGATGAAGTCCAGCCTGCTCAGTACTTCAATGCGGTCATTCTAGCACACATGCTCCTGAGCAGTAGCTCAGTTACATGATTCATTACCATAAACAAATGGTTGCAATAGGATAGAGGCATTAAAGTGTGTTCTCAATATAAAATGATGTTTCCTGTGCTGAGTTTTTAGTCTATCCTTGGACAACAGTTTAAATTGTGTGTGTTTTTTTAACTTTGAAAGAATGTCAAGTTGCAAGAATAGGAAAATTTCACATTTTAAACCTTTGCTGCCAAAATACTTTTAGGAGCTTCTGTTTAAGATAGTGGTGTAGTTAAATGCTGCCTCCCACAACCGCATAAAAATTTATAACTAAAGTACAGAACAACCATTATTCAAAACCACCTGAAATCTAGCTGAAAGAAGTCCTACAACTAGGGAATTAAAGAAGCACATCAAAACTAGAAGGAGGTGCAGAGATTAGTGGCAGAATTGTGGAACCAGCTGATTCCATACCACGTGTGGCAGTTTAAAATCGAGAGGGATATCTTTGCTGTGGAGGTTTCCCTGAGGAGCAAAGGGTCCCTGCCCCATACCAGGCCCCCAGCTCAGGGTCCCAGTGCTGGGAAGTCCCTACAACTTCTGGCTGTAAAAACCAGTGGGGATTGTGGCTACGTGACGCAGAGGCTGCTGGAGTCCCAGGCAGTTCCTCTTAAAGGGTCCTCACAAAGACTTACTCAGACTCACTCCCTCTGAGCTCCAGTGCCAGGGCAGCAGCTTGAAAGGAACCTGGGACATTTGGGGAGGAAGTAACTTGTCTGGAATAGGGCCAAGAGTTGGAGGGGCAGTTTTTCCCAGACAGAAGTGCTGGCAGAGGCCAGTGTTCCTTTGTTGAACCCTTTCTGTCAAAGAGCTGACAGGCTGTGCCATATCTAAATTTCCATCAACCTGGCTCACACTTTTGGCCCCACCCTGGTGATTCCCTGAGACTCCACCCTCCCTACTTGCAGGCTCATCCAAGTCATTTCCAGTGGTTTTTCCATACAACTGGCCTCTCTTGCCTCATGCTTTGGATTTTCCTAAAATCTCTCAAACAAGCAGCATCTGGAATCAGCATGCCTCGTACCTCTCAATAAATGGCCCCAGGTTGGGCATTAGCGGCAGCCCACCCTGGCTCACAGTTTGGCCTCTCCTGAGCACCTCCAAGCCCAACACAAGTAGCAGTCATCTGCAGATTGCTTTGTAGCTCATGCTACACAAGATGACTTTTTGAAGTCTGCGGGACAGCAGATCTACCTAATTTGGAGACAAAGAAACCTGTCACAAATGAAAGAACAGAAGAAATCACCAGAAAACGAACTAAATGAAATGGAAACAAGCAAACTACCAGATACAGAGTTTAAAACAGTGATGATAAGGATGCGCAAGTAACTTAATCAGAACTTCAAGGAAGTTAGTGAGAATTTCAAGGAACTTAGTAAGAACATCAACAACATAAAAAAGGACCAGTCAGAAATGAAGTGTACACTAACTGAAATAAAGAATAATTTACAGGGAATCAACAGTAGAGTAGAGGACACTGAGAATGTAATCAAGAATTTGGAATATAAGGAAGCAAAAAACACCCAATCAGAAGAGCAAAAAGGAAAGAGAACCCAAAAATCTGAAGGTAGTGTAAGGAGCCTCTGATCAAGTGTACCGACACTCTCATCATGGGGGTACCGGAAAGAGAAGAGAGAGAGCAAGAAATAAAAAACCTATTTGAAAAAATAATGACAGAAAACTTCCCTTACCTGGTGAAAGAAATCGACATACAAATCCAAGAAGCACAGAGAGTCCCAAATAAGATGAACCCAAAGAAGCCCACACCAAAATTCATCTTAATGAAAATGCCAAAGGTTAAAGACAAGGAGAACCTTAAAAGCAGCAAGAGAAAAGCAGTTAGTTACCTACAAGGCAGTGCCCATAAAGCTCTCAGCTGATTTTTCATCAGAAACTTTGCAGGCCAGAAGGGTATGCCAAGAAATATTCAAAGTGATGAAAAGCCAAGACCTACAACCAAAATTACTCTATCCAGCAAAGCTATCATTTAGAGTTGAAGGTCAGATAAAGAGCTTCACAGATAAGAAAAAGCTAAAGGAGTTCATCATCACCAAACCAGTACTACATGAAATGTTAAGGGTATTATTGAAGAAGGAGAAGGGAAGGGGGAGGAGGGAGAATAGGATTTGTAGGTGTTATTCACATACTTTGCATATTACTCTTTAGTCATATACAAATATCTTTTCTCAACTTGTAGTTGGTTTTAATTTCTTTGTTTATCAGTTCTAATTTAAAAAAAATACTCAAATCTACCTTTTACCTTTATCTAAGGTTAATGTCTTATGTGCGTACTTTAAAAAGTCATTTACTACCCAAAGGTCACAAAAATACTCTCTTGTATTTTCTTCTACAAATTCTAAAGATTTGCACTTCACATTTAAATCCTTGAAATTGATTTTTAAAAATATGGTATGAGGTAGGGATTCATTTCTCCCTCCATATAGATAACCTATTGCCCCAGCACTGTTTATTGAATAGTCCAGCCTTTCACTACTTATCTGTGATACTAGTTCTGTCATATAAAGTTTCCAGATAACTGAGGATCATTTTCTCAGCACTGGATTCTGTTTCAGTGTTCTGTTTGTCTGTCCCTGAGGCATAACTACATCCTCTGCTTTACTGGTAACTTCAGGGACAGTTTGTTCTGCTTCAGGGGTAGCTTGGTCCTTCTTATAGATTTCCATTCAGAAATTATTTTGTGATTGCACTGGATGTATACCTCAATGTGGAAAGAACTGATATCTTTACAGTATTGAATTTTCTAAGCTGAGAATATGGTATATCTCCTTAAAAATGTATCTTTTGTCAGATTTGTACCTAGGCCTAGTACTTAACATTTTTATTTTGCTATTTCACGTGATATGTTTTAAAAAAAACACACATTTTATTGACATACATAATGTAATACATGCATTTTTCTGTAGGTATAAATGTATAGCTTGCTGAATTTTAAAACTAAACACCAGCACCCAGAACATTAGCAGTTCCCCCTCCTGTTCCTTCCCTATTACTGCCATGCCCCCAAGGGCTGCCATGCCTCCAAGGGCTGCCACTGTCTGGACTTTCAAAAGCATGGGTCAGTTTGGCCTGTTTTTGTTCTTTATGTATGATGTTTGTTCTTCTGTATCTGGCTTCTTTTGGTTGGTGTTATTTTTGTGATCCCTTAGTTGTAGTTTGCCATTCTCATTGCTGTATAGCACAAGTGAATATAGCACAAGTGGTCATTTTAGATTGCATTTCTGAGCTTTTTTTGTAGCTCAGAATAATATTGTTGACTATGGAATATGCTGATTTTTATAGGCAGTAATGTTGCTAAAGTCTCATTAATTCTAATACCTCTTTGCAGATTGTTTTGGATTCTATTAAATGATCATATTATTTGCTAATAAAGATAGTGCCCTTTTTTTCCTGGTCCTTGTCTTTCATTTCTTTTAATTGAGAAGAGAACAAGCATAAAACAAGTCAGATGCAAAAATCATGGGATATATATTTTCTGAATAAGTTTAGGTTTTCTTTAGATTTTGGAAGTGAAATTGAACTAGAATTTCTATTGTAATTTTTACAGCCTTGGGGTTCTGCTGTTTTCTAGTGCCTGTGTGGTTTGGAAGGAGACCACAGGTGGCCATGGCTTCTTTGTCCTTGACCTCCGATTTATGTGTGTGCAACTGGGGTTGTGACAAGCTGTCACAATTGATTACTCTCTCCTTGATTTATTAGTGTAACTGGATATCCAAAAGATATGGGGGGGGGGGGGGGGTGGTAATTTGTGTTCTAGCATGTATGTGTGTTGTTGAATTGAATTGAATGAAAATAGATTTGGGGCATACTGATGCCAGAAAGGCACAAATAAGTTCCACTGTCCTGGGTCTGCATTTGAAGGACTCCAGAGTACTAGTATATGGATCAATTGAAATTCCTCCTGGAAAACAGCGTGAGGTTTAAAAAGAAAGTTAAAGTCACAAAAGTCTTGAATCATGAATTGCCACCTGATTTCTCAGAAGATGACAGTAATAAAGGAGTAAGGCTTCCCTGTCAACTCTCAACAGGGTATTTTCATACTTAAAATTAAAGCTGGATTGATCACCTTATACTACTATGTAAGTAGTATACTAATATGATTATAGCCTGCGATGCAGAGTAGTGAGAAAAGTATAAAATATGTGATTAGAAAAGCACATATTTCTAGCTCATTATTCTTTTCTTTTATGTGTTGAGAGTGAATGCAGGAAAGTGATAAGCATCAGCCTAATACCCTAGAAGTTTTCTCAACTCATCTCCATTTACCCAATTTACTGCTTTAACTGGTGCTCTCTATTCTTTCTGTGACAAGTCAACTAATCTCCATGGTGGGTCAAATGTCCATTGACAACTGGGAGTCCTGGGGGTCAATTCAGCACCAACAGGAATCTCCGATTTGGGGTGTAGTGAAGAAGGAAACTTTATTCATCCAACAGCTCAATTGTGATACAACACCACATGGCTGTTAGGAGGCACTGGGTGAGGTAACCCTGAGGCCTGGCTTCTCTTCAGCCAGACAGCTCTGCCCTTGAGCTGGTCTTCTCCACTCTGGTGAGTCATCTTCAGCCTGGGAAACACAGTCTTCAGTCTTCGGTGGAAAGGGAAAGTGTGCTCCCATAGACAGAAGTCCCCTCCCCTGATCCCTGATTGGCCCGTCCTCATGCAAATGAAGACTCCAAATCCTTACAGTTTGGTCCAAAAGGCACTGTCCTGATTGGTCAGAATGGAACTACTCTGATTGGTTGGTGAAAAAGCTGATGGGGATATGACTGGCTCTGATTGGATGGGGGGAAGCTTCAGTCCTATTGGTTGAAATCAGATTCTAAGAATTCCTTTATAAGTGCTGGCTCAGAAGGCAGAAGTACAAGCAGGCAGTTTAGTGCAGAGATAGCTAGTTTAATGCAGGCTTCTCCTTGAAGTGAAGCGTGAGAGGTCCCTGTGTAGAAATGGCTGGCTGGCCCTGTTTTTTATATTTGAGACCAGTTAGCCACTGGGAGACTTTCTTAGTAAGTATCTTCTTTCTCAGGGTCTACACAATGGACATCCCAGTTAGATACCCAAGTACTTCCACCCCTCCCAGTGGAGTTGTACGCTACCAGGCATCAGTAGTATTTGTCCTTAAGTGATGGAATTTAATTAAATATTATGTAAATTGGTGAAATATGAATGCAAAAAGATGCACTTTATCTGAAAGATAGGATCAGTGAGGGTGAGTTCTCAAAGTGTGCTTCCTACATCAGCAGCAGCAGCTTCTGGGGACCTGTTAAAATTCAGATTCTTAGGCCCTATCCCAGGCCTGCTGGATCAGCAACTCTGGATAAGGCCCAGAAATGTGTTTTACCAAACCCTCCAGGTGATTCGGAAGCATGCTAACATTTGAGAAGCACTGTACTAAAAAATATTGCAGTGAATTTAGTACAGGGAGATGGATATTACCAAAATATAGGTGGCTCCTGCATTCAGATTATTTTTTAAAGATCTTTTAGTTTTTGATCCTCTTTAAAAAGACAGAGACTGAAAATTGGTAATGCATCGTGGTATAGTTTACTTAGAAAAGACAACCAGAACCCCATTCAGCACACCATTCTCAAAGAAGTAGCCTTTGCCTCACATCTAAATATTGGTGAATGAATGAACCTTTATATCATATACGTAAATTAACATAAAAATGTTTAAAACTACAAGTATCATTTTTTATAATTGCCTGCTTTATTCTAGTTTTTCAACTTACATCCAGCTGCCAGAGCCAGTGCATGAGAGAGGAGAGCTATGACTTGTTGTTGTTTTTAAAATATATTTTTATTGATTTCAGAGAGAGGAAGGGAGAGGGAGAGATAGAAACATCAATGATGAGAGTGAATCATTGATCGGCTGCTTCCTGCATGTCCCCTACTGGAGATTGATCCTGCGATCCAGGCATGTGTCCTGACTGGGAATCGAGCTGTGATCTCCTGGTTCATGGGCTGACGCCCAACCACTGAGCCACACTGGCTGGACTTTACTGTTTTTGATAAATCCAATAACCATGGCTCATAGGCATCCAATATGTAGGGGGAAGAGCTGCTTAGCCAATGTCTTCTCTGAAATATATTATCCCATTTAATCCTTACCACAACTTTATGAGCTAGGTACCCGTTTTAAAGATAGGGTGGGGCTCCAACTTGGAGATTGAACAGCCAATTAAATGGCAGCACCAAAATTTAAACCTAGTGGGCTGCAGATTGTCTTGCTGGTGGCATAATTTAAATGTCAGTGAACAGAAATATGTTTATTGATATAGAATACCTTGCATTGTTGAGTATAAAGAGACAAATAATGTGGTATCTATGGCAAGGATGCCTAATTCTCACCATGAGCTTCCTCAATGTTTGTAATGAATAGTATGTACGACCCATCTTTTTCTGAATCATATGTATAGTGAGCTTCTGCTGTATTTCCTTTTGAATTGAGAATCAAAGCAATAAGCAACTGTATTAGTTTGCTAGGGCTGCTGTAATAAAGTACTATACACCAGGTGGCTTAAATAAAAGAACTTCATTTTCTTACAGTCATGGAGGTTGTAATTCTGAAAATAAGGTGTGGGTAGGATTGGCTTCTTCTGAGGACTCTCTCCTTGGCTTGTAGATGGCCGCCTTCTTTCTGTGTCTTCACATGGTCATTCCTCTGTGTGTGTCTGTGCCCTAATCTTTCTTATAAGGACACCAGTCCTATTGGATTAGGTTCCACCCTGATTACTTTGTTTTAACCTAATCACTTCTTTAAAGACACCCCCCCCCCCCCCCAATCTCCAAATCTAGTCATGTTATGAAGTACTGGGGGTCAGGACTTAAACATATGAATTGGGGTGGGGGTGTGACACAATTAAGTCCATAACAACTAAGCTGCCTGTAATTAGAGTTTCCCCAGAAAGTCAAGAAGGTTGAATGTCCTTGATTTATCTTTCTTTAATATAATTAGAGCAGAGTTCAAGAACCAAGCTACGTGAAATCTAGGTGAGAGCAAACCTTCTTAATAGGTTTTAGGAGAGTAATGTAGTACTTGGGTAGCAAATACTTCCATTCTTCAAAGACCAATTAAAACTTCTTTGAGGATTTAGAGTCATATATGTTAATCCTAACCAATTAAAAAGTTTGTCATAAAAAACTGCTAACTGCAGGAATTCTTGTTATGGGGAAAAGAAACTTGTAGGATTTGGAATGCAAATCATCCTGTTTTACATAAAATAATTATGCAGGCATTACTCTGAGTCCTGCCTGCCTATTACAAATGCCCCTCCTGTGAGATCTGCTACTGAAAACCCATTCACTGTGTCTGGTAAGGGGAAATGGGAGTTCTCCGTGAACTTTGTTGGTGCATTTTGAAAGAAGAGGAACAATGATGGGAAGGACAAAGTTTCCCATTCCAGTGGTATATCCAGTTGGAATAAGCAGAATACCAGAGGACTCGTGGCTCATTACAGTACAACCTTCTCTTCCACTCAGTTTCCTCGTGTATAAATGAGGATAAGACCTTAGTGCTGAAAGATTAAAGGAGTTAATGTCTGTAGAGTTCTGCGAACATTGCTGGGCACAGTAAGTCCAGTCATGTTCACTTCTGTTGTTATTGTCCTTGCTAATTATTACCACCACAACCAAACCAGACAGCAGTTAGTCAGTCTAGGAAAATGCCTGCTACAGATGTTGTAATTACTTTTAAAGAGCAATTCTCATCATGAATACAGCTGTCATACCAACCTACCAGATAATTCACCCAAACTTTTAAAACCCTTGTTGAAACAAACACAAAACTGTAACAAAGTATTTGAAAGCTTAGTGGGGAAAACGTGTCCACGAACCATCCATTTTTTTCTTGCTTACCTACCATGGAGAAACTCAAGGTCTGTTTCAGTCAGCACTTCTTTGTTGAATAGAAATCGTCGTATCCTCACCAGGAAAGCTCCAGTTGCAAGAGTCATTGGGTACGTGCGTTTGTTACAAGTGGCAACCCCGAAACCTGGGCCCTGGTCCTGTCTCCCTTTGACTAGTCACGCTGACTTGGGCAAGTTTCATACATGTGACATGAGATCGGACTGATACTTGCTAGTATTCTCTGATCCTGTGAGTGTGTGCAGCATTCCAGTACAGCCTTTGTGAGACTTCATTTCCATTTCAAATGGTTAGACTCTCAGATTCTGAAGAAGATTGTGCTCAGTGACAGCAAGACAGTTGAATAATGAGCTTGAGCTAGAATGGCCTTGAGGAGCTATTATATAGAAAAACAAATCAAGTACAACGTATTTCTTTGTTATGTTACAGTGAAGTATATCATCACTGCTTGAATATTGGATTTCAGATGTACTAAAACATCTGTTCCTAAGATACCCACCAGAATGTCTGTGTCTTCCTTGCAGGAAATGTTGTTTATAGATGTCTTCTGTTGTTTTAGTATTGGTAATATGTAGCAGATGCATGGGGAGGGGCGCAGGGGAGAGGATGGAAAAGCATTCTAGAGCACCTTAGAGTTTTTCCAAGATTTGAATTTGTTTCTCTTTGAATTTTTATTATTTTGGAACAAATAAGGGAGGTCTTAAAGAAGAAGGAACTTGTGCCAACTTGCTTGCGTAGCAATTGCATGTGTATTAGAGTTAAACAATTCTTGTCCTTATCATTATGGGTTTGTTTGTTTTTTTGACATGCAAGACTATAACATTTCATGAGATTGGTTGTCTAAATGTTGTCTAAATTGAACTTGTCTTACAGAATGCATAAATAAAAAAATAAATGAGTATTTCCCACATATTAAAACACTACATTTTCTTTGCTGGATAAAGATGTTGCCTCCAAAAGAGTTAAATTCTAAAGACTTTCAGTTCCAAGATAATGAATGATTCAAGGACAACCTACATGTGGCAGAAAGATGGAAGAAAGATTTTTTTTTAAGTACCATATTGAATCCATTACAGCTCAGAAAACTGAGATACTAGTTTCTGACATTTCAGTGAGATTTAGTTGCCAAATTTCCAGAGGGAAAGGATATTTAAAAATTACTGCTTTTTTTGCACAATATTTGTTTTAGATCAAGTCATAAGCATATGTTTCAAGGCTACTGAAATAATATGTCCTGTGCTTCTTTAGGTGAAAAGGGTAGACTGACAAATTGCCTAATCTTTCAGGACCATATATAGTCTGTCTTCATGAAGACCTTCATGACCTGCTTGGGAGCAGTGTCTCCACTTTCCAAACTTCAAGAATACTTCATACCTTTATCATTACATGACCACATTTTGTTATTTATTTTTGTAGGCTTGTTTCATTACCTTTCCTTTCTTTCTTCATTCATCCAGCAGGTCTTTCTTTGTTGAGCACCTACTGTGTGTTAGGCACTGTGCTTCCTAATTGGAATGTAACCTGTTTAAAAGCAGTATAGATTCTTGTACACTATTATATTGCACAACTAAAAGTCAAATGAAAGCAGTGCTTGAGGTGCTGCTATCAATTTCTAGAATTTTATAATTTCACTTACCCCAAAAGCCTGAATAAATCACCCCAATTCTCTAAAAGGCATTTTTGCTTTCCCATACCTATATGAAGAGACCTGTTGACACTTTTTCCAGATAACACAATAAGATATAACTGTGTCGCCCTAACCGGTTTGGCTCAGTGGATAGAGCATCGGCCTGCGGACTGAAGGGTCCCAGGTTCGATTCCGGGCAAGGGCATGTACCTTGGTTGCGGGCACATCCCCAGTGGGGAGTGTGCAGGAGGCAGCTGATTGATGTTTCTCTCTCATTGATGTTTCTAACTCTATCCCTCTCCCTTCCTCTCTGTAAAAATCAATAAAATATATTAAAAAAGAAAAGATATAACTGTGTCTTCAGGACTATGGAATAAGCTCCTGCAAGCTACACTGAGCAGTTCCAAGAAGAAACAGGGGATGAAGGAGTAAAACAGTTAGAGGTCACTGCTAAATCATTGCTGCCTCGGATTGTAATCCATATTGAAAGTGTATTTTCCCTTGGATTTAGGACCAGCCAGCAATAACAACTCTTTGAATTACCAGACACTTCCATTTGCTGTTCTCCAGTTTGGATTGTTGGTGGCCAATCCAGACTTCCTTTTTCTTTTTCCCTAACAAACTTTCCAGTTGTCATTAGGCATCTTTTTCCTGAGGGAATGCAAACACGTTTAAATGTAACACATACATTGGCTTCATAGAAATCCCATAATGCTTGTGGGATTTGATGTGTTAGTATTACTCATTGATTTTGCTTATGAGTGTAGACAATTGAGATTGTTGCATTGTTGACTCAGGATGTTTGTTAACTCCCCTAAGCCTCGTCTGAGAACTAGGGTAACAGTAGCCACATTAGAGGAATCCTGTGATTAGAAGATTGCCCATAGGGTGGAGCAAAAGTAGGTTTACAGTTGTGAGTACTCTAAACAGAATTTATTTTTGTCTTATTTATTAATTATTGTATTATTTTCCTAATGAACAACTGTAAACGTACTTTTGCCCAAGCCTGTATGTATAAAATACCTGACCCTAAGCCTGGCGCATAGTACCTGCAACTCCCTCTACCTCTTTTTTCTTCTTGCTACATGGCCTGGGACTGTGAAGCATAGAATGATGCATATATTTAAGCCTCTCAAAGATATGAGGCTCCTGGGGTGGTGAGGGTGGGCCTTGGGGAGAAAGAGAGAGAGACACTGAAAGGTTAGGGAAATGTGAAATAATAAGAAACACATGCACACACACACACACACACACACACACACACACACACACACACATTGATCTTGGTCCCTGGACCCCAGTTCCTGCTGTAGAGCTCCTAAATACCTTGGAACTCACTGAGTGAGAAGGGCATCTTTTGTTCTAATGAGGGGACTCTTCGTGGCTCCGGGAAGAGGGCTGGTCACCAGAAAGACCAGGTTGTGATTAGAAACTTGTAACTTTCAGCCCCACTCCCCATTCTCCTGAAAGGAAAGAGGGATTGGAAATGGAGTTAACAATCTGTTGTGCCTGTGATAAAGTCTCTGTTAAAAACCCTAAAGCAGAGGGGTCAGAGAACTTCTGGGTTGGTGAACAAACTCATCCATGTACCGGGAGGGTGGCGCACCCCAACTTCATGGGGACAGAAGATCCTGCACAGGGACCCTTCGGGACCTCGCCCTTTGTACCTCTTTATCTGGCTGTTCATCTATCTCCTTTATCATATTCTTCATTACATAATAAGCTGGTAAATGTAAATGTTTCTCCAGTTCTATTAGTTGTTCCAGCAAATGATTGGACCCGAGGAGGAGATTTGGGAACTTTTGCCTTATAGCTGGTCGTTCAGAAGCACAGGTGATTACCTCGACTTGCAACTGGTGTCTGAGGTGTTGGGGGCAGTCTTGTGAGACTGAGCCCTTAACCTGTGGGTGTGATGGCAACTCCAGGCAGTTAGAGGCAGAATTGCCTGGTGGAGAAAGCCCACAGGTCCAGTGTCAGGTGTGTGTGAATGTGAGAATAAAGGGAAAACAGTTTTTTCTAGACAGGCAATCAAGAGGTGGCCCAGCCCTCTGCCTCTGAGGGCTGTCAAGCTATTCTAATGGTGTCAATTTAAAGTTGATTTAAGTCAGTGGTCGGCAAACTCATTAGTCAACAGAGCCGCAGTTTGCCGACCATTGATTTAAGTGATATGAAGTCACTGTTAGTCATTTGTACAAGTTCGAGTTAGTCATTTGGGGTCTTCTGTGTCACTCTCACTGGAGAAATTTCTGTTTTCATTAAAAAACCTCTATGCAGTCACTATAAGATGAAAGGAGGTGAGGTTTAAAGAGGAGGAGATATTGTGGTTTTACAAACTCTAAAAACCAAACAAGCCACCAGATTTTTTCTTAACTCAAGAATTAGGTTGGAAATGAGTAATTTATCTCTTTAAAAGCCTCATTTATACTAATCAGTGTAGTACAAATCAGCTTTTCAATTTTGAAATTAACCAGGTTTTTGTTATACACCTGTATAAATCTAAGATAAAAGTTTTTGTTTATAAGATAGTCTTATAAAAAACAAACAAACTATCCAGAGTAGTCTTCTGCCTCTCTTCACTCTCCTACCACCCCCCATACAGATTCGGGGGAGAGCCTTGAATTTTGAGAGAATTGAAATTCCTTCCATTTGGGGGATAAGTGCTTAGAGGTTCATGGACCTGCTAGGGCAGTAATTCTCAATGCCAGATACCCTACGTGTCAAAGTCACTTGGGTGCTTTGTTGTGTTGTTGTTGTTGTTGTTGACGGTCTCTTATTTTCTCCCTTTGCCTCCCTCCACCCACCTCCCTCCAGCCCCTCTCCCGTGGTCTTCCCCATGCTATTGTCTGTGTCCATGCATATATGTTCTTTGGTTAATCGCTTCCTGCTGCCCTCCCCCCCCCACCCCCCCACCCCTCCCACCCCCACTGAGGTAATTTATTCTGTTCCATGCATCCATATCTCTGGCCTGTTTTTTTGTTTTCATCTTTATTGTTGAAAATATTACATAGGTCCTCCTTTCCCCCCCATTAACCTCTTCCAGCCTGCTCCTTCCACCCCTAAGCCCTCACCACCCCATTGTCTGTGTCCACGGGTTATGCATATATGCATTTAATTTCATTGGTTGATCTCTTCCCACCCACCCTCCCCTGCCTTCCCTCTGAGTTTCAACAGTCTGTTCATGCTTCTATGACTCTGAGTCTATTTTTGATCATCAGTTTATTTGGTTCATTAGATTCCACATAGGAGTGATATCATGTGATACTTATCTCTCTCTGACTGGCTTATTTCGCTCAGCATGGTACTCTCCAGGTCCATCCATGCTGTTGCAAATGGTAAGAGTTCTTTCTTTTTTATTGCCACGTAGTATTCCACTGTGTAAATGTACTATAGTTTTTTTATCCACTCATCTGCTGATGGGCACTTAGGCTGTTTCCAAGTCTTAGCTATTGTAAATTGCACTGCTTTGAATATAGGGGTGCATATATTCTTTCTGTTGAGTGTTTCAGGTTGACTGGGTCAAATGGGAGTTCCATTTTTAATTTTTTGAGGAAACTCCATACTGTTTTCCACAGTGGCTGCACCAGTCTGCATTCTTACCAGCAGTGTATTAGGGTTCCCTTTTCTCCACAACGTCGCCCACACTTGTGGTTGGTTGATTTGTTGATGATAGCCATTCTGACAGGTCTGAGGTGATATCTCATTGTCATTTTGATTTGCATCTCTCAGATGATTAGTGACTTTGAGCATTTTTTCACATGTCTCTTGGCCTTCCTTATGTCTTCTTTCGAAAAGTGTCTATTTAGGTCATTTGCCTGATTTTCAGATTGGATTGTTTATCTTCATTTTGTTAAGTTGTATGCATTCCCTATATATTTTGGAGATTAACCCCTTATCGGATGTATCATTGACAAATATGTTCTCCCATGCAGTGGGCTCTCTTGTTATTTTGTTGATGGTTTCTTTTGCAGTGCAGAAGCTTTTTATTTTGATGTACTAGTAGTCCCATTTGTTTTTCTCCTTAGTTTCCATTGTCGTAGGAGATGTATCTGTAAACATGTTGCTACGAGAGATGTCTGAGATTGTGGTGCCTATGGTTTCTTTTAGGACTTTTATGGTTTCACCTCTGGCCTATTTTGTTGGTTAGTTTATCTTATTCATTAGATTCCACTTATAAGTGAGATCATATGATATTTGTCTTTCTCTGACTGGCTTACTTTGCTTAGCATAATAGTCTCCGGGTCCATCCATACTGTCTCAAAGGGTAAAAAAATACTCTGCACAGGCCCCGTTCCAGAGCTTGATCACTTGGTGAGGCCAGAAGAATGCAGATGCATTGCTTTTCTGGGGGTTGCAGTGAGGACCCAGCTGCCTGCAGGATTGTGTGCCCAGGTCTCCCTACATCCCTTCCCCCAGCAGAGCTGGAGCTGAGCCAGGGGTCAGTGGCACTGAATTTCCCTCACTGAGCCCCTGGGGACTCTGGGTTTGTCAGCTTGTTACTGCCTTCGGCCTCAAACTGACATCCTTAGCAGGAGGACAGGAGGAGGTTAAGCAGGAACCTTTTTTATTTTTTTGAAGAGAATAGATGTTTCTTTAGAATCTGATAGTGTCATTAATTCAGGAGAGTGACTAATTTAATAGAAAAGATTACTAAGAGGCATTAAAATGTTCATTGTAGAAAAATTGAGAGCTAGAGAAAAGCACAGACAAGAACTTAAAAAATGTTTGCGTTCCTCCCTCCAAGACAGAGAACAACCTTTAACATTTTGGCCTTTTAATGCCCCACCATCTACTTTAGGTAAACAATAGAAATAACAAAAATAAACCTTCATTTATTGAATATTTATTTGGGGCGAACAAGTCAAGTTGCTGTTGCCTTTAGAGTGATAAGAAAACTGAAGCTCAAGGTGCAAAGGAACTTGCTTCAGGTGTTGCAACTAGTAGGCCAATATAGGACCTACCTGATTGTAAGGTGAGGGATTCTAATCCCCATGAGACAGATACATGTATATGTCTGTAGATTCGATTACATTTTGAAAATGAAATGTATTTTAATAAACACTGCCTTTATAATTACTCAAAGTGTGTATAAGTTTTTGGGACACCCTGTATTTGTGTATTGCTTTTGGAAAAAAACAAAACAAAAACTAGGTCACATTCTACATTGGACAGTGGCCATATTTATGATACTCAGCACGAGAGTATTATTTTTAGATGTTGCCTTTTATGATGACATTATTGGGGAGTCTGTGTTTATGATATTAGAATGCTACTTGCCAGGATGTTTTATTTGACTTTCTAGCTGCAGAAGCCTGCAGTGCAGGGAGAGTTCAAAGTTCCTAAATTAGGAATGGGCCTGTGTTCAGCCTCCCTCGTCTCTGGTAAGTAGCTGGCTTCGATTTTTCCCATGACCACTTGCAAGTGAGTGAGGGCAGCAAGCCTAGGCCTCTGCTCTGACCACACCAGGGCCACTGAGGGGTTGGAAGAAGGCCAGCACCCTGTGGCCACGAGGCAGTAGTGACCGAGTAGGACTTCTTTATAATTACAAAGAAAATCTGCCCTGGATTTTAAGAAATGATTTTTTTTATTCTTTTCCACTTAAATGCTTGTTTCTTCCAACCTTTAAAAAATAAAATTGGCCCTAAATAACACAATTTCCATGGAATTGAATTATAAAAAGCAGCAGGAAAAAATATAACTCTAGATCCTGTGTTTCCATCGTTACATTGCATTGTCATAAGATAAAAGTCAGACTAAAGGGTAGATATGAAAGGCACTCCAGGAGTCGACTGATATAAATGTGGTTTTAAAGCCACTGTGCCAGGCGTTTAGTCCGGAGCTAGGAAGGCAGGTTGAGTGGGTTGAAGTTTCCCAATGGAAAAAAGGCATTTTTCATGCTTTGTGTTTAAGGTAAAAATGGATCAAGGAAACTCAGACTGTTGCTTTTGTGTTGGGGAGTTTGTATTTCACCAATAGCTAGACTCACAGTTTGCCAAAGTTGTTCCCTTTGGACATGTACACAGTATTTTTCCCCTATGTAGGAAATCAGTAAACTTCAAAATCGAAATTGCTGGTTTGATTATTCTGAATTCTCCTTCTTAGCTTCCATTTATTTCATTATTTTCTTTATTCCAAGAATCCTGGAGACTTAGGCCGAGTGTGTATTTTACTTGGTCCAAACATTTTATTTTGCTTATTTAAACTGTATTGATTTTTCAAAAATGAACATTGGTTACTTAATATGCTTTTGTGATCAGATTACTTGATGAGAACTAGAGTGGGGGTGGGGGAGGAAATAGTACACTGAAAATAAATTCTAACAAAAATGTTTTCTATTTGAAGAGCTTGTTGTTGCTTTTAATAGTATAACAAGACAATGTGAAGCTGTCCAAATTGGTTTCTTTTATTTGTTTATTTTCTAAATGTAATATGAACTGAAAAAGGGTAGAATCAAGAGTTGCTACTAATAGGACAGCTTTGTGTATATTACCTTTATTTTATTTTTATTTTTTGTATATTACCTTTAAATCACTCCTCCTTGGGCCAGTGTAAATATACCACTCTTAGAGTTGGTAATGGATGCTTGTTTGCCTGCCTCTCGATAACGTTTATAGATTAGTTTATGCTGCTTTCTGGAGATTGACCAAATTGGAAACTTTCATATAATTTGGTTATATCACAGTTCATTCAGCCCCTCCCTCCCTCCCTCCCTTCCTCCCTCCATCCCTTCCTTCCTTCCTTCCTTCCTTCCTTCCTTCCTTCCTTCCTTCCTTCCTTCTACATCCCAGAATATGTTTATTGATTTTATAGAAAGAGGAACGGGGAGGGGAAGTGCAGGTGGGGGGGGGGGGGGGGGGGAAGGGGGGAGACGAACATCAGTGAGAGAGAAACATCCATTGGTTGCCTCCCATACATGCCCTGACCAGGGATCGAACCCGAAACCTAAGTATATATCCTGACTGGGAATCAAACCTGCAACCTTTTGGCCAGCTGTAATTCTCATATGTGATACATGAGAATATAAACAACACTGAAGATGTTCTTGGAATTTGAAGCAGAACTTTAGGCAGACCATTGGTGAGGTTTTACCATTCTTGAAGTTATTGAGCTCATTGACCATTGTTTTCTTTAAATCTGCTTTGTAGGAGAATAATTAAGTAATTCAGAAAAAAACTGAAGGTATTTTCTTTTTTTTTAAAAACACCCATTTCCTACCATCTAGAGGAAGGATACCATTTATTAGCCATGTCATCAACTTAAAAGGACATATTAATAAAAATGTCTAAGGAAAAAAAATAAGGTTCGAAAAGCTGAATTACTCTCTTAGAAGAGTATAAAATTTCTATTCCTTTTTTTTTCTGTGACTAATTCTAGGGAATATCTGCTCTGAGTCAAAACCAGAACTCTTCATCTTTTTCACATAAAATGTACTATAAACATGTTTTGTTTTTCAGAGCAAGGCTCTAAATATTAGAGTTCCAGTTTTTCTTTCAATTTTCTGTTATTCTTTTAAAGCTGGTCTCCCCGTGGTCAGTTCTCATTAGTTTTTCCTGAGTTGTCTATGAATTCAGTCTACTGCAGGAAAAACAGCCGTAAAAGATAAAATTTTTTTGTAGAATCAATGAAATGGCTTTCCAAGAATGAAACTTTGTGGTTTTTTTGTTTTGTTTTGTTTTGTTTTTAATCCTCACCCGAGGATATTTTTCCACTGATTTTTAGAGAGAGTGGAAGAGAGAGGGAAAGACAGAAATATCGATGAGAGAGAAACACATAGATTGCACATGCCAGGACCAGGGTCTGGGCCAGGGAGGAGCCTGCAGCCTAAGTACGTGCCCTTGACCGGAATCAAACCCGGGACCCTTTGGTCTGCAGGCTGATGCTCTATCCACTGAGCCAAACCAGCTAGGGCCCAAGAATGAAACTCTTAATTAATCATGTCACATCACCTCATGGTAAGAAGAGCAACCAAATCATGGATGGGGAAAACATTCGTGAGCAAAGGTATATTCTGTATTAATTTCTTAGTTGTTATGGCCATCCATCTCTCCCTAAGTAGGCTGCTGTCACCCTCCTGGTGTCTAGTGATCCATACGAACTCTCCACTTTTCTGCATCAAAACAGAAAAAGGTCGGATGATCTGACTAATTATTTGTTCTCCTTAAAATTCATTGTAGGTTAAATGGAGCTTTTATTTGAGGTATTACCTCCTTTCAAGACTTAACCATTATTACTAACATTTATTGATCACTTGCTCCATGGCTGTTCCGTGCCAGGTTTATAACAACCTTGTAGGGTAAGTGAAAGTATATCATTTATGAGATGAGGGCCATAAATCTCAGCTTCAGTAATTTGTTGGAAGCCACGTAGCTCAGAAGTAGAGGTGCTAGGATTTGAACCGAGATCTTATTATAACCCATAGCCTGGAAGCTTTCCTCTGAGTTACTTTGCCTTTGATCCCTAATTGTGGGTTGAATGTTGTCCCTTGGAAGATACTGTTGTAGTAAGATTGTGGTAAATAGTCTCTGCTAGGATTTAGACTAGCATGCCTACTTAACTGACTCAATCCATCGTCTGCCCTTTTGGTGGCCCTACGTCATCTAGGTACATATTTGATGTTACATTAATGATGTTTCTAGACTATACTTCTTGAGTACATCATCTATTATCCTATACTAGAGGCCCAGTGCATGATTGAATCATGCATGTGTAGGGTCCCCTACACTCTTTCGCTTTCGATCGCAGTGGAGCTGGGTGCCTGTCTGCTGGTGCACCAGGCCTTTCGGAAGCCTCTGGCTCGGCGGAGGCTTCTGAAAGGCCTGGTGCCAGAGCAGACAGGCACCCAGCTCCCCCGCTTTTGATGGTCCGCGGCAGGACGTGAGCTTGCTGCCCCAGAGGCCCCTTCTGTTCCACAGCACAGCCATGGCGCAGACGCTGAGCTCGCGCTGCCGCTGGTGACGCGAGCTCAGCATCCCGCTGGCCCAATCGGCTACCCTGGCCACCCCGAGTCCCGCCTCCTGTGCCTCCAGCTGGCCCAATCGTGGGTGTAGCGGAGTGATGGTAATTTACATATTACCATTTTATTAGGTAGGATAATAAAAGCTTAATATGCTAAGTGTCCAGTTGTCCAGTCATCCGTTCAACCAATCAAAGCGTAATATGCTAATGATATGCTAAGGCCGCTCAACTGCTCGCGATGACATGCACTGACCACCAGGGGGCAGACAGTTGACCAGTTGACCAGTCGCTATGATGTGCACTGACCACCAGGGGGCAGACACTCCAAGAGGTAGGTTAGCTTGCTGCTGGGGTCAGGCCCATTGGGACCAAGCGAGACCGCTGGACATGCCCTAGAGCCCTCCCACAGTCCCTCCCCAGCTGGCCAACCTCCTGTGTCCTTCCCCAGCCCCAATCATGCACTGGTGGGGTCCTTCGGCCTGGCCTGTGGAGAGCTGGTTTCAGCCTGATCCCACAGGGACCCCACTGGTGCACAAATTCGTGCACCAGGCCTCTAGTTGATAATAATAGTTAAAACATGTAGATATGAATTTATATACTCTACATAGTCATTTTAATCTTCACAAAACCCTATTAATCTTATTTTCTAAGTGTGGAAACCGAGGTTCAGTGGGACTAAGCTATTTGCCCAAGTCATCAGCTGGTAAGTGGTGAGATTGGCATTTGGGCCTGGGCATTCTGGCTCCAGCCTGCCTGTTAACTGCTTCTCCACGATTCCTTTCATCCTGTGCCCACTATACCATATCTAGCTCCACTTGTGAAGTTTCCAAAGGAAGAATGCAGTTGGAATGCGCTCTTCTTTGTTGTTGAGAGGAGAGCTTGCTGTCCAATAAATCCTTTACAGATGCTGTAAAATCTTATTAGACTTGCACTTTCTTGGGCTTTCTTTGTTGCCATCACTTGACAACTCTTAAGTTATATTCTCCAATCATATCACTCCTTAGAAGAGGAGACTGAGGCCCAGAAAAGTTCAACAAGGTGCCAAGGTCACAGTTATCTGTGTAATAAAGTAACAGTGATATACTTGAGATATTCTTATCTTACCATGAACTGATTTTTTTTCCCCCCCCAGTTAAGTTTTTTGGATAACCTGGAGCAAATGAAAAGCTTGACTTTTTCATCTGGGGTTTCCCTGGAGCTGACAAAAAGTTTTCAAAAGCTATGTATTGAGACCTCAAAAGATAATTCAGCAAAATTAAGCAAAGTGTCCAAGGGATGTTGGTGCTACTTACTCCAGTTTTCTTCCCTTTCCATTCCACAAACTTATCTGAGTCAAAGGCCCGGGCTTGTATGCAAGCTCCCAGAGGTTGCATTGCTTTTCTGGCATTTGTGCAGTAGTGGTCTGCTGTGGTGGGGTGGAGGTGACGCAAGCCGGAGTTGTCTGGGTGACTCTTCCAGTGTGTGCAGATTGGTGGGTCAGGGAACCATTTGCTGGTGCTGGAATGTTGGAAAGCAAAAGCAAGTTTCTAAGTAACCCCAAAATAGATTCACGGGCAAGATAGAGAAGCTAATACAGATGTTTCTTATTTTTTTAAAAAAAGATCTAAGCACCTTACGTAACTACTCAGATTTAAATGGATTTCCTTAAGTCCTCACATTGCTAAATGACTTGTTTATTCAGTCATCAGTTTAGTCTGGCTGACTCTAATGTTTAATTGCATTTGTTACATGGACCATTTTGTGATATTTTTCACCCATGCGGAATACATTCACGCATGTAATAAAGAATTTATGCAGTATTTGGTAATTTCCAAAATATAAGCTTAGTGCCAAGTATAGATTTTAAATTTTAAAAAATATGTATACCATGACTCCATTTTTTTTGTGGGGGGAGGTATGTATGTGTATGCGTTTTTAGCATATGTCAGTGATTCTCAGACTTTGGCACACATCATCTGGAATCATCTGGAAGACTTTTTAAAATGCATCGTGCTGGGTTTCACTCAAAGAATTTCTTATTCAGTAAGTCTGGGTTGCGCCCTGAGAATTTGCTTTCTAACAAGTTTCCATATACTGATGGCATTAATCCGGGGACCACCTTTTGAGAACCATTGTGGTTCTCAAAGAGAAGCATAGGAAAAGTCTACAAGGGTAATTTGCCATAATGTTAACAGTAGTTATTTCATTTCTGGGTAGTAGAGTTACAGGGGCTCTATTTTTTTCTTTATACTTTTCTGCATTATTTTTCAGTGACCATTACTGTTATCATCAGAAGAAATAGCATTTAACATTTTTTGAGGTTCTAGTACTGCTATTCTCAGGAGCACATGTGACGGCTGCTGTCCTCCATTGTCCAGTCTCACACTGCTGCCGTTTTAAAAACACAGTTTCAAGAATTCCGTGTTTTGTGTCCCTTGTTTTTATTTTGTCTTCTCAAGATGTGAGAAGAGCGTGTTTATCATGTGGAGTTCTTATTTCAGTCCTGGTGCTGAACACATAGTAAGTGTTCAGTAGGTTGTCAATAGCTCAGGAAGAATAATCAGATTTTTTTATGCCACATTACCTCTCTTAAAACTCCAAGGGATCGTATTTCATGAATACAACTTATATTTTATATCCCTTTGGAAGAGGAAGCTCTCCTCACAATCTGAAAGAAGAGTGAAGAATTTGTCTAAGGCAACAGAATAAATCAAGACCAAAATGATCATCTAGCTCTCTAGACCTGGGAATAAAGGAATCAACCAACCACCAATCAAAAACAAAACAGAAACTTGGCACTGAACTACCACTTTGTTATGTAAAAGCTCTCCATAGTTGCCCCTTACAGTTTTAAGAATAATGTGTGCATGGCACCAAACATGAATAACAAAGCCCCAAGAATGCCGTGTTATCCCGTGAAAGAGTAGCAGGGATATCATGTGAGTTTCATTGGTGTTTTAGGAAGGCCCTCTCTTAATTGAAAGTAAATTCAGGTGTTGGTTAGTTGAGAACACACAGGACTTTGAATCCAAATAACTAGTTTTTAGGTCTGAGTCTATCAAATTTTAGGCAAGTTACGTAGCTCCTTGGGTTAAACCCTAGTGTGTAAATGGGATTGTCATAGTGATCTCGATCCAACAGTCGAAAAAGCTGGTTAGGGTGTTGTGTGAAAAGTGAAATCACCCCTGCCTCTCTGTTTTCCCCTGCCCTGTGGTCTGTTGTGGAAATTTACCTAATTTCTGGTCTCCATGCTTTTAGAGAAGGTTAGGGCAGAGTTTGGTAGATCCAGGTTCTTGTCTACCTTCCATCTCACCCAGCCAGTTTGGCAGTAGCACTTACTAGCCTTTGTATGAACTCTGAAGTCAGACAACTTTAGGAAAAGCAAGATAGTTTCTGAACAGTGTTTTTCCTGATAAGGCCATAAGTGCCTTTCCAATTAGTGTCTCCAGGAAGTTAAAGTAGTTACGGTCTCTATGGAAATCCATGAGTCTGTTATATAAAATAATGATCTCACCTGAGGAATTTGTCACTTTATTGTTCACCGCCTCTGTTAGGAAGCTAAGGAGTTAGGCCTTTGTGAGTTCTCCCTCGTAAGTTCTTAGGCTGCTTCACCGTTCCAGCTAAACTGACAATTGCTCTACTTCTAAGTAAACACTTTGTAATGGCTTGATGTATATTGATGAAAATTTCAAAATCAACTATAATTTTTTCCAGGAAATGGGGTAATTTTGCTCTGCTTTTTAGCTCCCATAGCACCTGGCCAAATTTTGGGCACCAATGAATTCATTTTGTCCTGCAAAGAGCAAAAGGATAATACAGTTCACTAATGGTATCATCTTTTTAAGTATCGCCCCATTTTTCGTTCCAAATTGTAGCCCCATTTTTCATTCCTTTTCTTTGACTGAAGGGTGAGTGAGCCTCGTGTAACAATCTGCTTGTGTGCTGTTGACTGTGGTCTGTGGTTTGGGGCTTAGTGCTGTCATGAAGGTTGGCTAAGGTTCACACATGTAGTGCTTCATTCCTGCTAGAGAAGGAGGTCAAAAGGTAAGACCAGTTGGCTAGAATACCAGTTTTTAACCTAAAATGTACTTTAATCCTTACAAGGCAGTTAATTTAAAAATTAATTATAAGGGTCTTATACCTTTTATTGAAGGGCTGCTTTGTTTGTTGTAGAAATTCTTTTCTTTTGAGTTATCGTTTGTGACATGAGCTTGTACTGGAATGCTTACATAGTCCAATTGTTTGTGATCTCGTGTTTAGCTTTCATGTTATTTATGGTGTCTGTGATCTTACATTAAAATCTTCTTCAATGTTTCCATTATATACTGGTCTAAGTTCACCTGTTCTAATTATTCTGAAGTTTACGACTTGCTGTGACCTTGATTAAGTGTTTTCGCTTATGTTTTTTTAAACATTATAACTTTTTGGATGGTTATGACATCTAACACTATAGGGGAGGAAAATAATTTTCCCTCTATTCTTTTGAGTTCTTGGCTGAGACCCCTGTTTAACAAGGATAAAACAAACAAATTTATTAACATGTATAACTTATGGATACATAGGAAATGCCCAGTGAAAAATGAGTAACTCCCTGAGGCGGCCTAAGCCACCACCTTAATACCATCTTCAGCTAAAGATAAAAGGAAGGCATGTTGCGGGGGGGGGGGGGGGGGGCGGTTCATGGGGGACAATTATAGGAGGTTACTGGGAACAGCAAGGAATAAATAAGAGTAAGGTTTCTTAGGCAGATTTAAGTCCGTGCCTTCTCCAGTAAGAGTTTCTTATGATTGAGGGTCATCCTTTTCTTCTTGATATCAGTGAGGAGGATACTCTTACAAATGAATATTTCTTTAATAAATGCAAATGTCCCTTAAAGAAGGATAACTTCTCTTTCAAGTATCTCCTACATCTGCTGTTTCTCAAAATAATCCTGGGTGGCATAATCTGTACCTTTCAACATATGTGGCCTTACTTAGACAAGAGAAATACAGCGTCTCACTTTGTACTATTCCAATATTAAGATGTTTTGGACAGCATGATACAGAGCAGCAAAGAGGTGTTTATAGTGAGTCTTTACACTGTTTTGTAGTCTACATGTAACATAATACATATAACAGAATAAAATGAACTCTGAATTTCCTTTTCTCTTGCTCCCTAAGTACCACTTTGGTCAGTGAAGTAGAACTAATTGTGGCTTCCATTTCCAAAAATGGTCCTTTGCTGGTGGCCTCGGAGGTAGCAAGCAAGCTGGTAGTGCCAGGTTCTAGGTGGGTTGTTTCACCAAATCCCCAGGTTTGTAGCTGCCTGAACCTGCTGTTACCGTCCCCAGTCCTCATGTGAGTGTCCTGATTCTTTCCTGTTATTTATTCTGACTGCTGTGGAAAGATTTCTTTGAACGTCATCGGATACTGGCTTGGAGTACTTCATTCAATTTTGGAGGATAAGAAACTCCAAGAATATGTTCACACAGCATACCTGAGCTATAGAGAAGCATATACATCTGTGAGTGTTGTTTATTTTGGTTCATCAACCCGTCCTGTTCAAAGTGTGAGGGAAATGCGAGGAGCTGGCCCTGCTATTAGCTCACTGATTTTTGTTTATTTCCTATGTCTCAACCAGTCTGGGAAATAAAAACCTGAACTTCTACCAGAGATCTACAGCTTTCCTTGAGTGCATTTTCTCACAGCTGGCACTCTGCATATTATACCTGATAAGACGATTCTAAACTGCCTTTCTCTTGAAAGTCTCTTTCACACATCTCTGGCTGATGACTATGGAGTCAAAGTGCTGTCCCTCCTTGCCAGCGTCTGCCTCTGGGGTGTTTGGGTTGGGGCTCTGGGGCTCACACTGCTTGTTTATGCCAAGAGCTTGCCTGGGCCAGCCTCCCCGTGTCCTCACCATCTTGTTTCCTCTTATCTGTCTCAGTACCAGTGATTATGAAAGTAGGGAATTATCTGTACTCTTATTAGACTGTTTATTGTGATAAAATATACATAGCATAAAATTTACCATTTTAGCTGTTTTTAAGTGTATAATTTAGTGGCATTAATTACATTCATAATGTTGTGCAACCATCACCATTTTCAGAATTTTTTCATCATCCCAAACAGTTCTTTGCCCATTAAGCAATAACTTTATTCTTGTTAAACAGGGGCCTTTCGTAGACCCCAGTAACCTCTACTCTGCTTTATGTTGGTATGAATTTGAGCGTTCTAAGCATTTCTTATAAGTGGAATCATACAATATTTGTCTTTTTGTGCCTAATTTATTTCACTTATCATTAATATCTTCATGGTTCATCCATGTTGTAGCATGTGTCGGAATTCTTTCTGTTAAGACTGAATAATATTCTATTGTGTGTAAACACCTCATTTTGTTTATTTATTTATTTTTTTTGTCGATAGACACTTAGGTTGCTTCCATGTTTTGGCTGTTCTCAGTAATGCTGTTATATATACAGATGTACAAATGTGTTTGAATCCCTGGTTTCAGTTCTTTTGGGTATATACCTAAAAATAGAATTGCTGGATTCTGATTATATTTTAAGATACCACTTTCAGATCTGACAATAAGGTATTCTTTATCTGAGTATATCCTATTGCACTTAAGCATTCTCAAATGATTATACACTGAAATTATACATCAAAGACAATTTTGGTCTGCTTCTTATTAGTCCTCTGCTTAGTCAATGTGTAATTGGGGATGCCTTTCAGCCAAGACACAGCTAAATGTGTTCTAAGAAACATAGTAGTACCCCCTCTCTCCCATTCATGGTTTTGCTTTCTAAGGGTTCAGTTAACTACGGACAACCACAGTCCACAAATATTAAATGGAAAATTCCAGATATTGAGAGAGAGACCAAAGTCATATAACTTTTTATTACATTGTTGTTAAAATTGTTCTTATTAGTTGTTGTTAATCTCTTACTGTGCCTAATTTATAAATTAAACTTTATCATAGATAGTTATGTATAGGAAAAAATATAGTATATATAGGGTTTGGTGCTATTTGTGGCTTCAGGCATCCACTTGCGATCTGGGAACAATCCCCCGTGGATAAGGGGGTGCTTCTATACATCAGTTGATAAATTTAGGAACTCATTGAACTTTACAAGAAGTGAATTTCTTGCCAGTCCTGTAGTTTAACAAAAGATGAACCATGTATTTCTTTTCTGAATTATTGGGAACTGTATATATTGACCACTTCAATTACATGTCTGATTCCGACATCTACACTAATAAAAGAGAAAGATGCAAATTGACCATACCTCTGCAATGCCCACCAGCCAATCAGGAGTGAGTATGCAAATGAACCCAACAAAGATGACGGGTTAATTTGCATACGCTGGTGCCGAGCAGGTTAATTTGCATACGCAGGAACATCCTTGGGACCCAGGCCGCTCCGAGCCTGTAGGCCCACATGTCCCAGAACGCCCCTGGCCAGGAGTGACCTACAGGAGCCAGCGCCAAGCGGCCTGGGTCCTGAGACGAGCATCTGGGGGTGACAAGCGGGCTGGGTCCCGGGACAAGCGGCTAAGGGCGCCAAGCGCAAGCAGCCACACCAAGCAGCCTGGGTCCACGCCTCCCATCCCGGCAGACACAGCGAATGCAGGGCCGTCGGGCTTGGGGGCGTGCCCCCGGCGGCCAGGGACACGCCCCTAGCCCAGTGGACGCAACGCAGGAGATCCTCTGCACATGGGCTGCAGAGGAAACACCTTTTCTTTAAAAAAAAAATATTTTATTGATTATTTACAGAGAAGAGGGTAGAGGGATAGAGAGTTAGAAACATCGATGAGAGAGAAACATTGATCAGCTGCCTCCGGCACACTCCCCACTGGGGATATGCCCCCAACCAAGGTACATGCCCTTAACAGGAATCAAACCTGGGACCCTTCAGTCTGCAGGCCGATGCTCTATCCACTGAGCCAAACCAGTTCGAGCATAAACACCTTTTCTGACCGCTCATTGGCTAAGCTCCCTGTACACCGCCACTTGCAGTGTTCTTGGTAACCTGGGTAATAAGAATCCAAGAAGGTGATCTAGGGTTTTTCCACCACACTCCTGGAGAAAAAAATGAAGGTCTGCTGCTGGAGGGGCTAAAAAATGTTATATCCTGCCCTAGCCGGTTTGGCTCAGTGGATAGAGCCTTGGCCTGCTGACCGCAGGGTCCGGGTTCGATTGTGATCAAGGGCATGTGCCTAGGTTACAGGCTCCTCCCTGGCTGGGGCCCAGGTCAGGGCTCATGCAGGAGGCAACCAATCAAAGTGTCCCTCTCACACTGAGTTTCTCTCTGTCTCTCCCTCTCTCTCTCTTCTACACTCCCTAAAAATCAATGGAAACATATCCTCATGTGAGGATAAAAAAAAAAAAAAAGAAAAAAGAAATGTCATATCCTATGAAAGACACATCTTGAAAATGCCTAAAGAAAGTTGTCATTTTTTCGTGGTGAAGGGACTGGAATCTGTGTTGATGAAAACACCTTGGCGGCTGTGGTGGCTGGCAGTGGCTGCAGCAGCGGGGTGATGGGGCTGGTGCCTTCCTCTGATCACCCTGGTCGCCTCCTGCAGAGGGAGGCCAGACTGCAGCTTAGGCCCGCTCCCCATGGGGCGCGGGTCTAAGCCATCAGTAGGACATCCCCTGAGGGCTCCCAATCTGTGAGAGGGGGCAGGCTGGACTGAGGGACACCCCCCCAGTGCACGAATTTTGTGCACCAGGCCCCTAGTATCCTATATAATAAAGAGCTAATATGCTAATTAGACTGAACAGCAGAATGACCATCCGGATGACCTTCTGGATGAAGCTAGGGCTGCAAGGGGCTGTGAGGGCCAGCCAAAGCTGCGAGGGGCTGCGAGGGCTGAGCCCCTTGCATGAATTTCGTGCATTGGGCCTCTCGTTCATTATAAGATGGGCAGTTAGCATAAGGATGTCATACATATGGCTGCCTTTTCTGGTGCTGTGGTCACAGCAACTTCTCTTAAGAGTTGGGTTGGGACAGGGTAGAAATAACTGACATCTTTAGTAAATGTTGCTACTTGTATTACTAAATAGATTTTCTTTTTGATTTGCCTCTGTCCTAGCCAAGGATCCTCTTCATTAGTAAGTAATTTCTAGAGCAAATTGTCATCTAAGTATCTCTTTACTAAGTGTTTCTTAACCCTTCTAAGAGATAACACTGCTTGCCTTTGTCATTATTCCTGCGGTCTCCCTGTTATTGGTGAATGACTGCAGTTAATCAAAACATGTTTCTTAATTGTGTTGAGGTGATGAGCTTTGTTTAAATGCAGTGTACACACATTATTGATTATCTGCCCCTGCCTGGACGGATGCATTGTTTATGTTACCTCCTAAGTCAAGTGGGTAGGAAATCTTTTGCTACCTCTTGTGAAACTCCCACTGGACCATCTCTTTAACGTGATGGAGAAACCATGTGTATTTACTTCATGTTGGCTAGTAGACAGGTCTGCTCTACACAAGACAGAATATAATCTTATCCAGGTACATAGTTTTAAACATTATCTTGACCTCTGTGTATCTAGACTGCCTACTTGCCCTCCCACTTAAATGTCTAATTGGCATCTCAAAGTTAGCATGTTCAAAACCAAACTTCTGATTTCCCCCACCAAACTAGCTCTTCCCACAGACTTCCCATTTTAGTAAAAGGCAGCCCCAATCTTCCCCTTGCTGAGATGTAAAACATTAGTTTTCTCACTGATTCCTCTCTTACCCACATACCTTACATCAAGTCATTAGCTCTATGTCCTGAATACTAGCATGTCTGCTTCTTAACATCTCCGTCCCCAAGCTTGTGCTTGCCTCAGTATTTTTGCACTTGTCAGTCCCTCCACCTTGAATATTCTTCTCCCACATATCTGATGGGTAGATTTGAAGCGTTTGTTGATTGTTTTTTCCTTTTGAAAAGCATGTTTGAAGGAAGGAGTGCATTCAATTTTATTCTAACTTGAAGTTCGTGTGTAAAGATAACTTTTCTTAAAGAATATATCCATTTCCTGTCTTCTTGGATATTGTGCATGATAAGTATAGTGGAATTCCGTTAACCCAGGTTTTGTAGGAATTTGTTGCTGTCACTGCTGAACCAACTAAGTGTTCATTTCATACCTATCTGCAACCAGCAATAAGAGAAAAAACCATGCATGGAATAGAATAATTATGTTAAGTATAGTTCTCCCTACATACGGGAGACTTTGCTGTTTAACAAAGTTTTTTATTTTCCTTTTTTTCTGTCTTGGCTTTGTAATCTACTTCTTCTCAGATCATAGTCTGTCCTTCCTAGAACTCTTTGCCCTTGTTCTGTTGTGTTTGCAAGGGCAGTACATTTTTTTCTTTTGTCAAAGGAAGAATGTTTACTCCAATATAAATGCAAGCTTCACATAAGAAGGGCTGTCCTAAGGAAAAAAATATTTTTATTACTTATAGACTTTTCATTTTACTTGCCAAGTCCTATTACTTAAGTGACTAAAAAATCTGCAGTTTATTTGTAAAAATACTATACTTTTATTGATTAATCCAAGGAGAAACTTAAATCAGACAAGAGGAGAACAAAGCACAAATACAGAACTTTAAATTAACAGCTTGAGAGCATCATATGGATCATAGCATAACTATAGTCCAAGACTCAAAGTTGTGCAAAAAATCTGAAAAATGTCTGTTGTAAGCAGCTCTAACCAGTATTGTAAATAAATAGTGGCAGGAAGTCATTCCAAATCAAGTACAAGCACTGCTGGAACCTGTATATGTGACTTTTCTAAGCATATTAATAAAAGGTGTCTCAAATATTATGTAATCTTACCTAATAATAGACAAACATGTAAATTGACCGTACCTCCGCTATGCCCACAGCCAATCAGAGTGAGTATGCAAATTAACCCAACAAAGATGGTTAATTTGCATATGTAGGTGCCCAGCGGCCTCAGTCCAGCACCCAGGTCACTCCAAGGTAGGCCCCGCATGGGTCCTGAGCAGCCTGGGAAGGGCCTGAGCCAGTGATCGGAGGGAGCTGGGGGGCCCTGGCCCAGGCTCCTAGGCTTTAGGCCTGGGCAGGGGCGGATCCAGTGATCAGAAGGAGAGGGAGCCAGTGATAGGAGCCAGCGATCAGAGCGAGAGGGAAAGGGAGCCAGCGATCGGAGGGAGAGGGAGCCAGCGATCGGAGGGAGAGTGAGCCAGTGATAAGAGGGAGAGGGAGCCAGTGATCGGAAGGAGAGGGAGAGGGAGCCAGCGATCGGAGGGAGAGTGAGCCAGTGATAAGAGGGGGAGGGAGCCAGTGATCGGAAGTAGAGGGAGAGGGAGCCAGCGATCGGAGGGAGAGTGAGCCAGTGATAAGAGGGGGAGGGAGCCAGTGATCGGAAAGAGAGGGAGAGGGAGAGGGAGCCAGCAATCGGAGGGAGAGGGAGCCAGCGATCGGAGGGAGAGGGAGAGGGAGAGGGAGCCAGCAATCGGAGGGAGAGGGAGCCAGCGATCGGAGGGAGCTGGGGGGCCCTTGCCCAGGCCTAAAGCCTTGGCCATATGCTTTAGGCCTGGGCAGGGGCAGAGCGGTCAATTGGAGGTAATTGGAGGGCCCCTGCCCAGGCCCTGAGGCTATAAGCCTGGGCAGGGTCAGAGCCGTTGATCGGTGTGAACTGGAGGAAACACCTTTTTTGACTGGTCATTGGTTAAGCTCCCTGTATGCCACTGGTAATATTCTTAGTAACTTGGGTAATAAGAATCCCAAAAGGTGATCTAGGGTTTTTCCACCACACTCCTGGAGAAAAAAACGAAGGTCCACTGCTGGAGGGCTAAGGAATGTCATATCCTGCCCTAGCTGGTTTGGCTCAGTGGATAGTGCCTCGGCCTGCAGACAGCAGGGTCTGGGTTCAATTCTGATCAAGGGCATGTACCTAGGTTGCAGGCTCCTCACTGGCCGGGGCCCAGGTCAGGGCTCATGTCCCTCTCACATTGATGTTTCTCTGTCTCTCCCTCTCTCTCTCTTCCACAGTCTCTAAAAATCAATGGAAACATATCCTCAGGTGAGGATAAAGAAAGAAAGAAAAAGAAAGAAAGAAAGAAATGTCATATCCTATGAAAGACATATCTTGAAAATGCCTAAAGAAAGTTGTCATTTTTTCATGGTGAAGGGACTGGAGTCTGTGTTGATGAAAACACCTTGCGGTGACTGGCACTGGCTGCAGCAGTGGGGTAATGGGGCTGGTGCCTTCCCCTCATCAGCCTGGTCGCCTCCCACAAAGGGAGCGGGCCTAAGCCATCAGTAGGACATCCCCTAAGGGCTCCCAGTATGTGAGAAGGGGCATGCTGGGCTGAGGGACCCCCACCCCCCAGTGCACGAATTTCATGCACTGGGCCCCTAGTTAGACATATAATCTCAGCTCACAAAGTTATATTTCAGTTTTAACATTTATTCAGTGATCCTGAGTTTTTTCAAAAGTTTTAAATATAAATAATTTTAAAATTCTGGAATAATATTTTAAATTTAAGGATTTTGAGCACCTTCATGTATTAGATATTGATGCAGGTGCAGAAGACACTGTGGGACTGAGACATGTCTGACCTGAGAGCTTACTGTGGAAATATTGGTTATTATCCTCCTGGGGCTCCTAAGCTGGATGTATCTTAGGGAAAGGTTTTTGAGGGTTTAGCCCTCACTGCCATCTGAGATCAGCAGTGAGGACTGCTAGCATGTTCCTAGCTGAGACAATTGGGGAAAGGTCACTGGAGAAGTGGAGGAAGTTGGGAAAGGGTTAAAGAACATTTATGTTAGCCTTCGGGTGCAGCTTGTGGAGGATTTTCTCAGCTGCCTTTTTGCTGTCCCTTATCATTTGCCTAAGTGATTCATGTGGAAATTTGTGTTCCTTAATGCAATGATTGTGAAGAGGGTTGCCCCTGATCACCATCAATTGTTTTCCCCGCAAACATGAAAAAATCTGGACTGTCAACCACTAAAAAATCCCCCAGGGACTCATCCTTGGCCTCCAGGCCCCTGGAACAGGGAAGATGTAATGGGATTTCCTATTTTAATTGCAAAGACTTACTGAATTCCAGGGGCATTCTTAACCTCACTGTGGTTGATGAGGTCTCCTGACTCATCCACTCTGTTTTTCACATTTGTTTAATTGAAGACTTGAGGAGAATCACTGGTTATTTTTAAAAATTGTGATATAGGCAAAAATGTATAAAACATACATGTGTGTTTAAAGACTAATAATAAAAATGAAAGCCTGCATAACCTCCGTCCAGCTGGGGAAACAGATTACCTGTATCTTAGGAGAGGGTGAAAGGAGCTCGGCCCTGCAGTATCCTCACTTTTCTGATTTTTATGTTCATTATTTCTCAGCTTTAAAAAATAATTTGTATATTTAGCTATATATCTCCAAACAATATATTGTTTAATCTTGCCCTTTTGGGGGGAACTTTATGTAAATGGAGTCATACTGAATCCATCATTCGGAGACTTGCTTCTTTCGACATTATGTTTTGAGAGTCATCCACATTGACGTGTTTAACAGTAGTTCATGTGCTTGCACTGCTGTAAAGGATTGCATTGTATGGATTGCCACAGTTTGCTTTTCCATTCTTCAAGTTTGTTTCTCCACTGGTATTTGGAAGACAATATGGACCCCAAATTCAGCACGTTAACTTGCTATTTAAAGCTTCAAGAATTGATTTCTTTCTGGCCAAATCCCCTGAGTCTGGGCGGGAATTTCCAGGTGGTTTGCTTTCATTAGTGGGAATGCTGGATGTCCTTCTTTCTGGAGACAAAGCATGAACTGGCTTTGACTTCTCCAGGATTGTTCCTCTCCATTCTCTTAGGTCTGGAATCAAAGCCCTGTTTCCTGCAGGATCCCGTGGATGAGTCTTCCCTGTGATCACCAGCTAGAAACCCAAATGCTTTAACTAGAACCAGACTAGTCTTTAGATCACAGGAAGACGCAGAGTTTTCCTTCTTCCTGCCCATGCTTTCCAAGAGCATTCTCCCTTCCTCTCCCTTCCCCACCCAGTTTCTCATCAGTTATAGTACTGTTGCATTGTCAAGGGAGTTGGTTAAGGTGAACTCCCAGTGTTTAGTTTTAAAATACCCCTGTGGAAATGAGCAAAGCTTTAATAAAACCTCAGCTGGTTACATTTATTTTCAAACTAGAGGCCCGGTGCACGGATTCGAGCACTGGTGGGGTCCCTCGGCCTGGCCTGTGGGGATCAGTGGACTTCCGTGCTGCCACAGCCCGGCCTTACCCACCAGCTTGTTGGGGTCCAGCCCACTGTCCGCATGGATTCTGCCCAGCACGAAGTAGTGCACAAAGTGGCAGGCGGCCAGGGAGGAGCCCGAGCCTGGGCTGGGTGCTGTGCTGCTCCCGCTCATCCTGGCCCCGCTGTGCAGCTCGGGCATGCAGGGGGAGTGTCTGTGGGAGAGGCTCGTGCGCTCGCCAGCCATCAGCCTGGTGTCTGGCACCTGTCTGTCAGCTGAGCAGCGCTCCCACTGTGGGAGCGCACTGACCACCAGGGGGAAGCTCCTGCGTTGAGCATCTGCCCCCTGGTGATCAGTGCACGTCATAGCTACCAGCCGGTCATCAGGTCGTCCGGTTACTTAGGCTTTTATATATATAGATAGATTAGGAAACTTTTCTGGTAAGATTGTTCTGAGAGGTTACTGGTGTCATTATTGTCCTGTGACACTTTTGGAAGGAGGTCTCTGAGTATGTTTTTCCTCTTTCCTAACATGGAGAATGTGAGTGTGTTTTTCTATATTAATTGTTTATTGATACTTGAGATTTGTTTAGCTTTCCTTAAAATGTGCTCCCTTAAACTGATGTTAATGATTGCCATATAGGGAAAAATTATTCTTCAATAAAAGGTAGATCCTTTTTCTTTCTTTATCTGCAGGGTTTCTCAAGAGCCTTTGCTATGCTGTCATGCTTTGTGAACATTTAAATTTCAAAAACATGTTTGATTGTGGTATATCTGGCGGGGGTAATCTTCCTCTGAGTACTCTGGGAAAGGCATCATTAACATATTTTCCATTGTTTACCTTGGTTCATTCAAACCTAAATCTCAGGATTGCAGTGGAATTTTTTTAGTACCTTAAGATATGTCTCTTTATCTTTAGGGAGGATGTGAACCTTTAAATTAGAATATTTAGGCCAAAGAGTGTGTGTGTGTGTGTGTGTGTGTGTGTGTGTGTGTGTGTGTGTGTGTGTGTAAGGTGAAGAAGTAGTTTTGTAAATTGATGAGAAGAATAAGGTGTCCGCTTTTAAAAGATATTCATTGCCCTTGGAATTATATTCCACAAAGGTAGGAGAGTAACAAGAGGGCTCAGACCAAAATTATCTCTTTGTGAATGTCTCTAGGCAGAGAAAGATTTTGTGCTTAAAAACACTAATGAAAATGATTGTTCTTCCCAGTATCTGTTCCTCTCTCCCTCCCTCCTGCCCTTCCTCCTTCCCCTTCTTTTTAATAAGTGGGGAGACGTGGAGATGAAGATGCCAGGGACACTGATAGATCTTATTTATTTCTTTTCCTTTTATTATTAGTATTTAATTTATTGATTGATTTGAGAGAGGGGAGGGGGGAGAGAAAGAGAGAGAAAAGGGAGAGAGAGAAATCAGTTTGTTGTTCCCCTTATTTATGCATTCATTGGTTGATTCTTGTATGTGCCCTGACTGGGATCTAACCCACAACCTTGGTGTTTTGGGGATGATGCTCTAACCAACTGGGTTACCTGGCCAGGGCCTTTTTTTTTTAAGCCTGCTGATTTGGAAATGTATTACATAGATCTTATTTTGTGCCTTGTTGAGAGTATGTTTTCTTCTGTTGGTTCTGTTCCGTGTTCTCTTGGCCTTAGTATGTGAAAGAAACCGAGACTAAAATGAAAACTACATTTAATTACACCTTTACAACCAAAAACCAGAGAAGCTCAATACCAAACAATTGAAAATTGTCTAGAATCTTTATCTAAAATAATTCCTAGTCTAACAAAATTTTTCTGCTGTACCTGCTGCTTTATTTTCCAGATAAATGGAGCTATTCCTTCAGACACCAGTCCTTATTCATAGTGCCCTAATTTCCCCTCTGTCTTAAGCTCTGAGAGGCCAGAGGCTGCTGGACATGATCATGATTCATTATTTTCTGTGTGGTGAAAGGAGCTTGGGTTGTTCGCAGCTTCCTGTCTCTAGCCACAGTGTTGGACTGTCAGGAGACCCCACCCTGCTATTGCCTCCCTTCCAAGCCTTGCATTTGGCTGTCCTGTCTACTGTGTGCTGCAAAACCAGACAGCAGAGCAGGTCAGATTGGAGTGAATACAATAGCCACAGAGTGAATGCATTGGGAGTGGAGACATGGCTGTCCCCCCTGGGGCTGCTGAACATCTATTTCTGGTGCCCACAGGTTTTCTTCTGGATGCAGGAGGACTGAGATACCATGTAAAACCTACATGAGCCCTTTGGAAGTTTAAAATCTACTAGTTTGTTTTCTAAAATTGAGTATGAATCCACCTTGGTTTGAACATCAGTTTCACTTTTGAAATTCTCTTATAGCCCTATCTCAGGAGCATTAAGTGTACTTGATTTGCACAAGACTGGCCATGTATTGGTAATTGTTGGAAAAGACACAACACTGCATATATATTTGATCAGTCTTCAGACAAACCCAGAAAAATAGAGTTAGTGTGGGGAACATAGCCATTGTCTCAAATGTTACTAGTAGCCTGGTGATATGAGCCAAGGACCTCTTATATTCATTTAACAGATATTTATGAATTTGTTTTATGCCTGAGTTTCTAGGCACTGAGAACAAGATAGACCAAGCCCCTATTTCCATGGCTCTTATAACTATTAGATCCCAGGGAGATCTGTAGATAAGTAAGTAAATAGTCCAAAGACATGGTTGTATAGAGCAACTGACAGATCTCAGAAGGACGGTGGGGTGGGGGTGGGGGTGGGGTTAACCAAAGAACTAATATGCATATATGCATAACCCATGAACACAGATAATAGTGTGGTGAAAGCCTGGGGTGGGGCAAGACTGGGTGGAGGGGGGCAAAGGGAGAAGGAAAAAAAAAGGTAAGTAAGTACATAAGTAAAGTGTTTAAAATGGTGGAATGTACAGAGAGGAAAATGGAGCATAGTACTATGAGATGAGTGGATAGGTAGGGAGGTGCGGGGGAGGGGTGGTGGTGGAGGCTTCCTATGCAGACACCCTGGGGTGTGAATGCTTTCTTCTCTGAGTGATGCTGTCACCTTTAGGTAGGCGGGCCCCAGAGAGCACGCAGTCCCGCCAGATCACCTGACACACATGCCCACTGAGGCCCAGAACTGGGAATTCGCTTCCCTACTCCGTACCCGCGATGTTAAGAGCTTTCGAGCAATCCCATGAACAAGCCAGTAAACACATTTTTATTAAAAGGACTTTCAAATTAGTGGTTAACCAAACCAAAACAATCACTTTTCTACAGTAATAAAGTAAATGAATCCAGGCATTTACATAAGAATAGGCTACCCTTCCTGTATGATGTCATAAATGGCCGTCTGGGACATCACATTCTTTCAGTGGTAGTTCTGGGATTGTTTTTTGTGCATGTGTTTGTTTCTTCAGTAAACATTCATCCTCTCCTGCATATCAAGTACTATGCAGCGGGAAAGAACCTGGACGAGTGTGACCCAGCTCTGCCTGGGAGGCACTCAGAGTGGGCAAGAGATGGGCGTCTGTGACCAGGCGAAACGTTTACACGTGCCAGGCACGGGGTAGATGGTAGCGAGCAGAGCAGACCTGGCGTAGCCCTGGTGTAGCTTACCTTACAGTGGACACAACAGACAGTAAGACACAACACTGACAGAGTGTGAGAGGTATCACAGGAAAATTGTTAGTAAATAACGGGAGTTCAGGATGGAGCGGTCAGGGAAGGCCTCCAAGGGGAGGTCACATTCATGGCAGGTGTGAGAAAGAACTGCAGGTGAGGGGACATTCCTGGCATAGAACAGCATGTGTGGTTGCTCTGAGGTAGAAATGAGTTTTATGAACTCACGATGGGTAGAAAGGAAGAGATGGAGTGTGGGAAAGGTAACCATAGGCCATATCCAGTAGATGACAGTAAGTAAATTGGTATTTATTACAAGTGTAATAGGAAGTCCTGGCAGGATGCTAAACCAGGAGAATGATAGGAAATTTATTTTCAGTAGGTCATTCTGGTTGCAAGGTTAGATGGGGATTTAAAGGAATATACTAGAAAGGCCATGAACTCGGTCTTAATCCTAGCTTTGCCATTTACTTAGTCTTGTGGACTGTTTATTCATCTGAGAAATGGGACTAATAAATTCCACCTCACGTGGTGACAACTGAGTGAATAATATAAGGTGTCAAGAACCATGTGTAATAGACAGAATATGCTCAATAACATTGGTTCCCTCCTTCCCATAGAGTAGAGTACGTGAGTATAGTGTTCTGGAATCGTCCCTAGAGGCCTCAGAGACAGCATCACCGAGCCCAGTAGTAGCTCCACGAGGTGATGGGTAAAGTGTCTGGTGTGGAACATTTTGTTTTTCTGAGATTCATCTGACCCATTCCTGTATTAGATTATTAATGGTGGTTTTATAATAACTTGTTCCAACTGAGATTCTGACTTTAGTGAACTGATTTTTCCCTTCTTCTTGATGCTTTTGAAGGCGAGAACTAAGTTGCTAAGGCAGTGCTACTATTGCTCTTTTATTGATAATTCTCAGTTACACAGATTCTCAATTTATGATGGGGTATGCCTCAATAAACCCATCATACGTTGAAAATATCATAAGTCAGAAGTGCATTTAATACAACTAACCTACCAAACATTATAGTTTAGCTTCATCTACCTTAAACATGATCAGAACACTTGCATTAATATACAGTTGGGCAGTTACTTGAGTTTCATCTCAAGAGTCATTGCCTTCGTCGTCCTGTCACCAGAACCAGGAGACACAGATGGGCATGTTGTAGATGTGAAAACATAAAACACAATATCCAAAAAGCACAGTACAGTGTAGAGTGTCGGTTGTTGACCCTCGTGATCGTGTGGCTGACCAGGAGCTGTGCTCACTGCTCTGTCAGCATCACGAGAGAGTGTTGTACCACATGTCACTAGCCCAGGAAAATCACAATTGAGGACTCAAGGAATGATTGCCACTGAATGTGTATCACTTTGTCATCATCATAAAGTTAAAAAAAAAAATCTTAAGTCGAACCATCGTTAAGTTGGGGTCTGCGTATCAGGACGAACACCTGCTAAACCTGTCCCTTGCTCATACCTTGGACTCTCCTTTAGACTCAAGACATTTTTTTTTACTTGTCAGTGTACTTAGACTTTCCTGTTGTTTTGAATCTGTAAATATCTTCCACAATAATGAGTGTCCTATACAACTTTGAGAAGAATACTTAAGTCTCAAGAATTCCATGACAATGGTGTTCATTGGGCCCATGTTGTGAGCTTGCATAGTGGGGAAAAGATTTGTTTATTTTTTTAACCATGTAAATAGTACATGCAAAGAAAATGCTGCAAAGTGGTTTGGAGTAATAAAAATGGTCCAGATGTGGCAGCTGTCCTCAAGGCGTTTGCAGCATGAATGCAGCCTTGTTTTAGCCATCCTAAGCCTTCAGGGATCGGTCTCAGACCTGCCTCTATAGTCAGTTCTGCTCTGGGATGGTGACAGGCCTTATAGGGAAATTACACATGGGATATGGTGAGAAAGGGGGGTTTGTTTGTTTTTGCTTAGGTACAAAAATAATAATAATAAAAACTTGTTTTTAAGAGCCATTTTAGGTTCACAGCAAAATTGAGTGGAAGGAAGAGATTTCCCTTATACCCTTGCCTTCATGCATGGTTTCCACCATTATCAACATCCTGCACTAGAGGGGTGCTTTTGTTACAGTTGAACCTACAGTGACACAGCTTCATCCCTTAAAGTCCATAGTTTACTTGGGTAGGTGTCACTCTTGTTGTTGGACATTGTATGGGTTTGGACATGTATAATGACATCTATCCATCGTTATATCATACAGAGTATTTTCATTGCCCTAAAAATCCTCTGTGCTCTGTCTATTCAGTCTGTTCAGACCCTGCCATCCATCCCCAGCAGCCCCCGGAAATCGCTGATTTTTTAACTTTCTCCATAATTTGCCTTTTCCAGAGTATCAAACAGTTGAAATCATACAGTATGTAGCCTTTTCGGATCAGCTCTTTCAGTTAGTAACATGCATTGAAGTTTCCTCTGTGGCTTGAAAGCTCATTCCTTTTCAGTGCTGTGAATTTAAAATTGACGCATGGATTCTGCCAACGCTTTTAGATATATTTGGGTTCTAGAATAGACTGTTCTGGTTTGCTGTCCAGGTCATGCTTCCTAATACAGAGGATAGTAAAGCCATGAATGCTTACAGCTGGAGTGGCTCTCGTCAGACATGTTCTCGGCAGGGGCTCCTATGCAGCTCCCATGACTATCTGAGGGACGGGGATGAGAAACATCATCCTGTGTAGTTAGCAAGCTTCCTAAAATCTCTTTCATATCAGAAGTGGGATTGAATGGAATTGTAATTTTCCTGCCTTTGTGGTTCCTGCCAGTGTGACTTTGAAATTAAGTGGTTCTACACACATGATCTTACAGCACACGGGCTGCTGGGTCCGGTGTCTTGATCCTGCAGCTCTCAAGGTGGTGGGCTTGGCAGGCTCTTAAAATTCGTGAGCATCCAGCGTCAGCAGTGGCACCTGTTTCTATGGCAAATGGAAAGAAAGAGATTCTGGGTAAAAAATGTCTGGAAGTGGGAGATTTTTCAATCAGCTGTGTTACCCTGATACCTTTAAAGGCTTTGCATGTATTAATTTGTTTAACCTTCACAACAATTCTGTTTGATAGGTGAGGAATCCAAGGTACTGAGAGCTTAAACACCACATCCAAGGTCATATTACTAGAAAGTGGTGGAGGCAAGAGTTGGACCCCAGCAGAATGGCTTTTTGCGTCTCTGCTTCTAACCACCATGCTGGACTAGCTCTCATAAAAGGCCCTTGTCCATCTCTACTGGGATTATTCAGCCAATACCCCTGCTTTTGTTAAGCTGTTGCCTTTAGCATGATGTTTGCTCCTGACTCCCTAATGTGGAACATTTAAATGTTGTTTATGTGATCCTAAACATGCTGTCATAAAAATACGGTATCAAGATACAAACTCACTTAAACGGAAACTTAATCTTGGAAATAAGAATAAAACAAGATAGTTAAATGCACGGTTCTTCCAAACCACATATTAATTGGTCTAGTAGCAGCTAGACTGAGAATTAGCCTGAGAGTGGTTCCCAGAGGTGCTTAATTCTTTTGATTTTAAATCAAGAATTGGCGCTTTGTGCTGTGTATTTTCCGAAAGCTTCACTTTTGAAGACACAGGAAGAAAATTGCACAAGAGCCCTGCTTTCTCTGCTCACTTTGTTTGGTTAACCTAGTGTAGTTCTTGCCAGGCTCACCGGACTGGGAATTGCAGCCATGTGCTTTGGAGCGGGAGCTCATGAAGTGGCCTGAGAACCCTCCATAGGGACGATCCTGTCCGCCGGCTTCCTGGCGGCTGAGGCCCATGGCTGCAGGTGCTGTGTTTTGTTAGTCAGGAGGAACTTTTAGGTGGTACTTTCCTTGACAATATTTGAGAAAAGGGCAGAAGAGCTGTTATTGATGGATAATGATTGCATAAAATAATGCCATAGAACTTGTAAGCCTTTCCATTTGCTTTGTGTACCCATTTTACTTTTGGAAATAGATAGATAGATAGATAGATAGATAGATAGATAGATAGATAGATAATATAAATGTCATTATGTTGGATTTACAGTTACTGAGGATATACTCATGTATTCACCTCAATTTTTGCATTTTATTAACCAGTTGATTAAATAGAATTAAAAATTTCCCATTGGCTTCTGAGAAGCAATATTAACCTTTTGCACTCGGATGTCGAGTGTGACTCGACACAGTTAGCATCGGTAGCAGCTCGTATGTCGAATTGTATTGAATGTATCAATAATTTGAAATATAAAAAAATCCAAATAAATAAGTTTGTATGGAAAGAAACTCCAGTTTTTTATTCTACTGCCGCGCTTTGTAAAATCTGGGGTACTTAAAAAATTAAATCCCGAGTAGAATAAAGGAATCGAGAAAAAAGCAAGCGAATGCAAAGGGTTAAAACTTTCAGAAGGACATTTCTTTTTCCTTTTTAATTTCAATCCATTAGTGATGGACACTTTTGTAAATGTTGGAGGAGGGTGGTCTGGTGACATTTTACCTCTGAAGGAAGGCCAAGGTGGAGAGAGTCTTATCATGGAACAGAGTGGAGAATCTCAGAGGGAAAGCGGGGGAGGATGGGTGGGTGGGAAGAGATTAACAAAAGACCTTATTGCATATATGCATAACCCTTGGACACAGACAATAGGGTGGTGAAGCCTAGGGCGGGGGCTGGCTGGAGGGGGTCAATGGGGGAGGAAGGGGGACACATGTAATACTTACTGCCAGCAACCCTCAGGCTGCACTGTGAGGAGCAGGGGGCCTGGTGGTACTTCCGGATTTTGTCCAGGTAGTAACCACCATAAAGGGAAAAGGACTCTGTGTTTCTCTACTCTCAGCACTCTGGCCATCAGACCAGGGATTTCCCCACAGACCAGTTCTCCAATCCTCTGCAGTACCCACGGGATGTCCTACAATTCAGTTCCGTTCTGACACTGGAGTCAGCGTCAGATCCCACAGGGTAAGGGCTTAGTCCCACAGGACTGTCCCCACCCTCACTTCAGATGCCAGTCACAACTCCAGGTTGTCACCTGGTCTTCTGACCTACTGGGTATAAGTGGAAAGTTACCATGAGCCCCTCCTCGGGTTCAGTAATTTGCTACCATGGCTCACAGAATTCAGGAAAACAACTTGCCCAGTAGATTATCAGTTTAAAAAAAAAAAAAAAAAGTGTAACTCAAGAACAGCCAGATGGAAGAGATGCATATGGCAAGGCATGGGAAAGGGGCTCAGATCTCCCATGCCCTCTTGGTGCCCTGTCCTCCCAGCACCTCCACCTTTTCAGCAACCTGGAAGCTCTGAACCCATCTATTAGGACTTTTATGAAAGCTTCACTGTGTAGGCATGATTGATTAAATCACTGACTGTCGGTGATTGTTCAGCCTCAAGCCCTTCTCCCCTCTTCCAAGCTTGGGGTATTTAGATTTTAGGCTTAACCTGGATGACATTCAATTATTTTTATTTAAAATATTTTTAGGCAATAAAATTTTTATTAGAAGTATATTTACAGTTACTAGTGTCATAGTGGAGATGGACCTGATATTAAGAGAGTTTGGTAACACAGATTGGTTGATTAGGTCCTTTAACAAGAGTTCATTTAGTTATTTGCAAGCCACTTGATGTGTAACATGAGGGCTGTGGTCAGTTCCACGTGGAGGGTCACCACTGTGTGCTTCCTGCCTCGTCTGTGGAGGTGATATGACCCATATCACTAAACTTGTCTTGCTGGGTAGCACACAGATTGTACACACTGTGCAGAAAGAAAAGGATGAGTTTTAAAAAATGAAGTTGTGTTGTTGCATTATATTTAGGAAACCTCCAGCAGGAATTGTAAGACTTTGATGTTTTTATTCACTTTATTTCAGAAGTTTAAGTTGGTATATTTTTATTGCAAAAAAATGTTTTGGAAAAGACTAACAGAATGGCTTTTTTTTTTTTTTTTAATCACCTTGTCTCACAATTCATTCTAGTGGTTCAATAGTGAAACTGTCCAACTATTAATGTCCATCCTGGTCTATTGGGCACATCTTACATTGACAAAGTGATTCTGCTCTTTGGTACTCAGTTGAAAATTCCAGTTGTCCCTTTGGGAAAAGCAACCAAAACTTTTTGCTCCCTTGGGTTCTGTTTCTGATGGTGACCCCTGACCTTTTATTGCTGGCATTTCAGGTCCTTAAACAGTGCTGCTAGTTTTTTCAGCGAGGGGTAGGGTGAGTAACCACTACTTTATAGACAGAATAAATGACACAATTTTAAATATTAGGCCATTTTTAAAAAATATATTTTATTGATTTTTTACAGAGAGGAATGGAGAGAGATAGAGAGTTAGAAACATCGATGAGAGAGAAACATCGATCAGCTGCCTCCTGCACACCCCCCACTGGGGATGTGCCCACAACCAAGGTACATGCCCTTGACCGGAATCAAACCTGGGACCTTTCAGTCCGCAGGCCGATGCTCTATCCACTGAGCCAAACCGGTTTCGGCAATATTAGGCCATTTTTAATGCAGTTTATCTTTATACTTTAAATCATTCCTGTGGCCACTTTGTCAGCTGTCATTGAAATTTTATTGTATCCATGTAGCAGTACATGGGACCAGATGTCACATGTGATCAGCCCTCTGAAGTATGCTGAAGTGTTTATAGTTATGCACCTGCTCTCAGCTCTTTGCTAGAAACATTAATATCATAGTTTGGTTATTAAAAGGTGCCCAACTTTATAAATGGTCACCTAAATATTTCCAAGGTTTTTATTTTCTTTATTCTTTCCCTCCCTTTATTGTACATGTGTTTTTTTTTAAATCCTTGCCTGAGGACATGCTTTTATTGATTAGAGAGAGAGAGAAGAGAGAGAGAGAGAGAGAGAGAGAGAGAGAGAGAGAGAGAGAGATATGTTTGAGGAAAACATTGATCAGCTGCCTCCTGCAAACACCCCAAACCTGGGTATGTGCCCTGAGCAGGAATCGAACCCACCATCTTTCTGTGTATGGTGTGACACTCCCACCAACTGAGCCACACCAGCCAGGGCCGGTACATATTTTCTTAAAAAACTTTTTCTTGCATGAAATACTCTCATAGCCCAAAATCACTGTGTCATTGACAACACAGTGAGCATTTTCCCCTCAAGATTTTAATATTATACATCCCTTTAAGGTGTGCCATCACTGAGGTAAGTAGAATGGCACCTTTCAGGCCTGGGGTCTCCTCTCAGGCCTGAGCACTGCCAGGGAGTCCTCTCTGCTGTTGACGACCCCAGCACCCCCCCCCCCCCCCCAGTCATTCCTCTCTTCCCAGCAAGGACACTTGAGACTCAGAACATTGTGCATTCACTTTTATTCTTTTTTCTGTAAAGCCAGTTTCTGAACATTGAAAACATTTCGCACATACTAACTTTCTTTTAAGAGTATAATGACCATCCATGTATCCGATAGTGTGCTCCCACAATTGTCTACATCCTCTGTCCGTGTTTGAAGAGCATATTTTAAACATCATGTTTCCTTTCTTTTTTGTGAAAATAAATTTTCTCTATTGCCAAAAAAGTCCTCATTCTTCAACTCCAAGTAACTTTTTCCTGGATGAAATTCGGTTGAGCTGTGTTGACATTTGCATGTATTATCCTGGAGGGCTCTTTGTTGTAACAACGATAGCATCTGACATTTATTGGGCAATAACCATGTGCTAATGGTGTGTAGTGTTAGCCTTGCCATCACATGTAACCCTTCAACAGTCCTGGAGGAGTGCTCTTCTAGCCTGAATTTATAGCCAGAGAAACTGAAGCTCAGTTCAGTAAAATTGCCCAAGATCAACACAGACGGTGGCAGAGCTAGAGTTTCCAAATCCTGAACTCTTCACCACTATCCTATATTACTTATTATAGAATTCCCGCCAAATTTCCTTATGCCAGGAGGATGTCGTCCAAATACACCAGAAAATCAAACCACAACTCTTTCCACAAGTACAAAATGGGTTCAGTTTTCCTTTTGACTTTTATTGAAAATAAGAGCAGGTTAAGTGGAATGATAACTTTTAAAAAGATGCAGTTTAGTTTTCTTTAAATGAGTTTTGGTACTATTAGTTGTTTATTGTAACTGTATTTGGAATTAAAAATTTAAACTCAACAACATATTAAATATTAAGGTACTTGAAGCCGTTTTCCCCTTCATTCATCTCATTTCAAGGTCTGTGATGGAAGTGCCATATAAAGTCGTTCCACCCCTTACAGCTGTGTTTCCATCCTTGCAGATGGAGTGGGGAGGCCCAGGGGGTGGCTCATCAGTCAGCAAGTCTTACAGATTCTGCCTTCAGATCATTTCTTTGTTCTCTCCTTTTTATCCTATTTTTCTCTTGCCTTTGCAGTGGTGCCAGCTCACACACCATGAAAGCTGTGGTGGACGCTAGGTAGAGGGTCATGAGGACATCCCTCACTGTTCACTCTGCAGGTGGCGTGGCCTCAATCACAGCTCCCTAGAACAGATCTCACCATGTTATTCTCATTGCACAAGCCATCCGTGGCAATCGCTTCTAGAAAAAGTCAAAGTCGGCGTGGCACTCGTGCTATCTGCACTGTGGTTGCTGTATATTATTTCTGCCTTATAGTTCTCAATTACCTCTGTTTGCCTACTGCTCCATGAACATATCTTCTACTCTACAACTTTGTTTTAGCTGTTCCTTGCCTAAGTTTTGATCCCAACACATCTGCATGCACAATTTTGTGGCTTTATTCATAGCCCTCTCCAGTGGTGGTCGTTTTCTTCCTCTCTACGGGACGTGGGAGTTTGCAACCTTCCTCTGGCTCCACACTGCCACAACATTCCTTTATTTCATGGATTCCTCATTTGAGATTCTCTTACACACTCATGAAGGACCTTGACACAGACAGGGATGGTTGATGACATTAACTGCATGGATGACCCATGCAGGCATGGATGACTCACATCATTGAGCATCCACATGGATTGCTATCCAGTATCCCAGCCTAGGCTAAAAGAGTTTTCACTAAATTCTTGTAGACTCAAGAGAGGCAATGCACTGTAGCTGTTAAGAGTGGGGCGGGGAGGGGGCGGTCCTGTAGTCAGAGAATGCCTGGGCTTATATCATGCTGCTGCTGCCAGTTAACTGTGACTTTAAGCAAATCATATAATCTCTGTACCTTGTATCTCAGTTTTTTTTTCATTTGAAAAACGATAATAGAGAGAGTCTTATAGGGTTATCAAATATGTTAAATGCATTAAACCAGGTAGAGCTAACAGGAACATACCTGGAACATAGTTAGAACTGCATAAGTGTTAGTTATTAATGATCATTCATTCCATTTTACAGAGATTCTGCTGTGACCAGGTTAGAGTTTACCACCCTGAAACGTTCTACATCTGAAATATTACATCTCATCAACTCTAATCAGCATCTTTGCTTTCTAACTTTATCCTGACCACACATTTCTTGCCTTGCTGTTTTCTCCCAGTCTGTCCTCCTCCTCCTGACTTTGCTTCTTTCTCTTCCCAACCCAGGCCCTGTTTGATCTTCCCATTGATTCAGAGCAGACCCTAGCCAGCTACAGGGACTGTGTTCTTGAAAAGCACCTAGTTTGCAATATTCATAGGTGCAAGATGAAAGTCTTATAGGAAATAGGGGATTAGAATAAAAACAATTTTAAAATGACATTAAGGATATACCTTAAACCAAAAGAGTCTAGAAGACATACTCTTCCAAAGCAAACCAGACATATTGATGTTAGAAGCCTGTTCTGATTGAATTAATTGGTCTCTTCACATGTTCAGAAAATTTTGCTGTAGCTTCCTATAAGCATTTAATGTTTTGGGCATTAACATTCTTCTTGTGATAGGTTTCAGAGGCTCTTCAAAATGCATATATAATTCCTTTTACTTATAATTCATGGAAGTGCTTGTTATATGTTTTAAATATATGGATATGTTAACTTGTTGGTATACAAGTATATAAACTCATCTTCAGACTACAGTTAATTAATACTAGTTGAAGCTGGACTTTTATACCCACCTATCTTATAAAACCCTAACCCTGTATCATCCCACGTCCCACTGTCTGTGTTTCTGTGAACTCCTCAGCAGAACAGTCTTCTGGTCCTCAGTGGGCTGTGTTGACAATGCTTTTGCACAGACAGTTACCCCTCCTGAGATGCCATTTCTTTGCCTTTTCAGCTTCCTGACTAGCCCTCTAGATTCTGCTCAGGGGTTTTCTCCTCAGAGAGAAAATACTTTGCCTTGTTTTCACTTGATCTTGCCCTCTTTGGAGGCTACTGCTGTGTACATCTTCTATTGTAATATGCGTGTTCAAGTTCAGTATATTGTTGTCTGATCGGCAACATGTTTAATTTATATTTGTAGCTTGAGAAAGTATCACACCGGGTGTTAAATGTTTGTTGATAGAATACAGCTCTTTGTTGCTATCTGCTGTGACACTTATCACTGTCTGTTTAATAGTTATGCCTGTGTGCACCTATGTCTCTCACAAGGTCTTGAGCTTCTTGAGGTGAGAGACTATGCCTTATTCATATCCCTCAAAGCACCTATAATGTGCAGTATGGGAATCAGTACTCAGAAATTACTTGCTGGTTAGCAGAGTTCTTGGACAATTTAGGTGACTCAGGATATAGTTCTCTAAGCTGGAAACGATCATCAAGGGCTAAAGGTCATGCCCATAGACTAATCTTCAGGAGTCAAATGTCAGTTAGCTATATATATCTTTCAGATACAGGTTATGGCATTTTCCAACAATCATTGATCAAATAATACATGGAAGCGGAATTTGTGTTTAGAAGCACACACTGATCATTCATGTCCCTTGAAACACTGACTGGTTATTAGGGCTTGTAGACATCAGGGCCTTTGGCCATCTAAATTCTAATTGCCTAACTGTATTCAAGAGGCTGTAAACATGGACAAAAGACTCCTTGACCCAGAAATCTTTCAGTGTGAGAAATGGGGAAAGAATTCCAGCTATATAGGATTGTTATGACACACTGTTATACTGCTTTCTTTATTTCACTCTCCTGTTAAACTTTCCAGGTCCATACTACCTACTAATTAAGTACCAACTCCCATTTCAAGACCTGGCCCAATATAGACCCAACTTATCTTTACAGTCTTATTTACTAGAGTATGTGTGTGTGTGGATGGGGGAGGTTATTTTCTCTAGTCTCATGATACTGGGCGTACATTTCTGAACTTAGTGGAACTCAGAAATTTTTGAGGGTTTGACCCTTGTTAACATCCCATTGAACGTCTCTTTGTGAAATGCTGGTCTAGAGAAACACACACACACACACACACACACACACACACACACACACACACACACAATCTCCTGAGAGGTTTACATAATTTAAAATCGACTTTTTTTGAGGTTGAATGAGAAGGTGGGCAGTGGAGAGTGGTCAGGAGTGCACAGGCCTTTAGCCAAGAGTCAATGGAATGCTCTGTTCTAATGAGTCAGCAGCCACACCCATGTCTGCAGGTCTGTTCAGTCTGTTTGAAGGGATGTTCTTTGTAGTTCACAGGATGTTTGCTTCACCAGGGTTAGTACCTCTTTCTGTAATATAGGTATCTCAGCAATAGGCTGGGTCTGACTGAGAGTTCGACGGAACTCTTTGCTGATAAGATTTTATTAATATAATCAACAAGGTCATAATAAAAAATATACTCACTTAATATTGATTATGTTTCTGATAGATGTTTATATTATTCATCTTTTCATATATATATACATATATAAAACTTTTATATTTATATTGTAATATCACATTAGTTTGTTTCAAAGGGTAGCATACTATATTTGACTAGGGGCCCAGTGCATGAATTCATGCACCTTGAAAGGAACTGTGGGCCACAAGGCTGCGGTGGGCACAGGGGCAGGTCTCGGCCCATCCTCCACTCCCCCGCCCGGCCCCTCCCACCGTGACCCCCAGTCCCCTGTCTGCTAGCAGCTCCACTCCCACCACCGCCGCTCCCAACAGTGCCGGCCTCACTCACACCTGCTGATGGCGTAGAGCGATTGGGGCTGGTGCCAGCAGCAGGTGCAATTGGGGCCGGCACCGTCAGTGAGTGTGAGCAGCAGCTGCTGCCCCGATTGCCCCTCAGGAGCAGGGGGAGGTGGATAAGCCCTTAGGAGCAATCAGGGCCGGCAGATGCCGCTTGCACCTGCTGATGGCACCGAGCGATCGGGACTGGCTCTGGGTGCTGGCAGTGGGTGCGAGTGGGGCCAGCGCTGGCTGCAGGTGCGAGCGCTGGCTGCAGGTGCGAGCACTGGGCAGGACCATGGCTGGCAGGACCGTGGCACACCGGAGCAAAGAATTTTCAGTAACCACCAGAGGCTTGCCCCAATGACAGTGTCCGGCACCCCCACTCACCTGCTCCACCATCCCACTGTGGCGGACACCCGCCTTGTTCCACGCTCTGCTGCCTGCTGCCAATGTCCACCATGTTCTGCACCCCCCCCACCCCTGGTGGTCAGCGCACGTCATAGCAATCTCTTGTTTGGTTGTTCCGCCATTTGGTCTATTTGCATATTAGCCTTTTATTATATAGGATTATAGTATCAGGTTTACTCATAATGGGAACATTTTTCTTCACAACTACCAAATAATTGATATATAACCTCTTGGGGTTGGAGCACTAAACTGTGGTTTGAATTAGGATGATTTAGTTGCTTATGACCTAACTCAGACATCAAGAAGGGTTTAGCAATTAATGAAGTACTGCTGTGAGGTCCTGACTTCCTTTGCCTTCTATAGTAAAAATCCTTGTACTAAACTAAATGACTAGTAATTGGGTAGCAGCAGATGAAGTTAGTGGCTTTCTCTTTTTCCCTGCTGCCCAGTGTCATTTATTCTTAACAAACAGAAACACCAAAAAAAGATGGTAGCAGAATTATATTGGCATTCCCATATAATGTGCTATCTTTCTAAATGAAAGGGACACACTTTTCAAGTACTTAAAATGCTGAAGTAGGATTTGTTTCCTAAAAAGAATAAAGAAAGTCACATAGGAACGTCAGTGAAGAAAGTATAGCTTTATTGTTGGACAGCTACTAGCTACAAACCAGCACTTGTTCTTTGATGCTGGTGATGATTATCGTCCTGTCATGGCATAAAGGAAGCACAGGAGAACTCCAGAGAGAGCCTTGGGGTTCCTGTTGGCATGCTCCGCCCCTGTTAGGTTACTTGGTTCATCGTAGCCTAAATGTGAAGGTATATTTTACAGACTTGGTCCATACTTTATTATAATTCAAGTGACTTTTCTTCCCTTTGTTAAATAAAGCAGTGATTTAAATGGCTTTTAAGAAATAAAGAAGTAAAATCAGAGAAGGCTTAGTTAAATATTGTACTACCTGCTCAGAACAGAGGCCTTCCAGAGCAGTGTTCCACTTAAGGAAATTTTCCTGGCAGGAACCTCAAGCTTTATCCACAAAGCAGAGATCCACGGCTTTCTTAGAATTAAAAACACTTGTGCATTTTTATTATAACAACTGTAAATGTTTATCTTGTTTTAAAGGGTAGACACAGAATGTTGAGATTTGCTTGGAAGCAGCCAGAGAAACCCATTTCTCTAGATAGAGTTTCCCTCTAAAACCTGAATATAAAAACCACATTTTCATTGTGCCTAACTGTCCAAGGTAATGACCTAGGTCTCATTTCCTTTCAGCTAATTCCTAGAATTCAAGGAGATGAATTTTCAGTTTCAGCACCATAGGAATGCAATTGTTTTCCTTCCCTAGATTTAAAAGTTTTGAGTTGTCTACCTGAATCTGGAATCCATGGACAGCCTTTCCTTGCTGCTGAGCTCTGGGTTTTATTGGGGCCCTCAGAGCTCTGTTGGACACAGTGATGAAGGAAGGGCACCTTGCTATTTACCTGTACCTCATGATTCTGTTTCCTGTGAAGGATGGAAGTCATGGGAAACACTCCCCCATACCTATTTAACAATAATTTTACATTTAATGAATTTCTGATATTGGAGGTTCCTTAAGAATAACCATGTCAGGAAAGCCAAGAACTGTCATAATATCACATACTATAAAATTACTAGAGGCCCGGTGCATGAATTCGTGCACCAGTGGGGTCCCTTGGCCTGGCCTGTGCGATGGGGCCGAAACTGACTCTCCAACATCCCCCAAGGCGTCCCGGATTGCGAGAGGGTGCAGGCCAGGCTGAGGGACCCCACTGGTGCACGATCGGAGCTGGGGAGGGACACGGGAGGTTGGCCATCCCGGGAGGGACTGCGGGAGGGCTCCAGGGTGTGTCCGGCCTGCCTCACTCAGTCCTGATCAGCCGGACCCCAACAACAAGCTAACCTACTGGTTGGAGCATCTGCCCCCCTGGTGGTCAGTGCATGTCATAGCAACTGGCCAACTGGTCGACTGTCTGCCCCCTGGTGGCCTGCACGTCATAGCGAGCAGTTGAGCAGCCTTAGCTTATCATTAGCATATTACGCTTTGATTGGTTGAAGGCCAACCGGACACTTAGCATATTAGGCTTTTATTATATAGGACTAGTGGCCCGGTGCATGAAATTCGTGCATGGGGGGGTGTCCCTCAGACTGGGACCGCTGGCTCCTAACCGCTCACCTGCCTGCCTGCCTGATTGCCCCTGACCACTCTGCCTGCTGGCCTGATTGCCCCCAACTGCCCCCCCCTTCAGGCCTGATCACCCCTAACTGCCCCCCCTGCTGGCCTGCTCACCCCCAACTGTCCCCCCCGCCAGCCTGCTTGCCCCTAACTCCCCCCCCGCCTGCCTGCTTGCCCACAACTGCCCCCCGCCCCCCGCCAGCCTGCTCACCGCCAACTGACCCCCTGCTGGCCTGCTCACCCCCAAATGCCCCGCCTTGCCGACCTTCTTGCCCCCAACTGCCCCCCCTTCAGGCCTGATCACCCCTAACTAACTGCCCCCCCCCCTCCCCCCCCCCCCACTGCCACCCTCTGCTGGCCTGATCACCCCAACTGCCCCCCCCTGCCGGCCAGCTCATCCCCAAATGCCCCCCCTTGCCCACCTGCTCACCCCCAACTCCCCACCCTGCCGGCCTTCTCGCCCCCAACTTCTCCCTCCCCGCCCCGGGCAACCTGCTCACCCCCAACTGCCCTCCCCTGCCTGCCTGATCACCTCTAACCGCCTCTGCCTCGGCCCCACCACCATGGCTTTGTCTGGAAGGTCTCCGGGTCTAATTAGCATGTTACCCTTTCATTAGTATAGATTAGTGCAGCACCTTAATTTTGTACACAAGGAAAACATTTACAAAGCAAGGCAGACTAATGGTTTGTTACTTTCAAAATGATTTCCTTTTCAGAGTTTTTCCCAGATGCAATTTCAGTCATGTTTGAGTTATTAACATGCAAAACTGAATATTTAAAAAGTGCATGTGTGATGGGGAAGCATGTAACTTGCTTTTAAATTTCTGTTCAGAGTTGAAATATGTGAAAATTGTTATCTAGAACCATGGTTTTAAAATTTATCAAAGGAAATATACATACATTTTAATAACAATTAAAGCTAAATTTAAATATGAGATTGATTTAAAAGTATTTGACCCCCTGCCGTATGATTGCAGTATCTTTATCTTGATGCTCTTCTGTTGGCATCTTTTAGAATCATTGAAAATATCTCTGAACAACTGGATCTGTTCTATTAAACCAGGAAAGAAATTCATTATGCCTGTACTATATTTTTGAGCAAATGTAAGAATTTATCACTTCAAGCAGTGAAATGAATTTGTCCTCTAATCTTTTTGAAGTTGCAATATCATTCAGATCATATTATCAGGATGCTGAGTTTCTCTTACGTTTTTTCTCTTTCATTGCTACCTTCTGATGTGGCTGCTGTGTTGACAACCCTCTCTACTTCTGCTGTTGAAATGTTTTGTTTCCGTCATTAAGGAAGCCTCCCAAGGTAAGCACTGTTATGGAACGTGGCATGATACTGACTAAGTGTGTAAAAATCCAGGATTTTATCCATTACAATAACCCATGTGGAATATCTGTCCCATTGAGAAGAAAAATCATCTTTCTAATGTAAAATTTAAATTGTGAACAAGCAATTAATGTTGGTAATGATATAAAATTACACTGCTCCTCTACATTACAAAGCAGTTTCATACATTTTATTCTTGGTATTAATGTTGTGGTCCTGTCAGGTTACTGTTTCTATTTTACTAATGACGACATGAGGCTCAGAGAGAGGATGTAGTATGGCCTAATTCCAAATTGAGTAGATGGAGGAGCTTGGTCTGTCTAGTATCACCACCTAGGAAATGTGAGGACGAAATAGTAACATCATAGGATTGTATTGTTAACTGTGATTATTGACTGGACCGGTTGTCTTTTTTGTGTCCTCCCTAGAATAGTTGCTATCATCAGAAAAGTTCTCCAACCTTTTACATAGAGTTTCAGCCATCTACCAGCTCTGTGTGTTCCACTGGAATTTCTAGCTATTCAGAAAGTCCACTGGTAGGAGTCATTCCCCTTGCTCTGGCCAGCCTTTGACGTCATATTTACCAGTGAGAAGCCCAAAAGTTAGAGAATAAGTGGGAAAAAGAATATGAGAAGCAGGGGATCTGAATGACCAAGTCCTGAATAATTGAAGGCTGATTTTGTTACCAGTGAGCATTTTATTGGGTATCAAAGGGATACTTAGTGCCAGAAGGAAGGAGAAACTCGACCAGCCCCTGACCAATGATGCTGGTTATAGCTTTCGTTTCTGAGATGCGATCAAGACAGGCTACACCCACACACATTATATGTCAGAATCTAAGATGTGTTGGGTGAAGGTAAGGAATCCAGAATAGATTAGACATACTTGACTCTAGGGTTATGAGGGACAATATAATTTAGCTTTGGAGTAAGGAAACCCACTAAAATGCTAAATCTTACCCTTTATGTTTACTTACGGTAATATAGGAATTGTCCTTGGCACTAAGAGTTTCATCTCCAGCAAGGAAGGCACACATTGAACAAATAGCACCAGACCTGTTAAGAAAGAGGAAATGCATGCTGTCATGGAAGTGTAAGCACTGGCATCCTGGCCAAATTTGGGGGGAAGGAGCAATTATTGATGTGGCTATCATCCCTAAAATTCGCAACCAAGAAAGTATCTCTGCTGCTCAGGAAGATGTGAGTTCCCTCAAGTAGCTTTTCCTTCCCTTGCTGTTGGTTCCTAGAGGTTTCTGAACAGACTGACAGCCTTGTCATATATTTAATTCTTTCCCCACAGAAAAAGGTAATGAAATCATAAGCAATTCCATATGTGGCTACTTAGTGAAGGAGAAACACTGACATGAAAAGAGGCACAAGAGCACATTTTTAACCCTTTGCACTCACTTGCTTTTTTCTCGAGCTGCTACTGATGCTAACCGTGTCGAGTCACACTCGACATCCGAGTGCAAAAGGTTAAAAAATCAGTAATTCTTTATACACAGAAATGTTCTGGTGCCTTTCTATCCAGTGTATATAGCTTAGTGGTTTCATTAGGAATCTATCCTACTGATAGTTTCTAAGAAGTATCATGAAATTTTCAAAATAAAATGAATGTTAAATCACGTTTATACGTGCGTGCGTGTGTGTGTGTGTGTGTGTGTGTGTGTGTGTGTGTATGCCATAAAACATCTGTAAAGTATAAAGATCATCTTGAAATCAAATATGTGACACAGAGTTAAATTGTTTAAAAAGACATTAAAATAGATAAGGCCTTTTCTTGCAGAAGCTGTAAATATTGAAAGCAAATGGGAGAAGGAAAGATACTTTTAATGATTATATAAGAAAATTTTTTTTATTGATTTAAAACAATGAGATTTTTGTAAAAAAGGAAAGAATTCTTACCATTCACAACAGCATGGCTAGACCTGGAGAGCATTATGCTAAGCAAAATAAGCCAGTTGGAGAAGATAAATATTACATGATCTCACTCATTTGTGGAATTATAATGAACAACATAAACTGATGAACAAAAATAGATCCAGAGACATAGAAGCATTGAACAGACCATCAAACCTCAGAGGGAAGGAGGGGAGGGGAGGATAAGAGATCAACCAAAGGACTTGTATGCTTGCATATAAGCATAACCAATGGACATAGACAGTAGGGGGATGAGGGCATGTGCTGGGGGGTGGGAGCGGCCAGGGAGAGGTCAATGGGAAGAAAAGGAGACATATGTAATACTTTAAACAATAAAGAATTTAAATTAAAAATAATAATAAAACAATGAGATTTTGAAATGAATAATGAGCACAAGTATCAGAAAAGACTGTTGGTTCAATTGAACAAATAATTATTCTGTGTTTGAATCAGCCCTGATCGTAGCATTCTAATAGAGGTGGGGTAGAGAACATATACACGGTGTAATGAACTACATGAGGTAAAATATTTGTGGGATTCATAGGGTGCAGCATCCTGTTCTGACTCCTGTATAACTGAGGACAGCTGAGACTTGACAAAATATTAAAAACTTATACTTGAAGGCACTGGAGAAATACCAAATTAGTAATTCGAGAGAAGATAGAAACTTAGAGAGGTTAACCTGGTGTTTGACTACATGCCTTTCAAATAAAAGCAACTAAACAGCAGAGCAGTGTTTTTGATAGCCTTGCAGGGCTTAGGGGACTCACGGGGACAAAAGTGTCAGGGTCTGCCAGAGTTGTTGTCCTTGGTAACCTACTTATACTTTGGGCTGGCAAGGTGGATTGAAACCCAACCTTGGGTGGGGTATAAAGGTGAAACAGAAGTAAACCAGTCCTTACATGCATTGCTGTGTGGTTGCAAGATCTTTGTGTGATCTAGGAAATCTCAAACATTAAAATTGGATCAAAGTGATCCTAGAATGCAGGTCCCCTTAGCACTTGGCAGAAGCACACATAATCCTAAATCTCTCTTTGAAAACTACTCAAAGTGGATCATAGACCTAAATACAAAGCTATAAACTATAAGCTTCTAGAAGATAAGATAGGAGAAATCTAGGAGATCTGGGGGTTGGTGATGACTTTTAGATACAACAACAAAAGCATGAACCATAAAATTAAAATTGATTAGTGGGATTTTGTTAAACCTTTGCTCTACAAAGGCATTGTTAAGAGAATGAAAAGAAAACCACAGACCGGGAGAAAATATTTGAAAAATACATCTGATAAGGAGTGCTATCCCAAAACATACAAAGAACTCTTAAAACTCAACAGTAAGAAAATAAACTATCCAATTAAAAAATGGGCAAAAGACCTGAATAGCAACCTCACCAAAGAAGATATGCAAGTGGCAAATTCACACATGAAAATCTTCAGCTTTATATGTCATTACACCAACAAGGAGATATCACTCACTACACACTTATTAGAATGACTAAAATCCCAAAACCTGACAGTACCAGAGCTGGCAAGGATGTGAAGTACAGGAATTCTCGTTTGTTGCTGGTGATAATGAAAGGTGGTGTAGCCTCTTTGGAACATAGCTTCGAAGTTTCTTACAATGCTAAACATATTCTTATCATATGAATGAGCAATCGTGCTTCTAGGTATTTACCAAAATGAGTCAAAAACTCTGTCCACGCAAAAACCTGCACTTGAGAGTTTACAGCAACTTCATAATTGCCCCAAACTGGAAGCAACCAAGAAGTCCTTCAGTACCAAAAACTGTGGTACATCTTTACAGTGGAATATTGTATAAGTTATCAAGCCATGAAAGATATGAAGGAAACTTAAATGCATATTGCTAAGTGAAAGAAGTGAGTCTGAAAAAGCTATGTGATTCCAACTTATATGACACTCTGGAAAAGGCAAAACTAAAAAGTTAGTGGTTTATCTGGGGCAGTGCCTATAGCCCATGGCAGCTACACAATGACTATGGAATGAATGAAGAAAGGAAATAAAGAAATAAAGATCTGCTAGAGCAGAAGGACATTCGCCAGTTTAGCAGAAAGAAGGTTCAAGTCCAGCTGTATTATTGGTCATCTCCACTGATGGACAGAGCCACTTTGCTGGAGACTGAGCCAGAGGACACACTCTGCCCTGATTCCATTATTATGATCTTTTTCCTCCTCCTTCTCCTCCTTTTCTTCTTCTCACCCTTTTCTTCTTCTCCTTTAAAAAAAAAAATACCCAAAGAGATTAAACAAAGACTTTGTACGCATATATGCATAACCCGTGGACACAAGCAATCAGGTGGTGAAGGGCTGGGGTGGTGGGTAGGGAGGGTCAAGAAAGGGTCAATGGGAGGAAAAGGAGACATATGTAATACTTTCAACAATAAAGATGTTTAAAAATATTTTAAAAAATAAAGAAGACCCAAATGCCTGGCTGGTCCATGATGCTGATACTCTTCTCTGGCCTAACTCCAAAGAGGAAGTGCCCACTGGACCTTCAAATATCACCACCAACTTGGATTTTCTTGTCATTAATTTGCGTTTTCCTGAGGAGTATTTTTTTCATGTAGTCTGTATTTGAGCAACTGTTGGAGGATTATGTGATGATGGTAAATAATAATCACCTACCTGCAATATTATCTGTAAGGCTTTTATGCATTTTACTAAGAAATGTTTGAGATGGTAGTGCTGGTTAAGAGGAAGGAGGGGCTGTTGTTTTGAAGATTTGGTTGCGTTGTCACTATTCATACCCTCCTGTTATGCAGAGAGGTCTAACAGGTGTTTTTTTTTTTAGTTATGAAAAAAAATACTGTCATCATATTAACAGAATAAAGAAGAAAAACCATGTGCTCATCTGAGTATATATGCAGAAAAAAAGCAGTTGACAAAATTCAACACTTATGATACAAACCTGCAGCAAACTAGTAGTGGAAACCTTCTCAACGTGATAAAGGGCATCCGTTAAAAATCTACACCTGTCATCATACTTAATTTTAAAAGACTGAACACTTTCCACCTCAAACGGGGAATAAGGCAAGGTTAATGCTCTAGCCACTTTTACTCGTTATTGACTGGAGTTCCTAACCAGTGCCATAAAGAAAAAGAAAAAAAAGAAATTCAGATTGGAAAGGAGGACAAAAAATCTTTATTTATATACACTAAGGTCATATACTTGGAAAACATTAAGAATCTCCAAACAAGCTCCTAGAACATTGAGATGGTAAGATGGCAGAAAGAAAGGTCAAAATACAAATTGTATTTCTTTTTGTTGTTGTTATTAATCCTCACATGAAGATATTTTTCCACTGATTTTTAGTGAGAGAGTGGGAGGGCAGGGAGAGACAGAGAGAGAGACACATCGATTGATTGCCTCTTGCACACTCCCCGACCTGGGCCAGGGATTGAGCCTGCAGCCGAGGTACGTTCTTGACTGGAATCAAACCTGAGACACTTCAGCCTGCAGGCCGACGCTCTGTCCATGAGCTAAACTGGTGAGGGCCACATTGTATTTCTATATATTAGCAATGAACAATTAGGAAAGAAAATTTAACAAAAACCCAATCACTTACAGTAGTTTCAGCAACATTAAATAATTAGGGGTATAATTATATGTTAGTATAAAGCCTCACACATATTTGGTCATTTGATTGTAGACAGATGTGCCGGGAGGTGGAAAAAAGACTGTTGACTGTGTTCAGAGAATGACAAGGCATAGAGTTGGAGTAATGGTGCATGAAGGAGAGTCCTGGGTGACACATCTAGAAAGAGGCTGAAGCCAAATCTAGCTGTGGAAGTCCTTGATGCCAAGGTTGGAGCTTGATACCTATCATCAATCTCTCAAATGCCTTTTTTTTCTTAAAGTACATTTTTATTTATTTCAGAGAGGAAAGAAGAGAGAAAGAGAAATAGAAACATCAATGATGAGAAAGAATCATTGATCAGCTGCCTCCTGCCCCACTGGGGATCAAGCCCACAATCCGGGCATGTGCCCAGACACCACCCGGGAATCAAACCATGATGTCCTGGTGCGTAAGTCAATGCTCAACCACTGAACTACGCTGGTTGGGCCTCAACTGCATATTTCACACAAAGCAGTGGTGCCGTTGAGGCTCCCTTTCAGAAGGTTAATCTGAAAGCAGAGCACAGAATGAATTGGATTTGGACAGTGGGGAGGCTGGACGTGGGATTCAATAAAATGTGCCAGAAAAGCGGTAATAAGGGCCTGCACTGGGATGGTGCCATGGGAAATATTATCAAAACGTTGCAGAAATAAAGTATCTAGGACTTGGATGCTGACAGCATATGGGAGAAGATAATAAGGCACAGAGAGTCAGAGACGACTCTGAAGTTTGAAACTGAGTGACTGAAAATTCAGCAGGAATTAAAGAAAAAAGAGCTGGTTTGGTGCAGGGAGAAGCTGGTGGGTTCAGTTTTGGAGTGGGATGAATTGGAAATGATGGCAGAGCATTTTATATAGATGCCTAACAAGGTTTGCAGTCTCTGCCTTAGAAAGGTTATGTAAATCTTTGTTTATAAATTCTCTTATACTGTGTATTTGGATTTTTCTTTTTGGTGTTACTTTTTGTAAATATGTACTCCTTAGTGGAGAAACATTTATTTCAACATAAGCCAAGTGCATGCCTTCTAATTCTTCCGCAGTGGCATAGTATGCAGGGTTATAGCATGTGTCCTGTTTCCCTTAAAAAGAAAAGGAAGCTTCTGGAGAAACATGGAGACACCTGCTTAAATGCCTCCTCTTTCGTTTTGTTTGGGTTTTTTTTTTCTAAGACTTTGTGTCATAATTTTAGAGTTTTTCTTTATTAGTGCGACTGTAGTTTTGAGTCCAAGGTTTTTGTCTTAGAGGTAGAAGTGAAAGGGGAAATTGCTTGTTAGTTTAGCTACCTTCTCATAAAATTTGGATTTTGGCAGGAGGTAGTACAGAGGAAAAGGACATGTGTGGAGATTCACTGTCTAATTATGCCACTATGTGCGCTCTGTGGGAGAGAACAGGGAAATGTCCTTGGTCATAGCAGCTTTGCCTTCGGAAACCCAGTTCCTGGTCTCCCCGATGGCTGCTAGAATGTCCAGAGCATTCTAGGACCCTTCTTCGCTTTTCATACTTTTGTCTTATCTGGCACAACTGTCTTACCTTCCTGAGGAGCCACGTTCAACATATGAAGAGAAAAACAAATGAATTCTTCCTCTTCTTTCTGCTTTCTTCTTCCCTCCCTGAGTATTTATTGAGCCCCTTCTGTGTGCCGGGCAAACACTACAGAGCTGGAAATTTCTCCACTCAGACCATTCAAGCCCTGTTGTTTTAAGACCAAGGTGCTTGATGCTTACGGAATTAATTGGCCAAGACCATCTAGAGGAGAGCTCCAACCCTAGGTTTCCTGAGTGCCGGTCTGGTACAGTCTCGAACACTTTCTGTTATACCACATGGTTGTGAAGTTGTTTTTCTACTTGGTGGGTTTTGTGGGGCAAAGATGGGGGGGAAGAGTAAGAAGGAAGAGTTTGAGAAAATGTAAATATCTGCAAGATCCCTTTGTTTAGGATTATATCCTTTTTTTTCCTCAGTTGCTCACTTTTTTCTCATGCTCATTATATTAATATCTTATAAGTTAGTGTATGATTTATTTGAACAATTTGATTTTGTTATAAATTCATTTTAAATGTGTTTTTTTTTTAAGTTTTATTTACAAGTGAGGTCAGGCACTACCAAACATCAAGGCGTTTAATCCCTCAAAATCATGAACAGAAGAAAATGACATTACAGCAAAATAAAGTGGTTGCTTTTTAAAGGCAGTACCTTTTTTTTAAATTTTATTAAATTTATTGGAGTGACTTTGGTTAATAAAATTATATAGGTTTCAAGTGGATAAGTCTGTAATACATCATCTGTATATTGCATTGTGTGTTCACCACCCAAAGTCAAGTCTCCCTCCATCACCATATATTTTGACCCCCTTTTTCCTTTTCTACCTCCCCTACCCATTTCCCCTTTGGTAACCCACCATACTGTTGTCTGTGTCTGTGAGTTTTTGTTTGTCTCGTTTGTTCATTTGTTACTTTTAGTTTTATATTCCACATATGAGTGAATTATGGTTCTTGACTTTTTCCATCTGATTAATTTCCCTTGGCATCATATTCTCAAGATCCATCCATGTCACAAATGTCATAATCTTTTCTTATGGCTGAATAGTATCCCATTGTATATATGTACCATGTCTTCTTTAGCCAATCATCTGTCAAAGGAGTTGTTTCCATGTATTGACCACCATAAATAATGCTGCAGTGAACATAGGGGTGCATGTGTCTTTATAAATAATTGTTTTCAAACTTTTCAGGTAGATACCTAGAAGAGGGATTGCTGGGTCATATGGTTAACTTTATTCTTACTTTTTTGAGGAACCTTCATATTATTTTCCACAGTGGCTGTACTAATTTACATTCCCACCAGCAGTGTATGAGGGTTCCTTTTTCTCCACAACCTCTTCAACATTTGTTATTACTTGTCGTGTTAATAATAACCATTGTGATAGATGTGAGGTGGTATCTCATTGTCGTTTTGACTCCCATTTTCCTAATAGCTACTGAAGTTGAGCTTCTTTTCATATCTGTTGGTTATTTGTATGTCTTCCTGAGAGAAGTGTCAGTTCAAGTCCTATGCTCATTTTAAAATTAGATTGTTTAGGGTTTTTTGTTGTTGTTGAGTTGTATGAGTCCTTTATATATTTTGGATATTGAGCCCTTATTGAGTTGTTTGCAAATATTGTCTCCCATTCAGCTGGTTGCCTTTTTGTTTTATTAATGATTTCTTTTGCTGGGCAGAAGCTTTTTAGTTTTATGTAGTTCCATTAATTTACTTTTACTTCCTTGTTTTCAAGGACAAATTCATAAAATTTTCTCTAAGACCAAAGTCCATAAGTTTGGTACCTATGTTTTCTTCTATGTATTTTATTGTTTCAGGTCTTATAACTAGGTCTTTGATCCATTTTGAGTTCATTTTTGTGTATGGTGACAAATAGCTGTCTAGTTTCATTCTTTTGCATGTGGCTTTCCAGTTTTCTCAGCACCATTTATTGAAGAGGCTTTCTTTTCTCCATTGTATGTTTTTGGCTCCTTTGTTGAAAATTATTTGCCCATAGATTTACTTCTAGGCTCTCAACTCTGTTCCCTTGGTCTGTGTGTCTGTTTTTTTAAGGCAGTATCCTTTAAAGAGGCATATTGATATACCAAAACCCTGGCTTTTTAAAATGACTTAGAAAAATGGAGGGGAAAATCTTATTACAGCTTATGCCTTCTTCAGTGCAGTTTCATTCAGATTTCTTTTACAATCTGTGACCGCCATTATTTTCTGTGGCTTCTACCTCCTTGTTTTGTGAATTTCTGAAAACGAAGTGTTGGCCTCAAAAGTGATGAGTTGTAGACCTGCACTGTTCAGGACAGCAGCCATCAGCCCCATGTGGCTTTTGAGCATGTGATACGTGGTCTGTCTGAAGTGAGATGTGTTGTAAGTATAAAGTACACTCCAGACCACAAAGGTAAGTATTTTAGCTATATTGGGTTAAATAAAATATATTTTTAAAATTATTTTTAATCACTTTTTCTTTTTAAATGTGTTTACAAAAACATTTTAAGTCACATATTTGGTATTATATTTCTATTGGACAGCACTGTTTCCGACTAAACACATAGCTGAGTCTGAAACATTTTTCAGCATCCACCCTAAGGCTTTTGCTTGTTTCCTTACCCAGTTAAATGCAGTTGCTGTACTGTCATCTGTGGCATTTCTGCCTTCCTATCTGGGTCCATGAGGGTTGCAACTGTATGAGCAAGATGGCACCATCACTTTCCTGCTATGCATTTTTTTCTAGGAATGCAAATACCATTAATTAGACAAATATTGAGAACATTTGTGAAAAGTATATGCATTTTTTTCTAGGAATGCAAATACCATTAATTAGACAAATATTGAGAACATTTGTGAAAAGTATCGTATGAGGAATTTGGGCAGCTCAAGCGGTTACTGCTCTCTAAAACTCATGCTGGGGTCAACAAGATTAAACATATATAACACTGTAAGTGATGGAAAATAAATTATGGTAAACATCATCATTCCTTGTTTCAGTACTTTCTGACTTCAGAGGAAGAAAGGCTTTATAGCCCAAAGTGGGGCTTGAGGAGGGCCTGCAGTTATGTGTAGGGTTTCAAATGGAAGATATAGGGCATGGAGATCAATGTTTGTTGTGAGGAACAGAAACAAAGTAATTGATGTTAAAAGAAAACTCTTTCTTTACTCACAACACTTTTGAGGCCAAGTGGGTGGGTTTTTCACACCAAGCAATTCTCCAGTTCTCTTTGGACACCAACTGGGTGTCCTACAAGGCAATTCAGTTCTAGCACTAACTACCCAGAGTTAGCGCAGACCCACAAGTTAAAGGCTCAGTCCCACCAGATTGTCCTCACTTTAGACACTAATTATAAGTAGTGGTCCCCCAGTTACCCACATCGCCATTGACTTTGCTCCAAATCAGGGTTTCCGAAGATCCTCTTCTCGGGTTCAGTAATTTTCTACAATGGCTTATAAAACTCAGCGAGACAATCACTTAGGTTTACTGGTTTATTATAAAGAGCACAGATGAATAGGTAAGTACGTAGGGTAAGGTCTGGAAGGGTCCTGAGCACAGGAGTTTCTGTCTCCCTGGAGTTGGGGTGTGTCACCCTCCAAATACATGGACGTGTTCACCAACTCGGAAGCTGAACCTTGTTGTTTAGGAGTTTTTATGGAGGTTCATCATGTAGGCACGATTGATTATTAACACAATCTACAGCCCCTCTCCGTTTCCTGGAGAGTGAGGAGTGGGGCTGAAAGTTCTAGGCTAATCAAGATGTGTTCTTTCTGGCATCCAGCCCCCATGAAAACAAGAGAGGTTTCTGTCACCCAGGAAATTCCAAGGGATTTAGGAGCTCTGTGTCAGGAACCAGGGATGAAGAACAAAAAAAAATATATTTCTTAAAATATTACAGATACCTTTAGAATTGCAAACTCTGGTTAGAGTGTAGAGTACCTGAAAGGAAGTTGTGTTTTTAAAAACTAGGAAAGGAGGTAGCTTACAGAGGGTTGGGAATCTGACATTAATCTGTTAGGCTATGAAGGATCATTTTGGATTTTTGTATAGAAAAGTTACATGGTCAGAACTGTACATGCAAGAAATTAATCTGGCTGCAGGATGGAGGATAAATTGTGGGTGGAGAACATAGGGTAGATAGCAATCTGTGTTTACTTTGTAATAACCACTTTGTGTGTCAGCCAGCTTGTGCTCGGTGATGCAGCAGCAGTAACCTCAAAAGTTCAGTGGCTTGAGACAACCCAGGTTTTTTTCTCTGTTGTTCCATGTCAGCAGAGATCACCTGTGGCTCTGTATTGTGTCACTTCAATCTGGGCTTCAGTCTGAAGGAATTGCCCCTATCTGGGACTTGCTGTTATTGGGGGATGGGAGAGAAAGAAAATCATGCGATGGCCTATTAAAGCTGTTGCTCAGAACTGGCATACATCTCTGTCCTCATTGAATTGACCAAAGCAAGTCACATGGTCAGACCTGATGTCAGTGGGGTCAGGAATATATTCCTCCCACCAGAGACACTACAGTCACACTGGGATGTGTAATCTGCTTATAGGGAGGGCAGTAACTAAATTGGAACAATAATACAATCCACTATACTTTATCATTGTAAACCACATTTGTAAAAAATGCCCACGAAACAAAAAAATCCTTCGAAACATAGTGCTGTTACTATACTTGAAATTTCTACAGGGTCTGCCCCACCCCTCTCTCCTTCTCGAGGGCTTTGTTCAGAGCCAGGTGTTCCCACTGCAGCTGTGTGCCTGTAGGTGTCTGAAGATGTCACTGACAGGGGACCAGATAAAAAGGAGATCCATCTCCCCTGCCTCTTGGCATTGATCCATCTCCAAATCCAGAGCAATGAAAGCCTGTTAGAACAGGCAGTGTCATGAATCCCGCTTAATACCTCTCCCCACACCCACCTCAGGCTTGGGTCATCCCCAGCAGAGTGAACTCTGTCAACCTTTCCAGTTTGATCTGACGGCACAATAAATGTTTGCAACCTCCGAACCCCCTCTGGTTCTTCCCAGCCTCCTGTCTGTGCTGGACGACCAGGCCTGGTCCAGCAGGGGGTGATGAGGTGAGGTATTGGTTTGGAGGCTCTAAAACAGATCCAGAGATTCGTAGGTGATGTCAAGGTGACTCAAATTCAGCCTGGTTTTATTTTTTTTCCTTTTTAATGAGCAACAACAGTCATTTAGAGACAACAGGATTATACGGTATACACTTAGACATTTACATCTTCTCTTTTGGACTTTTAAAAAAATTTTTCTTTTTATTGATTTTAGAGAAGAAAGGAGTGTGTGAGAGAGAAACATTGATTTCTTGTTCCACTTATTTATGCATTCATTGGTTGATTCTTGTATGTGCCCCGGCTGGGGATCGAACCCGAAACCTTGGCATATCAGGATGACTCTCTAACCAGCTGAGCCTCCCGGCTCAGGCTCTTTTGGGCTGTTTTTGTTGAAGAGTAAATCTATGTTTGTAAACACCCACCTTACCTTTTGAATGTGCTGTTGGAGAAGTTATCTAGGTGGCTAGTTTTTTGTGTGTTTTTTTGTTTTTTTTGTTTGTTTTTTTTGAGGAGAAGCAATCAGAGCCTAAAAGAACCAGAAATGCCACCGATTGTGGATTTGTGACATCCCAACCCTCTCCCCTCAATAACTGTGAAGCAGATTGTAAAACTGAATGATAAAGCATTATGAGTTGGAGTTGAGTTAGTGCTAAGTAGAAGCTCTTTGCTCTCTGTTATAATACTGGTCTGGGATTTGGTAGAACTTGTAACTATTTTTAAAAATTTGAAACTCTGAATGGTTTTCAGGGTACTTTCCTTTTGGTACCTTTTTCCACAGGACTGTTAATATTCATAACTTTCTTTCAGTCCCATATTCAAAGGATAATCAAGCCTGGTTATTTCTTCCTTTAACATCTCATATTTATTTCTTCCTGTAGTCATTGGGAGTCTTCCATCTAAAATGATAGGACCTCTGACTAGATGAACAGTAGGATAAATGACTCTGGGATGTCTCAGAGAACTCACAGACAGGAAGTGGCTGGGGTTCAAATACAAACACTTCTCCTACTTCCCCTTCTTCTGTCTCTGTCCCCATGTGTGTCCCCTTCATTTTTCTCTCTCACTGCACACCAGCTCTCTGCTTCTGTGGTCCACGTGCTTAGAAACATGGCCTCAACCTTACCCAGATTCTAGCATCAGTTGTTAAAGAAAGACTGGATTGACTTACTTCTTGTTCCTTAAGCCAAAAATTCCATCAGATGCTTGGGACCAGTTAACTGTGGTAAAGAGATTATGGAACTGTGAGTGGTCCAACTTGAGCCCCCATGTGCATCTTCCCTGCCTTCTCCCCTGAACATAGGCTTTTATATGATACTAGAGGCCCATTGCACGAAATTCGTGTGCAGGGGAGGGGGGTGTCCCTCAGCCCAGCCTGCACCCTCTCCAATCTGGGACCCCTCGAGGGATGTCCGACTGCCCTCTCACAATCCAAGACTGCTGGCTCCCAACTGCTCGCCTGCCTGATTGCCCCTAACCACTTCTGCCTGTCAGCCTGATCACCCCCTAATCACTCCCCTGCCAGCCTGATTGATGCCTAACTGCTCCCCTGCCAGCCTGTTTGCCCCTAACTGCCTTCCCCTGCAGGCCTGGTCACCCCTAACTGCCCTCCCTACAGGCCTGGTCACCCCTAACTGCCCTCCCCTGCAGGCCTGGTCCCCCCAACTGCTCTCCCCTGCAGGCCTGGGTCCCCCCCGCCCAACTGCCCTTCCCTGCAGGCCCGGTCACCCCCAACTTCCCTCCTCTGCTGGCCTGGTCACCCCTAACTGCCCTCCCCTGCAGGCTTGATCGCCCACAACTGCCCTCCCTTGCAGGCCTGGTGCCTCCCAACTGCCCTCCCTAGCTGGCCATCTTGTGGTGGCCATCTTGTGTCCACATGGGGGCAGGATCTTTGACCACATGGGGGCAGCCATCTTGGGTGTTGGAGTGATGGTCAATCTGCATATTACTCTTTTATTAGATAGGATAGAGGCCTGGTGCATGGGTGGGGGCCAGCTGGTTTGCCCTGAAGGGTGTCCCCGGATCAGGGTGGGGGTTCCCTAGGGGCGTGGGGCGGCCTGGGCAAGGGGCCTGTGGTGGTTTGCAGGCCGGCCACGCCCCCCAGCGACCCAAGCAGAGGCCCTGGTATCTGGGATTTATTTATCTCCTACAATTGAAACTTTGTAGCTTAGAGTGGAGCCAAGCCTTCTGCTCGCTCAGTGGCTGCAGCCATTTCTGTTGGGATTTATTTATCTTCTATAATTGAAACTTTGTAGCCTGGAGTGGAGGCCTGGGCTGGCCAGGGTGTGCAGAAAGCTTGGCTTCCTCCATTGCCGGGGACAACCCTAGCCTCCTGCTCTCTCCAGCTCTGTGGCTGCTGCCATTTTTGTTGGGATTTATTTATCTTCTATAATTGAAACTTTGTAGCCTGGAGTGGAGGCCTGGGCCGGCCAGGGTATGTGGAAAGCTTGGCTTCCTCCATCGCCGGGGAAACCCAAGCCTCCCTCCTGATCTCTCCGTGGCTGTAGCCATCTTGGTTGGGTTAATTTGCATAGTCATTCCTGATTGGCTGGTGGGTGTGGCTTGCGGGTGTAATGGAGTGATGGTTAATTTGCATATTACTCTTTTATTAGATAGGATGCCATATTAAAACATGGCAGCAAGCCATGGGAACAAAATGGCTGGAGTGGAGGTTAGTACAGTTCTCCAAAGAAAAGGTGCTATTTCTAGAATAAATGGGGTCTGGGATTCTAGGCAATAAAAAAAGAGTGACTGTTCACTACATCTCTCCTCTATCCCCACTGAAGTTGGGTATTGGAAACTTTTATCTTCGTTATGATTATTTGCTAATTGGCTTTTTTTCTCTTGTCTTATACCTGTTCAGTCCATCTTCCACATTGCTGCCACAATAGTCATTCCAAAGTAAGAATATGATCTTGTCATTTGCCAACAAACAATCCCAGGCTTCTTAATAAGGCACATAAAGTCTCACATGGTCTAGCCTCTGCCTACTCCCTGTGTTTTCCCTCTTTCTTCCCCGCTCATTGCTCTTTGCACACTGCTCAGCTCCTCCTCATCTCAGTTGCTTGCTAGCTTCTCCTTTACCTGGAATGCCTTTTCCACTTGTTTTCTCAACCGTTATCTTTCAGAATTCAGCCCAAGCTTTGCCTCTTCTAGAAACCTTTCCTGAGCCCCTTTCACCTCACCCTCACCCCTGCCCTGCAGTGTAATTATTCCTTCTTGCCCTATACTGACTTCTATATATTGTACTCTCCTTTTTTTATTACTTCCCTCTAATAGAGGGTGAGATCCTTATAACTGGGGAACTCCTATTTCTGTCCTAACTAGCTCATAATAGCTACTCAGTAAATGCCTTTTAAATGAATGCAAAGATGAATCAGTTGTTTGAAGAGACATTCTCCATGAGCCCTTAGAAATTTAAACTGCAGTCGAGAGTACACTCTCCACACAGTTGTTTCCTAAACAGACTGAATTCCCTGAGATCAGGAATAATGCCTATTGCTGGTAGATGTGCAGCAGAGGCTGTTGGCTTGCTTTGAGTCTTTAAGATGCTTTGACATCTTCCCAGTCAGGCAGTATTAACTGCAATTCAAGATATTGCTTGTGTACACATATAGGCATATGTAAAGGAAACGATTAATTGCATTGTAAAAAGACAGCAGTCTTGACAGCTTTTGAGTTGGGAAGGTGGTGTCTGTCCGTAGAACTCACCGGTAGTGAGGGTAATCATTCTGGCAGCCCTTCCTTGGAGCCAGCAGCAGAGATGCACAGGCATAGGCACTGTTAGTGCTGCTGGCAGAGCGGCTTTTGCAAATAGCAGTGGTGAAGGTCGTTCCAGGGGTCAGGAGGCTTTCAGTGTTGGGCTTTCCTTTCTGTTTCAGTCAAGCTTCTCCAAGATGAATGAAGTCTAACGCTTTTTTTTTTTTTTTAATGACTCTTCACATCTCTTATAATAGGCGAAAGAGAGAAAAAATTTGAAGCTTGGCATTAAAGGAAAATTTTAACCTGACTTGAAATATAGTACTTTAATTTTTTTTTTTGTCTGACTCATTCTCATAACCCAGTATGGTGAGATGTGAACAAATTTGGCATGTGTCTTTTATATAAATTATACTCTCAAGTTGACAAAGTTGAAAAGTAACCACAAAACAGGACTTTGGCAAACCAATGTTTATAAAATTGGAGAAATGGGGATTTGTGGAGAGATCTTGGGCTCAGTTTTCAAAGTAGATAGTAGCCGGAACAAACTGTTAATAGCAGCTGGGTGTGCAGATGTGAACAGTGGATTGATTGTGAAAAGGGAGAAGGATGACAGTATAGAATGAAAGGAGAGAGACACAATCCTTCGTGCAAACAAAGCGAGTTCTCATAGAGTGCGGTTTCCCCCCCCCCCAGACCCTTTGATTCTGGATTTGGGAGCTAGGAGGTAGTGTGTTTTGCAGTGATGCTTTTGACACAGAACACAACGAACTGTAGCAACTCTACTCATGGCAATGTGGACCTTTTTTGGCTTTTCTCTTTTCTCTATTTGATTCAGCAAATACTGAGCACCTATGGACTGTATCTATATCTGTAGGGATAAAGAAATGAATTAGCACAGACCCTGGCTCAGAAAACCTCCCAGCTTGGTGAGAATATAAAGTACTTAGGATGTGCCTAGTACATAGTAAATACTCCATAGGTGATAGCTGTACTGTTAACTGGGGAGAGGAGCCCATGAGTAGATACTGTTAATACTGATAACAGTGGCTGCCTTACACCGAGTTACTATTATGCACCAAGCATTTATTAGTATACATTTTGTTTAAATTCCTACAGTCCTATTTTAATGTAAAATGTGCAGTTATTTAGGTAGAGTTATTAGAGAGATGGAGCCATCAACTAAAACTGCACAGAACAGGGGCATAAATGTGGAGAGGATGTTGAGGAAACACTGGAGAAGGTGACATTTAGGCAGTTATTAAAGAAAGATTTGTAGCTCACTGGGCAGGAAGTAAGGAGAGGGAGGAGATTTCAGGAAGGAGGGATTCCCTGGAAACTGACCACCTAAAAATTTTTTTTCAAAGTCAGCATATTAGAGAAATATGCTAAATAAGATTTCTAACTTAGTTCATAAGAATTCCTAAATGCTTATTTCATCTATTCATTATGGAGTCACTAGTATCTTAACACGTGTGGGAGATGGGGGACTTCTTAACGCATAGGACTGAGTAAAAAAAAAAAGAAAATCTACGTTTTCTTTTCTTCTTTTCCCTCCTGGACTTCCCATTGTGCTTAATACACCCAGAGGATTTCTTGGTGATTGGTGGAAGTTTTCAGAGTTGAAGAGATGGCTGACTCTTGACATATATATAAATAAATATGGGAGCTTTCTTCTATCTTCTTAGAAAAAGAGTGGGGACTCAATAAGCATACAAATAATGTCTGATCGGTGGTACCAGATGAAGTGAAAGGGAGAGGTTGACAAAGTACTGCTGTATTATCCACTCTACTAGAGGCCCAGTGCACAAAATTCATGCACGGGGTGGGGGGATCCCTCAGCCCAGCCTGTGCCCTCTCGCAATCCGGGACCCCTTGGGTAGGGTCCCTAGGCCTGGCCAGTGATCAGGGCCTATCGGGGCTTTCCTTTCCCTGTTTGCCAGCAGCTGGCCCCGCCCCCGCTGCTTCCACTGCTTGCCATCTGTGCGGCACTGCCCCCATCCCCCCACCACCAGTTGCCTCCCTTTGCAGGTGACAGGAGTGGGGTGCAATCACTTGGCTAGCCTGGGCCTCCCTCTACAGGGTGATCGCTGGCCAGCCCCGCACACCCGCCACAGTGTCGCTGGCCAGTGGCCTAGGCCTCCCTCTGTGGAGCAGTCGATCATGGGGCCCCCAGATGGATCACCCCCTCAGAGGGAGGCCCCGCCTACCCACTGCAGCACCGCTGGCCAGGTAGCCTGGGCCTCCCTCTTTGGGGCAATCAATCACGGGGCTCCAGGATCGATCGCCCAGCAGAGGGAAGCCCAGCCAACCCAGCTGGGGCTCCACAATCGCCTCTGCGGGGCGATCGTGGGGCGATGGCGCCCCCCCCCCCGCCGACCAATCGCATCACACCTGCCTTGGCTGGCCTGGCACCAGTGCGTATCATAGCGTGGTCATCCGGAAGGCATCTGGACGGTCATTCTGCTGTTCGGTTGTTCGGTCAATTTGCATATTAAGCTTTTATTATTATAGATTGCAGCGCTGCAGAGAATTCACACTCACCGTGTACATTCTAAGCAGCCATCCTATGTGAAAACACAGTTTTGCAAGATTAGTTAATTAAAAGGTAGTTCACCAAGAAGCTGCTTTAAAAAATACCTTCTCAGAGTATTTTAGTTTGGTGGAATTATGGACAGTAAAAACATTAGGAAAACCATGGTCTTGTCCTCTAAGCATTAGTAATGTTGCAGAACAAAGAGAACCTTTCTCTCTCTCTTCCTTTCTCTCTATCTCTCTCTCTCTCATACACAATCTAGTTAGACTGGTATGAAATTCAGAGTAATAAGCAGTGTCCTTAAGAAAGGTTTCATAAGGAGTGACATTTGAGATGACATTGAAAGATTTTAATAAGGACAAATTGAAAGGGAGTAGGCTTTGACTCACTTTGCAAAAAATCTGATGTTTATGTTCAGAAATATTTCTTTGCATAAAATTAAATTATCTAGAGGATAGATAAAATTATCACTTTCTGCCTGGAGAAGGGTTATGAGTGATATTAAATTGATTTTGGAAAAAAGTGTACTTTTTATTTTAAAAAATAATTGTTTATGTTTTGTCTTTTCAACTAGATCGTAAACAACTAGAGGACGAAAAAAACATGCCTAATACATATTTGAGTTTCCTAAATACCTAAAACAGAAAAGTGGCAAATAGGCATTTGTTGATTGCTTTCTGGATTAAGTGTTTTACAATTGGAGAATGTAGTAGAGAAAGCATACAAATAGAAAGAATGAAAGGAAACATACAGAGATAATGCCAGAGAAAGTACCTTTACATTTGGTTTTATGGATCAGGAAAATGACTAGCAAATCTCCTTTTTTTTTTTTAATCCTCACCGAGGATTCTTTTTCCACTGATTTCTGGAGAGAGTAAAAGGGAAGGGGGAGGAGAGACACATCGATTGGTTGCCTCCTGCACGTAACCTGCAACTGAGGTACATGCCCTTGACCAGGATTCAAACCCACGAACCGTTGGTCCACAGGCCAATGTTCTAATCACTGAGCCAAACATTTCTTAGAACATGTTGATATCTTCTGGTTCTTCAAGGAATGTAGAAGATTCTTCCTTTTTTTTTTTTTTTCAAAGTTGCAAATGGAATTTAGCTGAAATGCCAACAGAGATTGGACTTTTGGTTAAGGGTGGAGTTTGGCTATGCTGCGTCCTGCTCCCAAGTCCTGGAACTCCTTTGCCTCAGAATGCACATCACTCAACAGACTTATTAAAAACAACTGGTAGTAACTTCGCTAGCTGTTCAGTGGTTCACAAAGATGCAGACCTAACATTTTTAAGAGAGTGATGAAGGTGGAGCAGATGTGGACTGCAAGCTGCAGGGAATTAGATGCTGTTATGAATTTTACAAGTTGCAAATGAAGAGGAAGGAGTGGGATTCTGAGGAGGTGGAGTCACATTTTATTGAAAACAATGAAGACAATGGCTTTCAGATTTTAAAAACAACTAGAGAACATCTGTACTTTTGGCTCTTTTTCTAGTTGAAGGCACTTGAAAGGTATGGATGTCTTTACAAATAAATTTCTCACAGTGTTTATTGGCATTGATGAAATATGAGATTTACACTCAGTCTCCAAAATCCATTTATTTTTTTTACTCAGTCCTATGCGTTAAGAAGTCCCCCATCTCCCACACGCGTTAAGATACTAGTGACTCCATAATGAATAGATGAAATAAGCATTTAGGAATTCTTATGAACTAAGTTAGAAATCTTATTTAGCATATTTCTCTAATATGCTGACTTTGAAAAAAATTTTTTAGGTGGTCAGTTTCCAAGGAATCTCAAGAAAATAGTTTTGTTATCTCTTTTGAAATATCAATGGATTTTGTATTGGAAAACCAAAACTTCTGTAAAACCTAAGAAAATCATGTTCCCTTTTGTTATAGACCTTTTGTGATTAAATTTTAAGTAAATTTTGCCCATGGAAAGAAAGATAATATTTTGTAGATAGTTTATAATACTAACAAGATTTCAAGGAAAATGACTGGACAAAATGATAAGTAAATTATTTGAAATATCTTTGAAACTCTTTTAGTAACAGTCATAACTAACAACAGTCAAACAAATAATTGTTTTAATTTCTGTGCCAACTATATACATGATGTGGCCATACTTGTTCATCCACATGAAACATGGAATGACGGTATGGAAGAGGACCCCAGTGCTCATCTTGTGACCAAATCTGTGTTTAACCATTGATGGAACCAAGTTTCCCCAGAACATGCATCTGAAAGTAATGAAACACCTAAAATTATATCTTGCAGTTTGAACCTGTTTTTATTCAGAACAGTTCTCACATCCATTCTGTATTCTTGTCTGCATTCCAACTCCTTCTCCTGGTATTATGTTTTTTTTTTGTTTGTGGTTTTTTTTAAGATATATTTTATTGATTTTTCACAGAGAGGAAGGGAGAGGGATAGAGAGCTAGAAACATCGATGAGAGAGAAACATCGACCAGCTGCCTCCTGCACACCCCCCACCGGGGATGTGCCCGCAACCAATGTACATGCCCTTGACCGGAATCGAACCTGGGACCTTTCAGTCCGCAGACCGACGCTCTATCCACTGAGCCAAACCGGTTTCGGCGGCATTATGTTTTTTTTTATTGAAGAGATGCTACGTACAGCAGTTGTTCTGTATGAGGTACTCACCCAGACATTATGAAGTGCGTGAGCCGAAGTCCCCTGATGGCTTCACCTTTAGAGTGGAGGTGAGACCACACTGAACAACACGTGGCCTAGTGCCACGGGAGCTGCAGCGTGCTGTCGAAGTCCATAGAGGGGATGATCACTTATGGCATGCATTAAAACAAATTATAACAATTTTTCTATTCACTTGCTTTAGGGAAACCCCTCCAATTTCTGGGCTTCAGCTTTTTTACTGGTAAATGTTTAGTAAAATGGTAACCATGACTGGTTTGAGGGATGAGCATTCTAAAAACACCTGTGATCAAAGGCTTTGAAATCTTAGACATAATTCAGTTCAGGGATAGGCTGATATTCGACAAGCAGAGAACAGTTGGATCTATCAGTACTGTCAGTCCCTTTTCTCTGCAGTTTTAACATTTTCTGAATATTAGGGGACAAACACTTAAAATAAAAATTTTTATCTTTCTATGAGCAAAAGCAGCCTTAAACTATTAATTGTTTGTTAGGAATGGATGGTGGAACAGAATTTTGGAATGATTATTAATTGAGAGGTAGACCCTGAAGATTTGGAGTGGATTTCATTTTATTTCAAGGGGTGTCACTGTGAATGTAAATCTCTAGCAGAATAGCAAACTGAAAAAATAAGTTTTAGGTAGGTGTGAAAATGAATAGGAGATAAATTGTTACTTCATTTATATAGCAACTACTAAGAGGAATTCATTGAGACTCTAGAAGAAAACAATAAAATACACAAAAATTGGGGAAAAGCCTCTATTGGTCATTTAAAGTAAGGAGAATTGACTTGGGTCAAAAGGAAAGGAAAATGCCCTGGGAATGAACAGTACGTGGTATAAGATGCCATTCAAAGGAGGTTGTGGAGTCTCCTTTTCTGGAAATGTTTAAAAGTAAGACAGATCTTCATCTCTCAGGAAAAGTGTTGAAGCTCAGCCCTGCCAGAGGCAGGGTGATTAACTGGATTATGCCTGTGTGGTCTCTGGAGTCATTGCAACAGCCTCTGAATGCAATAAATATTCCACACTCTGTCGGCTGAGACTATTGTTTCATAGCTGTTCATTCTAGCCTTGTTTATTGTAAGGCCAGAGTGAATGTTTGTATAAGTAACAAAGCTGAATTTGGACTTGAGATTGATGATGTAAGTTGTGTGCCTACCTGAATCCGTTTTAAAAGCACTGAAGTATATATAGTGCTGAAACTATTCAGAGCATAGCTTAATCTTTTGACGGATGGAGAAAGTACCTGCTTTCATGTCAGGTCTCATTGTCATTAATCATTCAATAAATAATCATAAATAATTACTTTGAACACTGAAGTATACAAATAGGAATCAGGTCTGGTTCCTGCTTTCAAGGGACTTAGTCTACCAGTGGGTTTGAAACGTATGCAGAGATAATATACACGATAAGTGAAAAATAGAATAATTGGGGTAGGTGTCACAAAAAGGATTAAATGGTGTTGTGAGAGTTCAGAGAAGAGACAGCTAATTCCTTTGAATTAAACCAAGAAATGCTTCCTGGAAGAAAAATACATTGAATTGGGCTGTACGGAGTATGAAGCATTTTGAAGGGTGGAAATGAAGAGAATACCAACTGGGATGGGATTGTAGCACCAAGGTGCTGACCAGCTCAGCTGAAGCGTGAAGAAGTTGGGGGACTTGGGCTGGAAAGGCCTCATTGTGACCAGTCTCAAATGCCAGGTCAAAGAGCCTGAGTTCTGTTTGCTCAGAGCTTGAGATCCCTTGGAAATGATTAATCATTAAAGGGTCCCTGTCTGTGAAAGTTTTATAATTTGCTATTTGGACTACATGGAAAAAAGGCTGTAAAAGGGAACCCAGGAAAAAGTGGCTGCTGAGGCATCTGGGCCAGAGTTAGCTAAGGTAGGATATAGAGAAATACTAGTTTCAAGGCATGTTAACAGGTGTTACTCAAGAAAGGGTCTCCTCACCAAAATTAATTGGAGAAATAAAAAGTTAAACAATTAAATGGATGTATTTGCTGGAGGGCTTTTCAAAGCCTTTAATATTGAGAATCTCAAATTAGGGCAAAATGTACACAATTTCTAACATGATTTAATCTTTTTTATGGACTATCTCAAGAAACTACTGTTGTTTGGGCCACATTTTAGGGAATGTTGCCCTATGCATTTAATGATGATGGCCGGAACATGGGTGGTGGTCATATACATGGAAAACAGTGATTGGATGAGGGACTTAGGCAGGCAGCATCTGCCGTCCTGATAACACAGTAGGCACTCAGTAACTATATAGAAAATGAATGCATGCAAGAGTGAATTACTGATTTCTTAGCACTGGGTCCAAGATTGCATGCTGAAACAAGAGGGAATGGTGTCCAAGATGGCAGCGTGGAGAGTTTTGAGCCTTGGCTATGCTGGAAATAGTAGCGTCATGGAAAGTTAGAGGAATTGCTTTAAGTGAAAGTTGATCACTTTAGTGTTTCTTGAGACGCTCTGGGAGATCCAGCCGGAGGGTTACAGCAGATGCTGGAACTGTTGACTTGGAGAGAAGTCATTGTTTTTTCTCACTGAATGTATCATTTTTTAAAATGTTGGTTAAGATGTATGCTGGTTTGAATTATGGATAAATAGCAATTTTCATATATAACTTAGTCTAATACAAGAAGATAATCATCAGTTTAGTCTAAATCTTCAGGGTTAACAAAGCATCAAACCTGTGGTGACAGTAGCAGGCATTCTCATCTTCATCAGTGAGCTGTTTTTGCAGTCTGATTTATTCATAGAAGTTAATTAATTTTTAAGTTTAATATTTTGTTCTTTTATTCAGGTATTTGCCTTTGATTATTGCTTTTGGTCCATGGATGAATCTAACACCGCAAAGTATGCTGGTAAGTTGGCTCTCTTTGTGCAGCTGATGGTTGGGCCTCTGGCCTCTTTTTCCATTACACCTATTTTCTTTAATTATTCTGCAGTTCTGTTTTCCCCATAAAATTCGCAGTCATTCTTTCCAATCTAGTGCATGGTCTTGGAAGTCAGTCAATAGATTTGATTTCAGGATTTGACTCAACCGCTCCTTGCTGAAAAGTCATGGACAGGTGTTGTTGTTTTTAGCCTGTAAAGGGAATATTAGTATCTTCAGAGCTGCTCCAAAGGATAGAGATAATGGGGGAACCATCTCAAGTCGTAAATGGTAGCTGTTGTGATTGTCACATAAGAAGAGGTTTAAAGTGCCACGCCTTTCCCTGTTGTAACTTTCAGCCAATGCACAGCTCCGGTTAATCAAAGCACAGGAGCCATTGGTTTCCAGGACTCCCATGCGTCCTGAGTGTTCTGAAGCAGCCCGTGGTGATATGAGCTAAACACACCTTCCTCAGGGAAACATTGCCTCCTAGCTCCACATTTTGCTAGTGGTTTATCATGAGGCATTTTATCCCTATTCTGTCAGACATAAATGACTGCTAATTTTATTATTTGTGATCATATGTGAATCTTAGCCTTTCCCAGAAGTTTATCACAATTGCTTCAGCTTAAGAGCGAAGCATTTGGTTTAGTGAAGAGAGTCTAATTCCTTCCCTTCCAATTGGGTCCGCCTTTCCTGGATATCTATATAATAAAAGCCTAAGCAGCCATTATGGCAGAACAACCAGAATGACAGGTTGCTATGATGCGCACTGACCACCAGGGGGCAGACGCTTAACACAGGAGCTGCCCCCTGGTGGTCAGTGCGCTCCCAGCCAGAAGCCAAGCTCACAGCTGGCGAGCGCAGCGGCGGTGGTGGGAGCCTTTCCTGCCTCCACAGCAGCACGAAGAAGGAGCAGTGAGCCGAGCGATAAGGAACAGCGAGCAGGCGGGTGGTAAGGAGCGAGGGCTCCCGGACTGCAAGAGGGCGCAGGCTGGGCTGAGGGACACTCCCCCCTCCCCCAGTGCATGAATTTCATGCACCGGTCCTCTAATATGGTCATAGTGAGTGTTTTCTCCTCATTTCTACTTATAAGACTACTAGTAGCCCAGCGCACGAATCCGTGCGTGAGTAGCTAGCTGCCACTTTTCTCGTGGGGCCGCTGGGCCCACCGCAGCTCATATCTCTCCACCCTCCTGTAGCTCTCCGCCCACTGCCCCGCCCTCCTATAGCTCTCCACCCACTGCCCCGCCCTCCTGTAGCTCTCCACCCACTGCCCCGCCCTCCTGTAGCTCTCCTCTTGGAGCTTGCTGCCCCGCCCTCCTGCTGTTTGGTTGTTACACTTCACAGTGTAAACGACCATTTGCATATTACCTCCTTATTATATAGGATCAGCTGACTGACTTTTCCATTTACTTAAAAGAAAAATCGAGGAAAGGATTGAGAGGATGTAGGCTTTAGAGAATGAAAGGAAGTGACTTGCTTGTAAGGAATTTTATTGACAGCCTTTTCCTTGCCACCTAAAGCAAATTATTTGATATGTGTATATTTTTCAAAAGTTAACAATCTTGAACTAGGAAAATTCCTTCTGCTATTCACATTGGGTAAATTGGTCTTTCTTTTCAAGCATCAGTTTTGCAATGTCAGCTGTGTATTTTATTAATGTGAATGAATAGTCCTTAATGTTGGTTATAATTAATGTGTTTTTTTATTGGGACTTTAGATAATAATTCCATGGAGTCTGTGTCCCTAAAACCTATATAATTTTATTAATCAATGTCACCCCAATAAATTAAATTTAAAGATAAAGTAATGAATTAAATAAATAAATAAATTCTACAGAGTCTGGAGCAGTCTGCCTTGACTGTTAGCACTGTGTGTATTTTTGTGCTGGGTGTGTGCTTTTGGATATAAATAACCAACAAAAGTAAAACATTTCCTACTGTAACAGAAACAAATGAGGACAAATGCTATGGCTATACAAAGCCCAGTCTCATCCTGTTGCATTGATGTGATTCAGGATACAGCTAGATACATCTTTCTAAATTAGAATTCTTCTCATTCAACTCTCAAATACTTTCAAGAACTGCTCATCACTTATAGATTTAAACTGTACTTCTTGGATGGCATTTAAGGTCCTTTATTAGATAGCCCCAGTCTACCCTCCCCTCCCTCTGCTCCATGACTCCCTACCACCCATTCTGTACTCCAGCCCAGTGTTTTTGTTTGTTCCTCTGATATAACCCAGGAAGCCAGAATAGTTCCCCAAGTATTCATGAATCCCCTGCTGTGTGTGCAGCCTAGGAAGCCTTTGAGAAATTAAAAACTAAGTTGGAAAGCAAAAGAATGCATAACAAACAACAGTAAACATTTTTTACATAATATTTAAACCCTAAATTTTACAAGTTTTAAGTGCTATGGAAAAACCCGGGAGAAGCAACATCTGGCAAGAGTACAATTGCCGGAGAAGGCATCCTAGAGGAGGTGGGGCTGGAACTGGACAGAGACGCTTAGCATAGGGTTAGCCCAAGGGTAGCATAGAGGGCATCCAGGTCGGAGGAAGCAGCGTGCTATCAAGGACAGCACATGGACTCAGAGGTCACACCTGGGTTTAAGACTCAGGACGCCTGCTTTGGTTCTCTTAGACAATTTAAACTCTCTGAGATACAGTTTCTTTTTTGTAAAATGGGAAACATGGAAACGATAGTTCCTATCTCATATGCTATTACAAGGGTTAAATAGGAAACTTGACATGCTGATTCAGGGAGGGTGTCCATAAACAGTACATCATTTGTCTTATCCATAAGTGAAGATGCAGACGTGGGAGAGAGCCTGGTGTATAGACTCATCTGAGCAGAAGGTGCATCTTGGGGGAAGCAGTGGGAGATCCATTTGTACATACTGAGTGAAGCCAAATAATAGGGAATTTTAAAAGCTAGACTAAGAAATTTAGACTGATATGGTAAAAAGAAAAAGGGGGTGGGGACTTTTGGAGTGATGTGATTAAAATAATGCCTAAGGAAGATTGTTTTTTTCCATATCTCCTAGAATCACATCATTATTGCCCAGAGAGGCCATTCTAGCCTTGTGCAATAATCATTCATGTCCTTGAATATAGGACAAACTATTTTTTAATATATTTTTATTGATTTCAGAGAGGAAGGGAGAGGGAAAGAAAGATAGAAATATCAATGATGAGAGAGAATCATTGATCAGCTGCCTCCTGCACGCCAAGCCCACAACCCCGGCATGTGCCCTTGACTGGAATCGAATCCGGAATCGAATCTGGGACCTTTCAGTCCACAGTGCTCTACCCACTGAGCCAAACTGGCTAGGGCAGGACAAACTTTTTTAAATTAAAAATAACTTTATTAAGTACAGATCATAAAATTCAAGTATGAAACTTAAGATTTCTGTACCTCTTCATTATAAATAGTATGTTCAGAAATATATTTAAAGATAAAACTGATTTTTAAATATACTGATAGCCTAAAATTTACTAAATTTTAGTTTGTATGATCACATCAAATACTGTGTTCCATTTAGCCCTGAAATAGGATTCTCTAGGCTGATAGAGCAATGTCTACTTACAAAATTGTGGGTGAAAATTTCTTTTTCTTTAGATACTGTGACTGCCTTAGCAGAAAGTAAAATCTTGCTTGCTATCCTCTCAGGTTTGTTTGCATTCTTTGTACTCTGCTTAGTAAATATGTTACTAGTAGATTAGTTGATGGGTAATTTGATTTCCTTTATCTTCATTAAAAAATAGCAATTCCTTCTTAATTGTGAATGGAAACATTAAGATATAAGCATTTATTCTCTGATGGGAAATAGAGGAAATGGAGAAGGGGAAGCATGTGTGTTTTAAAACCAACCTACTTGTCAGGATCAATGAATAATGGCATCATTGATACTGAATCAGAGCTTGTAAGGCAGCTCTCAAAACTTGGGGCGGGGGGCAGAAAGAGCAGAGGGGGAGAGAGAGAAATGTAAGTGCATGGATTAAAGGAACAAAAAGAAAAAGGGACTCTAAATTTCATGTGGTGTGTAAAATGTTCAGTTCTTAATTATGTTTATGTTATGCTATTCATTAAGAGCTATAGCAAGAACTTCTTTCAGGCTTTCTGATTTAGAAATACTTAGTTCTACAATATGTGTAATGGCATTGCAGTGGGTTGGAGTCATTGAATGCTGTGGGCTCAGACTACATGGGTTCAAATTATGGCTTCACCACCTTCTATCAGTGTAAGGTCAGGTGAGTTACTAATCTCAGTTTGCTTCTGTTTCTTCATATTCTATATAATAAAACCTAATACGCAAATCGACCAAACGGCATAATGACCGGTGGAAGACCAGTAGCTATGACATGCACTGACCACCAGGGGGCAGACATTCAATGCAGGAGCTGCCCCCTGGTGGTCAGTGCACTCCCAGAGGGGGAGCGTCACTCAGCCAGAAGCCGGGCTCACAGCTGGCAAGCACAGCGGCAGTAGCAGGAGCCTCTCCCACCTCTGCTGCAGGTAGGCAGTAAGGAGTAAGGGGTCCCAGACTGCGAGAGCCCCGGACTGCGGGAGAAATGTCTAACTGCCGGCTTAGGCCCGATCCCCAGGGGGACCAGGCTTAAGCCAGCAGGTGGACATCCCCCAAGGGATCCTGGACTGTGAGAGGGCGCAGGCCAGGCTGAGGAAACCCCCCCCCCCACCCCCCAGTGCACGATTTTGTGCACCAGGCCTCTAGTGTTAAATAAAGATAGTAATAGTTCTGACTTTAGGACTAAATGACCTGTTCATGTGAAGTTTTTAAGCCAGTACTTGGCACATAGGGAAAACTCACATAGTATTTATTATCTTTATTATTGTCACAATGTAGCTGGAGTAAGGGTAGTAGCATCTTTGGAAAGAAAATACATTGTACTAGTGTTTACAAGACCTGGTTTTGCCACAAGCTATAAACTTTGGGGATCTGTTTCCTCATCTGTGAAAGGAGGAGACATGGGCTAGACCAATGATTTTCAACCTTTTTCATCTCATGGCACATAAACTACTAAAATTCTGTGGCATCAAAAAATATATTTTTTGTCAATCTGACAAAAAAAATAGGTATAATTTTGATTCATTTACACCAGACGGCCATTGTTGTGTTGACTGCTGTCATTTTTTTATTTGACAATCTAAGGGAAAAGAGGTGCCCCGATGAAATATTCAGGTATTACATGTTTTACAAATTCTTGCAGCATACTGGTTGAAAAATCCCTGGCCTAGACTGATTTCAGATTTCCTCCAGCTCTCTGATAAAACATGAATTAGACATTTTATGTTGGCCAAACAGCTGTTGAAGTGGACTTTTCAGAGGCAAATCAAAGGCTTGTTTGTTAAGCCATTTGAATTACACTGAATCATGCTTTGAGACATTTTACATTTTAACTATATTATTTCTTCTTGTTTTGCCTTTCGGTTACCTAGTCATAATAATGCTTGCCTAGCACATAATTCTGAGTCTTTAAAGCAAAAATCCTTGTGCCGGGGCTAAGAAAAAACAGAAGTAACCTGCAGAATTAGGCACCCAAAGCATGGCATTTCTCATAAACCCACAGCCTCCCCCTGCAACCCTACATGCACATAGATACACATTCAGGATTACAAAATTATTATATTGTAGCCCTGGCTGGTGTGGCTCAGTTGGTTGAGCATTGTTCCATTCACCAAAAGGTCACTGGTTCAATTCCCAGTCAGGGCACATGCCTGGGTTGCAGGCTCAATCCCTGGTAGGGGGCAGGCAGGAAGCAGCCAATCAGTGTTTCCCTCTTACATCAATGTTTCTCTCTCTCCCTCTCTCCCTCTCCCTTCTTCTTTCTGTGAAATCAATAAAAACATGTCTTTTAAAAATTATTATGTTAGAATAAATATTGTTAAACTTGAGGGCATCATAACAGATAATAGGTCTTTGTAAATGTTTGAATCACTACTGATGGGAATTAAGGCTTCTCACCAATAAAAGAACATGTCTTCTCACTGCCTAAAATCTGTCATGTTGTTCAATAGCAGTGATTTCCAGTAACCTTTTGTCAGTTTCTTTCTTATAGGGGAATATTTTTCATAAACATATACATGTATAAACCTTCATGCCAAAAATAAAACTCAGTCTGGTGTGGTATATCTGAGGATCAATGCGGGCATGAATATTTCCTGGCCTGAGAGAGTCTAAACTATTGACTTAGAAATTATATAACAATTATTTCCATATGGTATGTTGCTCAAATTCGCTGAAGCCATGTGTTTTCAGGCATAGTTAATGCCCTGCAGTTCAGGAGAAAGGTGGTACTCCTGCTAGCGTTGCTGTGTCCTGTGAGGGGACAGCTGAGCGCCTCCCAACCTGGGCCGTTGCTGTGGGGAGAGCAGCCGTGTTTGATTCTGTTCCCATTATGGCAGATTTTATGTGCTCAGAGGTAGAAATGGTTTCTGTGTCACATTGTTTAACTGTGCATCAAAATTTACATTCTAAAAATGTTTAACCATGTATCATCTGAATTCTAAAAGCTGACAGCAGCTAAAATAGAACTAATGTTTTTAGCTGAGCTCCAAAATAGTTGTTTTAGCATACTGTATTGATGTTTTTACTGTTAAAGTATATATGAAGTGCTCAGCAAGTGCTATGCACAGAGTAAATACTCAGTAATCATTGGTGGTTAGGTTTATCAAAATCGTAGTTATGAGAAGCTATGGTGGTTGACCGTTTAAAAAGTTTGTTCAAGTAGATTCATTATAAATGGTGCATGCCACCTTAAAATACACTTATGAAACAATCTATAGTAATTGCAAAATCCTTCTTGATTTTTCTCTTTTGTCGTCTTCTACAAGTTGTCACACCTAATTCGGCAGTTCTTTTTAGTGACTCATCTTTCCCAAGTTGTTCCTAAGCATTCAACTTAGTTTTCTTAGAATTAGCAACTTTTTGCATTTGTTAATTAAATTATATAATTACAGAGAAGTACTACTGACATAAACCAGTTTAGGAGCTAACACAACTGGCCTTCTGTAAGAACGTAACTCAGCTGGTGGAGTCCAGAGAGCAGTCTCGCAGCTGGGCAATTTCACATGCAGTGGGCATGCTCCAGTGTTTTCTGCAGGTGGAAGAGAGAATGCTGGTTAATTCAGAGAAATGAATAAGTGAAGGTCAGTTAAGTAAAGTTCTCTGAAATACATGAGCTAAGTTAATATTGTAGTTTTTTTTAAAGCATGTGTATATGTGTCTCTATTTTTAAGCCCACTTGTCCACGTAAGAAACGTCCAGATCTTTAGAGAATTTTTGTGAGTTTATTTGAGCCAAACTGACTACAACTGCCAAGAAGCAAAATCTAAACAGTTTGAAAATGTTTCTGGCAATGGCAGTTTTGCAGCTCGTTTTATACATTGGAATCAAAGGAGAAGACATAACGGAGGTTACATGAAATCCATTGGTAATAGGTTAGGGAGGTGGGAGAAAGCAAAGTGGGGAGATCTCTGGGATTGGGTGAAAAGTAAGCCTGTTTGGCTCAGTGAATAGAGCATCGGCCTGCGGACTGAAAGGTCCCAGGTTCGGTTCCGGTCAAGGGCACGTACCTTGGTTGCGGGCACATACCCAGTGGGGGGCGTGCAGGAGGCAGCTGATCGATGTTTCTCTCTCATCGATGTTTCTAACTATCTCTCCCTTTCTCTCTGTAAAAAATCAATAAAAATTATATATTAAAAAAAAAAAAGTAAGCCTGAGACACAGACTTCCTTTACATTGGTGGGTAGAGGATAGTTAGTAATGGTCATCTCCAGCACATAGAGATGGTGTGTGGGGAACACGTTAACAATGAGGGGCTCTGTGGTCTCCAGCTCTGGTGCCAGGTTGTACTCTGAGGGGTCCAGAAAAAGGGGATTACTCTGACATTTCAAAGGTATATTATCTTGGATGCAAAAGGACTATAGAGCCCTAGCCAGGTTGGTTCAGTGGATAGAGTGTCAGCCTGTGGACTGAAGGGTCCCAGGTTCGATTCAAGTTAAGGGCACATGCATGGGTTGAGGCTTGATCCCCATTGTGGGGTGTGCAGGAGGTAGCTGATCAATGATTCTCTCTTTCTCTCTCTCCCTCTCCCTTCCTCTCTAAAATCAATAAAAATATATTTTTTTAAAAAAGAAGAAATGATCACTTCGTTAAAAAAAAAAAAAAGACAATGGACAGGCTACTTAGGTAAAGACTGGCCTTTGTTAAGGAAGCCACAGGCCAAGGTTGTGACTAACCACCATGACTCACTTTTAGTGAGAAGTTTTTATGTTCAGACTATCCTATATGGTTACTTTTTTAAGGGCCCCTCATATAGGCTTCCCCTGAGCTTGTCAGGTTTAGTATGTGACCCCTTTTTCATCCACACACCCACCTTCTTCCACATTTCCTTTCTTTGTATATATTCCTTAGAATAATATTTATTGGCCCCCAGAGACATCATGTAACTTAAGTATATTTAGAGGGGAACATAGTTCTGAGCAGCAGGATCCTAGCACTGTGCACATCTCTATACCTGCAGCAGGTCATTTTGCAACACCCCGTTGAGTAGAAACTTTATTGTCCTCATTTTATAGATGAGGAAACTGAGGTTCAGAGCCCCTGCTACCTGTGAGCGAGCTGAACGCAGTGGCAAGCATAGATTTTGGTCAATGACAGTGATGCGTGAAGACTAGAGATTCTACCGCAATCCCAGGCTCTCTTCTCTTCTCTCTGATCCCAGGAGAGGCTGTGTTCAGCAAATCAGATAGACGTGCTCTGACTTGGAACCTAGCCAGGAACAATACTGAAAGCATTCTCCCTCCTGTCAGAAGTGCTCTAAGAGTCCTAAATGCCTGTGTTTGGTTTGGGCTTTGTCTTAGCCTCCCCTCAAGTGCGGTAAATATTGGGCACCCCACGGTCCAGAGGAGATGTCGAGTCAAGCCTGCTTCTATATCAGAGACAGACAGTGTGAAACACTGTTGATCAGGTAGAAATGAAGAACATTGGCTGTTTCCACAGTTGTTTTATGTGAAAATACCCTCCTGAATAACCCCACAACCTTTCTATTACACAATCCTCACAGGTAAGGTGGTTTATTTCTTTCTTTCATCCCGGGTACCCCCAGCCCCGATGAGTCAGCCACTTCATCTGGCAACAGAAAAGGCGCCAAGCTTCAGTGCCAACTCCTGACTATCCCAGCGCTGTCACTGGGGTGGAAACATCCGTCTGGGTGAGTCACCCAGGCCGTGCCGCAAGTCAGACTCCCAGGGACTGCAATGCTGATCGCTCTTGGATGCCACCATGGAACTTTTACCCTCATGGCCCAGTTTCTCAAGATCCTTTTACCAGCAGGTGCCTTAATGGCAAACTACTGTAATTGATTAAAACTTAAACTTCATGTCACCAAGTTAAGCCTTAGTTCCTTTATCTGAACTCCATAGTTGTGGGTCATTTAACGTAACCCAGGTTTAAAGTCACTGCATGTGACAGTTTCTGAGAGTTGCACTGTGTGAGAGGGGGTTTTACTGAAACCTGGTTCAAGTTAGGTGCATTCCTCATTCCCCCAGGTACGTGAGAAGGACCTGTCTGCTCTTGCACCGTCCAGGTGCTCTGACTTGGAGCTGAGCCACCTGCCAAGTTCAGACTCATCAAAATTGCTATGGCTGTCACCCCTGTTTAGAAGTGGAAAAACACCTTCACAAATGAGAAGGCCTAAGAATTCCAAGTCACAAATATTAAGCTTAACCTTTTTTTTTTTCTACATTAACTCCGATGAGAGACAGACAATGTTTAAACTGATAAAATGATTGATCGTGTTAAAATCTTGAGTGCTCTTTGTGCAGCTGCTTTAGGAAAAGGAGAACTATTTTGTGTGTGTGTTATGTCCAGCCTTGTATTGCCATACCTAGTGTTTTATTCAGCCATGATCTACATGAGGCTGCCTTGCTTAACGCAAATTGCAAGTAAGACAGGGTATGACCTCCCATTTTTTTCTCCCATTTCTTAGAACATAGCCCACTGTGGTGTTTCACCTTGTGCCTCTTCGGTAGCCAGAGGTGAGATATGAATGATAGGTGCATTTTCCCTCCCATCCCTAATTTCTCTTCTGTGCTGTGCTGTCAGGGCACTGCTATGGGGAGGGAATTGCCTTGGTTACTGAGCTCCCAAAGCACATGCCAGTAACTTTGAGTCCATTGCTGCTATTCCCAGTAGGGCAGGTTATGCATAATGTGGAGACTCGGGGTTAGCTTTTCAAAGATCTGTATCACATGTGACTCAGGGCTGGGTGGGTCAGTCGGTAACTTTGCTTGCAGCAATTCCACACAGGAGCCTCTCTGCTGTTCTGACATTGTGTTATGGGTTGCTTTGGGCATGCCTGTGTTTTAAGACTTGTCCACACGGTTATAGGAGGTCTAATCATAAGCCCCACAGAGGAAATTGGCATCTTGGTCATGGTTACTAACAAGCGAGGTCAGGTTTGTTCTGTGACTCCCTGCATCAGGCCTATGGAGCTGACTTCTGCAGAGCGGCCACCTCCGCTCTGGCATCAGTCCAGCTGAAAAGCCCCAAGGCTTTACTTGGCTTGTCTGGGATAGAAGCATATTCCTCGATCCTCCTTCCCACAGGACTTCTGAACTTTCCCTTATGGGCTGGTCCGAGTCCCCTAGACAAACAGCACTTCATTCTGTTTAAGTGTAGTCGGGAAACATTTAGGGTGTGGATAGTGCATCTTTTGTGGATTTCTTGATTCCCACCGTCCAGTATAAATACTCCTTTCTTATGTGAACTTGGCTTCTTAAAGCAGTCGGCAAATGTTTTTTTCCTATGATGAAAAAGGCGGGGGGTGGGGGAGGGAAAGAGGGGACTGCTGTGTTTAAAAAATAGAAATGAACAAAGCAAAAAACCTTCTGTCTTTTTGATAAACCAGACCCTATAAGGGTCTACCGTATTTTCCGGCGTATAAGACAACTGGGCGTATAAGATTTTCCTGGGTTAAAAAGTCGTCTTATACGCCGGAAAATACGGTAGTCCAATATATCTAATCCATTATATCTAATCCCATCAATATAGTCCAATATACCGTGTTTTCCGGCGTATAAAACGACTTTTTAACCCAGGAAAATCTTATACACCCAGTCGTCTTATACGCCGGAAAGTACGGTACTTTGAGATTTAATATTTTCTCTCTATCACCAAGTGAAGTGTAGCCACCGTTTGTATTTCGTAGTGAGCTGGTCCTGTTAAGGACCACAAGAGGCTGTATAAAGACTCTACGGTGCCTTTTCAGGCCTGGTTGGCAGCCTGGTCTTTTTCATAGTTGTCTCTTAATGGTACATGTGGTGCCCTGAAAGTCCCCAAACCAAAAAACTTGATGAAGTATAACCCCAGCCAGGGATTCATACAGCTAAAAGGTCACCGGAATAGAAAATGAAGGGAAACTTTATAATAATATGTTTCTATTCACAGTTTTATTGATATGATCTTGTTGTTTTCCCCCCATACCTTTCTGAGATACGTTAATGTTGTAAAAGAATGACAAATATTTTTTTCTGCACTAAACAACATGGGCAACATGCGTTGGCAAGTAATGGTACTGTTCCTTATTCCTCTCCTCATCATGACCCAAAACACACATATACCCTTAACACACACATAACCCTTACATAACACAGCCAACGCACACACACCCAACACACACACACATACACACACACACACACACACACACCATACACACTTGTTCACGTACACACCCCTTTTTTTCTCGGTGGAATTTCAAAAGTGGGACCTCTAGGGGATCTAGAGAAATAACAATAATGATAACAAATGATTCTTTTAAATTTTTTTCCAAAAATAGGCGTCTTTTATCTTTGAAATTGGATTACCTCAAAAAATTGTTGCAAAGATGGGGCAACTTTTTAAGGAAAATGAGATAATCACCTCCTTCTCTATCCCGGAATTAATTATAGTAGATGAAAGATTTAAGGGGTGATATTAATAATAGATATTAACTAAAATATATTCCAGACTTACAATGGCCAGGCACTATGGTAAGGGCTTTACCTGTATTGCCTCATTAAATCATACAGCAGCCCAGTAGTAGCAGCTATTATTCCTGATTTACTAATGAAGAAATTAAAAGCTTGCCCAAGGTTACACAGCTGGTAAGGAGTAGAGATTGAAATAAAATTGTAAAAAACAAAAACAACAAAACTGGAAGAAAATATGGGTAAATGCCTATATAATTTGGTATAATCCAAAAGGATTTAGGAAGCACAACATATGCCATAGGTGAAAATTATAAAGGAAAAGATGAAAGATTTGAATATGCAAGACCAAACGCTTTTGTATGATAAAGAACAACATAAGACCGAAAGGAAAGATATTTACAACATATAATAGATCAAAGGTTAATATCCTTACTATATGATGAGCATTTTAAAATTAATAAGTAAAAAAAAATCAATGACAAAACCAATTTATTTATTAAAATAAACATAGGACTAAACCAGTTTATTAAAGAATAAATTCAAATGGGCAATAAACTATGAAAAGGAAAATTTTAATCTAACAAAACAAGAGGGTTGGTTTTTTTCTACTGACAGTCAAAACAAGGAAGAATGATAATAGCTAGTATTGAGGGTCTAGCAAAAAGGACTCATGCATTACTAAGAGGACTTAGTAATTTGATTTTTTTGGAGTGTTGCCTAGTAAAGTCAATAGAAAAGTGCCCAAAGGTAAATATGTAAGGATATTACAGAAAAAAGAAAAAGGAAATAATCTAAATATCCATAATAGAGAACTGATTATATCAGCTAAGAATATCATAGAAAGCTTAAGCAGCTATAAAACAATGTTAATGTTGGTGTATCTTTGCAGAGGTGGGAGAGTATTCCTTATTTCTTGTCTTTAAAGAGAATTAATTTCCCTGGAGACATGAAACAATATAAAATGTATTTCAGTATCTCTAGACTCTAATCTTGCTTATATTTGTAAAAATACATGAACTTGACAGTAATTCTTTGTATTTATCCTTTTACAAATTGTGCTTCATGATAGTTATTTAAGAATGAAAAGGGGAAAAATTATTTCCAGAAACACAGAATAATTGTTTTCTACTTTTTCATAGTCCATTTGTGTTTTCTAAATTTTCACTTCCTAGTCTAACTTAAACCTTTATTAAATATGATAAACATGAATTATATTGTGTCTGTCAAATGTAACTAAATATCTACCTTAAAGAATTTGACTTTTGCCGAAACCGGTTTGGCTCAGTGGATAGAGCGTCGGTCTGCGGACTGAAAGGTCCCAGGTTCGATTCCGGTCAAGGGCATGTACCTTGGTTGCGGGCACATCCCCAGTAGGGGGTGTGCAGGAGGCAGCTGGTCGATGTTTCTCTCTCATCGATGTTTCTAGCTCTCTATCCCTCTTCCTTCCTCTCTGTAAAAATCAATAAAATATATTTTTTAAAAAAAAGAATTTGACTTTTTGGAAAGCATATGTAAATATTTAGTGAAAATCAGAGAGATTCGTTTATTTTTTCAGTCCCACATTTTTCTTTCAAGGTTCAAGAAGTTACTGTGTGTGTTAGCAAAAATGTAATCTGTGATTTTTTAAATTACAATTAATCCAATTAGTAGGTGCATATCATGTCGACATGTTTATTCACACCCCAGTGCTTTATTGTTAACAAAGGCTATTGTGGCCGTTAGGGGCTCATTAGAATTTAAAAAACAGTCATACTTTGACCAAAGTGTAACCTGTAATACAATTAAATATTTCTCTTTAAGTTCAACACACAATATTTTGATGCCTCAGTCATCACTAATGAGAAAGAGGTTCCCAGTTAAATGTCAGTCTTTACAGCAATGTCAACATAGGGATGTCCTACTGTGTGCCACTCACTCTGCTAAGATGCAGCAACTCCTGTTTTCAAAGGAGCTCACAGTGCAGTGGTAGAGAAAAAATAGAGCACTGTCTGATGAGTTCTGGGAGATTGTAGAAAATATCATGGAGACGAGGAGGGAGCAGCTGATTCCCAATGTCACAAAGCATTAAACCACCAATTATGGATGGGCATCAGCCTTGACATTCAGAAGCCAATACAGACAGACCCTGCCATAAACCAGTGGTGTGATCTTGGGCAAATGACTTACTCTTTTAGAACCGCAGTCTCCTATGGATCACAATCTATATCTACTCTACCTGGGTATTGCAAGAATTCACTGATATAAATTATGTAATGTACACTACAAACAGGACAGTTGATAAAAATTAATTCTCTTCTTTCCTCTTAGTAGCATAAGTAATAACATTATACAAAATAAATAGGTTAATTCATACCCTATTTAGTATTTATAGTAATTTGGACATAGGCTAAACTGAAGTTTATTCTTATATTTTTGTATCCTGGAGAATTCTTTGATCATTTGGCTTATTTTTCATGCAATTTTAGTATACACATTCTGAGTTGGTTTTTTATTTTCACTTGACATATCACAAACCTATTTCATGTATCTCTATAGCATTGTTTCTTTTTTTTTCAACTAATGATCTTTAATTCAAAGGCCATTCCTACCAAGGAAAAAGAAACATCATGATATTTCCCTTGAAAGAACATCATCGAGAAAATAATTCCTCATCATCCTAGCCTCTCAGCATCAGAAACCAGAAGTATTATGTTTCACCACCTGAGGTATCAATTCTTGATTGGTTAATGACTCCCGGCTCTCTGCAGCCAATGGTGTAGCTCTTTGACCAGTTCTTCTCCGCAGTTGAGTCCTTTCATCAACTCAACCTCTTGCTTGCTTTCAAGTTACTAAATATGAATTGATCTATAGATTCAATGCAATTCCCATTAAAATACCAATGGCATATTTCACAGACCTAAAACAAACTCTCCAAAAATTCATATGGAATAAAAAAAAGACACCAAATAGCCACAGCAATCCTGAGAAAGAACAAAGTTGGAGGAATCACAATACCAGATATCAAGCTACATTACAAAGCCACTGTTCTCAAAACTGCCGGCTACTGGCACAAGAACAAATGTATAGACCAATGGAAGAGAACAGAGAACCAAGAAATTGACCCAAGCCATTATACTCAATATTTGACAAAGGAGGCAAAAGCATACAATGGAGTCAAGACAGTCTCTTCAATAAATGTTCTTGGGAAAATTGGACAGATATGTGCAAAAAAAAATTAAACTATACCACCAACTTATACCATACACAAAAATAAACTCAAAATGGATAAAGGACTTAAATGTAAGACGGGAAACCATAAAAATCTTAGAAGAATCCATAGACAGCAAAATAGCAGACATGTATCATAGCAATATCTTTACCGATACAGCTCCTAGGACAATGGAAACTAAGGAGAAAATAAACAAATGGGACTACATCAAAATAAAAGGCTTCTGCACAGCAAAAGAAACCATCAACAAAACAAGAGAGCCCACTGCATGGGAGAATATATTTGCCAATGTTATATCTGATAAGGATTTAATCTCCAAAATTTATAAGGAACTCATATGACTTAACAAAAGGAAGATAAACAATCCAATCAAAAATGGGCAAATGACCTAAATAGACACTTTTCGAAAGAAGGCCAAGAGACATATGATATGAAAATGCTCAAAGTCACTAATCATCCAAGAGATACAAATCAAAATGACAATGAGGTACCATCTCACACCTGTCAGAATTACTATCATCAACAAATCAACAAATGACAAGTGCTGGAAAGGATGTGGAGAAAAAGGAACCCTCGTGCACTGCTGGTGGGAATGCAGACTGGTGCATCCACTGTGGAAAACAGTATGGCATTTCCTCAAAAAATTAAAAATGGAACTGCCATTTGACCCAGTAATCCCACTTCTAGGAATATATCCCAAGAAACCAGAAACACCAGTCAGAAAGGATATATGCACCCCTATGTTCATAGCAGCACAATTTACAATAGCTAAGATTTGGAAACAGCCTAAGTGCCCATCAGCAGATGAGTGGATTAAAAAACAGTGGTACATCTACACAATGGAATACTATGCTGCTGTAAAAAAAGAAAGAATTCCCATTTGCAACAGCATGGATGGGCCTGGAGAGCATTATGCTAAGCGAAATAAGCCAGAGAAAGATAAATGATCTCACTCATTTGTGGAATATAATGAACAACATAAACTGATGAACAAAAATAGATCCTGAGACATAGAAGCATTGAACAGACCGTCCAACCTCAGAGAGAAAGCGGGGCGGGGGCGGGGGGGGGGGGGCGGTGGTGTTTAAGAGATCAACCAAAGGACTTGTATGCATAACCCATGGACACAGACAGTAGGGGGTGAGGGCATGTGCTGGGCGGTGGGAACGGCCAGGGAGAGGTCAATGGGTGAAAAAGGAGACATACGTAATACTTCAAACAATAAACATTTTAAATTAAAAAAAATAAAAAATAACTTACTGTCTTAGAAATAAATAAATACATAAAAATAAGAATTGAAGTCATGAGTATTGTCAGGATGTTTGACTATTCAAATCTAAAGCATCTTGTCTCCACCCTCACCCCACTCTTCCTGGGGACTGGTTAACCACTGTGGATGATCAAAAGGGATTGCTCCAGTCATCTCCGTGTGCCAAGAGAGTGGTTCTTTTAGAATGCCTTCAAATGGCACTTGTGAGGACCACATTCAGTTCTCACAAGCCTGTGTTTAATTCCCAGTCTTCTACACCACAGCACTCAGCTCTAGGTGTAAGGCCAGTCTCTTGGCATGGACCTTGGGAATACCTATGGAATAAGGAAGGTCCTTTGAGAAAATGTATGGGGAAAAAATATTGATGTGTATGAAAAGTCAGCAACAGGGTGGGTCAAATATTTTCTTCATAAGCTTTAACATAAAAGCAGTTTTGAAAGAGTGTTTAGTAGATAGTAATTTTGATAATACCTTATTCTTCTTTAGGTAGTCTTCTCAACAAATGGTGTGTTTAGCAAAGCCTCTTATAATTGTACTTAAGAAAAAAAAAAAGTCCACGTATTCCACCAGCATGTTTTGAATACCTCTTAGGTACCAGGCTCTGTGCTAGGTTGTTAGAAGTCAGAAATAGTGAAGTAAGGTTATATAAATTTGGTATATAAATTTGGTAAATTTTCTTCCAATTCATATTTTTTTTACTTTAGTATCCATAGATTTCTCTCTCTCTCTCTCACACACACACACACACACTATTTGATGTAAGCTTTTACATTATATGTACTACAGTCTTAACATGACTTCTTTTATTCAACAATGTTTTTGAATTCTAGCATTGTTTATACACAAATTTGTAGATTTATCTGCTTGTTTTTACATGACTTGTAATATTACATCATATAAAATAGTCACACTTTATCCACTCCCTTACAAATGGGCATTTCACTTGATTCCAACTTATAGTAGAATAAATAATGCTGCCATGAGCAGCCTTTACAAGAGTCCCTTGTGTCTCTAGGCTAGATGTCTCACAGTGGGTCAGAAATGAGGGAAGATTCCTTTCATAGGTGCTGTTAGGTTTTCCTTCACAATGGCTGCATTTGTTGATTCTTACAACAGCTTGTGAAAATACCTATTTCCTCAGTCCAGCTATAGCTCATGTTGTCAAAATTTTAGTTTTTGTCTAAGCGTTGAAAATACTATATTTTGTGTCACGTATACACATTTTTTAAGAGTTCAATTCTGCAACCAACATATGTCATAGTATAATAAGGAACTGCTAAAATCAGATCCAACTTTGCATAAAAGAAGAACATATACCCAAAAGCCATCCATCCATCTATTTATTTATTTATTTACTTACTTACTTATTTATTTATTTGTGTTTTGTTTGTTAATCCTCATCCGAGGATATTTTTTCATTGATTTTTAGGGAGAGTGGAAGAGAGAGGGAAAGATCAATGTGAGAGAGACACATTGATTGGTTGCCTCCCGCATGTGCCCCGACCAGGGCCTGGCCAGGGAGGAGCCTGCAACCAAGGTATATGCCCTTTACCGGAATCAAACCCAAGACCCTTCAGTCCACAGTCCAAAACTCTATCCACTGAGCCAAACTGGCTAGGGCCCAAAAGCTTTTATTATGTTGCATTATTTTCAAATGTAAAAGGAATTGTCATGTAGGATAGAAAGGTTAAATGGGCTCATTCTTTCAATAAATATTAATTAAACATTTTATACTAGGCATCAGGATTACAAAGACAAACAGATTATAGTCTCTGACATCAGTCAGGGGGTATCATGCCAATGGAGGCAAGTGGTACGTAAACCAGTAGTTTCTGCAAAGGCTGTAATAGTGGATGTTCTGAGGACTCTAAGAGCACGGCAGAAGGAGAGCACCATTTTCATTCTCTTAATCATGGTGGAATGAATGTCACCAATTTCAAAGAGTAGCAAAAGAAACCTTAAGTGTTTAAAAAGATTTTCAGACTGTTACTCTTCAGCTGGATGCTATGGATGCTATTGTAATATTTATACTAAATGACAGAACTCCCCCAAGAGCTACAGTAAGCTTAGACAGGCTCACCAAAGAGAGCTTGTCCCTGAACCCCCATGAGAACACAGGTGAGCGGTGTCTGTGCTCAACTCATCACCTCCACCAGCAATAAACGGCTTAGAAGCACCTGGTAGGTACTTACCTCCATGCTAGGTGCAGAGGTACATGCATATACCAAAACGTGTATGGCGTGGTTCCTCATGTTGAGAATCTAGTTCAGAATCCAGATGGGGACATAAGAGAATTCATGACATTTTAATGCTAACTCATGAGAAGAAATGAAACCAAATTTAAATGATGCTTCCACATGGCCTACTAATAATGGGAAGGAAACTTTAATGCCTAGAGCAGTGATGGCGAACCTCTGACATGCGTGTCAGTGCCATTTCTGATGACACGCGGCCGCTGAGGCAGCCGCATGCCGAGGATGAAACATTTATGTTAAACTATAAATACCGCGAAATAATGTTTTTTCCTCAAAGTGACACACTACCCGAGTTATGCTCAGTTTTTTGGCGAAGTTTGACACATCAAGCTCAAAAGGTTGCCCATCACTGGCCTAGAGAAATGCCTTAAAAGGAAGCAGTAGGTAGAATCATAAATCGATCTAGGTTCGGAGCTATAGTTAAGAAGAATAAATAAAATTTCATGCATTAAGCTAGTAATACTTGGTCCTACACATAGAAGGCACACAATAATTCACTTTTAACATCTTTTTGAAGTTAGAGAATGCTGGTAACTGAGACTCAGTTATTAATACAAATATATCAAGAAACATCTTTTTTTTTTTTTCTTTTGTAGGTCAAGAGGTGGTTTTCAAGTGCCTTGGGGAAGGAATTCTTGAAAAAGCCTTTCAGGGGTATAACGCTTGTATTTTTGCATATGGACAGACAGGTAAGTCCTTGCTTTTATTTACAGTCAATGATATTACATGTGCATTTCTTAAAACATAGAAATAGAAAACACCTTGGGAAGCAACAGAAAAAAATGCTTCTGCCTTTGTGGTTTAACTGAATTAGGAATTAGGTGAACCCTCTTTTTGACGATTCAACAGTTTCGGTAATTGAGTGATTTTAGTGTTAATGAGCAAACCTAGTTTCAAACTATTAAATGTCATTTTCCTAAATTATAGCTTTAACCTGTATTTGAACTAGAAAAATAATTACCATTTTCTCAGTACAAATGTTATAGTAAAAACTATTTTTAAAAACTCTTGGTATTATCCTATACAGAGGACTATCACTGGGATACAGAAATGATGAATGATTACTACACCTAGGCTCATGGCACAGTTGGTTGAAACAAGTAAAGCAAAAACATACTAGTGTCTCAGCCATTAATTCTCTGAGCCACCGTGATTTCAACTATAAAGTTAGAATAAATCAATCAATCATAACAATACTGCCTCTGGTCACATTGCAGGACAAGTAGGAGACTCAGATAAGAGACTGTATATCAAAGCACTTTCACAAACAAAATAGTTCGGGTAAATACTGTTAATGTCACTTGATACTATATAGTTGCTGTTTACAGTGGTTATATTTGTGTTTTCCACCTGTAAATGAGGTGCCCTCTGGATCTCACAATGAGAGTGAACTAGAGGGCATGAGTGTAATAGAAAGAATAGTAGCCTTGGTCTGGGGAGCAGGGTGGAGGGGGTCAATGGGGGGAGGGGAAAGGGGACATCTGTAATACTTTTAACAATAAAGAACATTTTTAGAAAAGGAAAGAATAGTAGCCTTATTGTTTGATGGTCGGGCTTGGGGGTCAAGTTTGCCTCTTCCACTGTGTGACCTTGGCTGGTATATGTAGAAGACTTACATGGTGGAATCATTACATTTTGCTTCCTTGTTTATCCTCCTTTCTTTCTGCTTGCTCTTCTCCAGGCTCAGGAAAATCCTTCTCTATGATGGGCAATGCTGAGCAGCTGGGCCTCATCCCAAGGCTCTGCTGTGCTTTATTTAAAAGGATCTCTCTGGAGCAAAATGAGTCACAGACCTTTAAAGTGGAAGTCTCCTATATGGAAATTTATAATGAGAAAGTTCGAGATCTTTTAGACCCCAAAGGGTAAGTTAGTGGGTGAAATTAAGCTTGTACTAGAGGTAATAATTTTAAATGATCCTAAAGTTAAAACTTCAAGTGAATATTTTATTTGAGCCTTGGTCACTACTCTGGTTTCCGTTCAATTACTGAGAAATCATCAGCTCTCCAAGCTAGTTCGTATGCCCAGTATACATAGTTTATACCAGCGGTCGCCAACCTTTCAGACCTCAAGCACCACCAGTTGGCGACAGCTGGTTTATACCATATTCATGTATAATGTTGCTTATATATGCCATTTAAAAAAGTTGTTTTTGCTATTTGTATTATTTTGGCCACCATGGTTTATTCATAAAAATTGAGTTAAAATGATACATTCGCCCTGGCTGGTGTGGCTCAATTGTTTGGAGTATCGTCCTGTACACCAGAAGGTCAGGGGTTCAATTCCTGGTCAATGCACATAGCTAGGTTGCAGGTTTGATCCCTGGTCAGGGCACGTATGGGAGGCAACAGATCTCTCTCTCTCTCTCTCTCTCTCCTCTCTCTCTCTCTCTCTCTCTCTCTCTCTCTCTCTTCCTCCTCCTCCTCCTCCCTCTCTCCCTCTCTCTCCCTCTCTCTTCCTCTGTCCCTCCCTCTCCCTCCCTCCCATCTCTCTCTAAAAAATCAATGAAAATATCCTCCGGTGAGGATTTTAAAAAAAAAAAAAAGACACATTGGTCCTTCCATTTACGTTGGAAAGCAGCACCTCTAAATTGGAGATAAAGTAGTTGAAGGATTGAAATCGCCCAGTCCAGGCAAGTTATTCTCTTCCCAGGCTGTGCATTGGGATCAAGGGGAGGGCTTTTAAGGACACACTGGCCCGAGCCCCACCCACATAGGCTAGGATTCAGTAGACATAGGGGAAAACCCATGCATCTATATTTTTTAAAAACTAGGTGATAAAAAAAAGATGAGTTTGATTCATAGAAGGAGAGGACTATTAACTTTTTAATTAAAAATTTTTTACTGATTTAAGAAACATATGTTTATATATGAAATTTAGAAAATAGGCAAAATGTAAGAAGAAATAAAAACGACCTATAATCCCACCACTCAAAAATAACCACTGTTAATACTTTGGTGCATTTTGATCCTGTATTTCAAATTTATGGTGTGTGTGTGTGTGTGTGTGTGTGTGTGTGTGTGTTGAAGTCTTTCTCTAAATATAGTTCAATATTCTGAATTTTCTGTGTAACATAATGAACACTTTCTCTTGTTATTAAAAATATTTTAGGTGCTTTTAGCAGCTATATTATTAAGGGTATAATCGAAGGAATAAGATCAAAATTATGGGTAGTAAGGAGTAACCCAGTCATAGGAAATGTTTATGAACTATTTAATGCATATGGAAGAACATTTATAACACATGTAAGATATAAAGAATAATAAAACCAAAGACTATCCTACTCACCATGTTCTTTAATAAATAGAACATGACCAATATTTTTGAAGCCTCCTATATGTTCCTCTTGGATCCCATTCTATTCACTACCCCTTCTTATCTTCCTCTTCTTTAAAGTTAATGCATACTTTTGCATATTTTTAACTTTGTGTGACATCATAGTTATACGTGTCCTTTGGTGACTTACTCAATGATCCATTCATTCTGATATATTAAGTAATAAGGCATTACTTTTTACTACTCTTTAGTATCCTGTTGTATGATTATACCATAATTTATTTATCCCATCTCCTGTCATTTGTGTAGTTGTCACTTTTTACCATTGCAGTGCTGCTCTGAGCATTCTCGTACAGTTCTCCTGGTGTACAAATGCATGAGTTCTTAAGGAATACATCTAGGGGTGGAGTTGTAGGTCAAAGATACTGAATCTTTAACTTTCCTGGTACTGTTGGACTGTTTTCCCAAGTGATTGTACCAGTTCCCATCCCAGCAGCAGTGTTCAAGAATTCCAGATGTCAGACGCCATCACAGGCACTTGATATTGTGCTAACTTGACTTTTTCTTGCTCATGAGTAGCATTAAAGAGTCTCTGGTTGTGCAAGCAGAGTGAGCTGACTTCCGGGTCTGTGTGCATCAAAGTCACCCTTGTAAATGTGTGCATTTGGTCTGCCCCTGTTTAGAGTATAGAAGAATTGCTCATTGTCACATTGAATTTGCCATCATTTAAGTTAGTAATGCCTATTTTGTAGGGTTGTAAGATTAAGTGGGAAAACTGAAATGTTCTTAGAAGACCTTGGGAAGCACCAGTGGTTCTTAGGTCCTTTTTTCCACACTTGAGTGATGCCAAGCACTGACTCTTGATTTGAAAGGTGATTAATATCTGATGCCATGAAAAAGGTGACATTACAATATAGTCATAATCTGTATCGCTTTGCTTTCATCTCAATTACCTGTTGATACACTGTTCAAATGGGTCCCACACCAGGTTTGCCATTTAAAATTTAAAAGAGCCCTAAAATCTTCACCAACAGAGGCAATTCTAAAGACAGGATAAATATCAGTAACTGCAAGCAACTGCTATACTGTAATATCACTTTCTGTATGAAATTGTCAGCATTGAAGAAGCATAAATCAATACAGACTTGGAAGAGTAAATTAAAAATAAAACAAAACACTTCAATATTGTTTACTGTGTGGTCCAAATATTAAGATATTATTTACTGAGAATGTGTTTATTTATAAAATAGCCTTGAGTTGTTAAATTCAATTCTGGAATGTTCTTCGCTTTGTCTTCTTTTTTTTTCCTACTGTGAAGTTCATCTACTAAAGCAAGTTGGCCTAACCTAGTATTCTGTGTGCTGGCTGTTTAGTTTGGAAGAGGAGATAGAAATTTTAAAGTAGTAAGTTACTTTAAATAGAAGTCAGAGTATAAAAGACATTTCTGAAAAAGAATGCTATCTTGCTGGTCTAAATAAAGTAGCTTTTAGGACATTTTTCTATTATTAAAAAAATTATTTTGAAACTGCCATCTTGGTTTATGAATACTTAAAAAGAAAGAAAAGCCTCCAAGTTTTGTCCATTCATTCCTTTTTTCTTTCTCCTGAAGGAGTAGACAGTCTCTTAAAGTTCGAGAGCATAAAGTTTTGGGACCATATGTGGATGGTTTATCCCAACTGGCTGTCACTAGTTTTGAGGTAAGTGTTTTTATTTTAAAATGTCATTAAATAACTGACAGTAAATTGAAGTATGTAAGTGATATTGATTTTTATGTGAATGCTTTAGAGCATATTGATATCATTCATGGTCTCCAAAACCCAGTATCAACACACCCCAAACAGAAAAAAGGGCCTTTCGTCATTCTCCTCAGCCTGCTTTGTGGTGAAGGCGTCACAGTACGGCTAAGAGGCCCAGCGTTTTGAGCTTCTGAATATTTTTGCTAATACCACTGTGTTGACACTGTTCTACTTAAGGTTGCCAGTGATGTCCATCAGGACAAATGTTAAGAGTATTTGGTAGTTAACTCAACCCTTTCTCTTTGATAGGGTCCCCTGCCTTAGTTTCCATTACTTTTCACTCTTCTGTTTTTCGGAATCAGTCCTCTCTCCATTTTCCTACTTCTTGATTTTTATGCCTTCTTACATCCTGACTTGATGTTGTTCCTTTGTTTTTATTGTCATTGCTTTGGAAATCTCATAACCAAACTGCTACCTGTTGCTGAAGAAAGCCAATGAATGAATGAGCGCATACACCCCTAAACTTAGTTTTGCTATCTCTGTGTTATGCCTATCCTGTCATCGCTCGGCATGACTAAAATTAATCCATGAGGTAACTCTCTAGCCATTTAAATGAAGGCATTTTTCAGATGGGTACTAGACTTGTTGGAGTGATCGCTCTGTGAACTTCAGTGTCCTTTATAAGGTTCATTCATCAAACATTGCATAAGCATCCATAGGTTCCAAGTGTTGTAAGGCAGGTGTACAAAGGTGAATAAGGAAAATTCCCTGGAGAGCCATAGTGTTGGAGGATAGAGGCAAATAAGTGAGTGTACATAGCTAGAGTCGTTAAGCCCAGAGAGTACGAATAAAGTAAGATAATCACCATTATTGCACATCTGGAGTGCTCAATAAATATTAGCTCTTTTGTTCCCTAGTAACTTGCAAAGGGAAAAATTGGTAATTAACAGAGAAAGAAGACAATTGTGGGTCAGAAAGAAGGGGGAACATTTCATATACTAGAAAGCACTGAGGGAAGAGAAAGCTGGACCGTGCTCGGTGAAGGAGGGGGAGGTTTTTATGGAAGGGTGGTGGCGAACACATCAGAGGATCATAATTAATGCATACACCTGGTGGGCAGGACCGTGGTCATATGTTTTTGCTAATAATGTTTTCCTCGTTCTTTGCCTTTAGGATATTGAGTCACTGATGTCTGAGGGAAATAAGTCTCGGACGGTAGCTGCTACCAACATGAATGAAGAAAGTAGCCGCTCGCACGCTGTGTTCAACATCATAGTCACACAGACACTTTATGACTTGCAGTCTGGGGTGAGGAACTGGGCAGACCCTTTGCTGGCAGTAAAAGATCTTAAGCATGGGTGATGGGTCTTGTGGTTAGGTTTAGCAGCTGAAAATTTTGTGCTGGCTCTTCTACGTACTTTGCTTAAATCATTTAATTTCTTAGGTCTTTCTTAATGCAGGGTGTCCCCCAAAATGTATACACACTTTAACAACTGATAGCTCAATTTTGAAAATAAAATGCATTTTAATAAACAAACTATATGTACTCAAATGTGTGTATACATTTTTGAGGACAGCCTATATATAACTTTTTTTTAATTGAATTTCTTGTGTGAACTCCCTGAAGAGCATCATGATGTCACCAGACAGCTTTTAATATGTATTCTTCCATACTGAAATTCACCTAAAAGCAACTGAGTCTACCTCACTGTCATTAGGGATATTAAAGAGGAAACCACAACATTTAGTCTAAAGAGCACTTTCTCAAAAGAAGCACTTTCTCAAAAGGAGAGGGAGTGGAGTTTGCCTGAATGCACAAGAATCCTCGTGCCCTAGTATTTCCTCATAGGCACGTAAAATCTCCAGCTTCCTGGATGCATTCTGGATTGCTTCCCAGCTGCCATACAAAATGCTTCAGTACTGCACCAACTTAAATTTTGCCTATAAGTTGCTAGTCCAGATAACTCTGACCGTTTCAAATCTTGAGACATTTGCCTCGCTGTAGTGGATGGCTGCTCGGTTGCCCTCCGTTACAGTGCTGACATATATGTAGAAATCATTCGGTTTCTGTGTTCACATGCATTGTTTCTCTCTTGTTCCCTACACCTAGAACTCTGGAGAGAAAGTCAGTAAGGTCAGCTTGGTGGACCTGGCTGGAAGCGAAAGAGTGTCTAAAACAGGAGCCGCCGGAGAGCGACTGAAAGAAGGCAGCAACATTAACAAGTAAGGTGGCTGTGCTGCCCTGGAGCATCACATCCAGTGGCCTGTGTGGCTGGGGGTCAGACGGCTCTGATCACAGGTGATTTGGAGTCTATCCCGCTTTAGTAAACTGCGGCGAGGAAAAACAACAGCTTCCTCGATTGAGATGCATGAAGTTATTCAAGCTACGAGGTGCAGCCCTGCTCAAACAGTCTACAGATATTTAGTGTATCATTGTTTGTAATGTAGTCTTATGTAAGTGCAAATCACAATTCCATAAATAAAATCATGTAGTAACTCAAGGGAGCTTACGCTGAAAAGAAAATCTGCTTTGAATCTCTTCATAAGGCTAATACTGTTTAAACATCAGTACTTCAAAAAAAAACACAACACTTACAAGTTATTGAATAACTTGCCAAACGGAAATCTCACTATGTGCCTCGAGGACCTACAGTGTGCCCAGTGAGGCAGTGAGGGCTGGAAGCAATGTGTAGGAGTTTGCCAGGGAGACAAAGGAGATAAAGGCATCCTCACGGAGCACGCAGCACTGGCACAGACAGTGAGGACTTGTCTTCCAGGACTGCAGTGTCCCAGGTGGCTCCTGCTGTGCAAGAGGAAGTCTCCCTGCTTTCCAGCAGGAGAGGCAGGAGAGTTTGCCTTTAAGAGGGTGTACTCAGGCCAGACTGCCTGAGGTTAGTCCTGCCTCCACCACTTATTACATCTATAAGTATAGGCAAGTGATTTCACCTCTCTGTGCTTCATTTTTCTCACCTGTAATATGGGGGTAATAACCGTACCTACTTCATGGAATTGTTTGGGATTAAATGCCCACAATGTGCTTAGAGCAATGCCTGGCACATAGTATGCACTGAGTAAAATTAATTGTTGTAGCTATTGTTTTTATAATTCATATAAACAGTATAATCATTATCTTTATGCCAAGTTCAGCAGAAAGCAGTTTAGTTTTGTACTTGTAACATTTTTGTCTTGCAACATATAACTTGGGGTTTGTTTGGGACAGAAGGTGACAAGAGTTAATCTATTCAGGAACATGTCTGTGCAGCTGGCATTTTAAAATGTTGTTAGCAGATTAGAATTTTAGTATACACCAGTTTAAAATTAGAAGTAAAATACCACCCCCTCTTTCCAATCGACATAGGCGTTCTCACTGCAAAGACTGCTGCTTTAGGAGTTAATCTCCCGTTCTTTTTTTTTTTTTTTAATATATTTTATTGATTTTTTACAGAGAGGAAGGGAGAGGAATAGAGAGTTAGAAACATCGATGAGAGAGAAACATCGATCAGCTGCATCCTACACACTCCCCACTAGGGATGTGCCTGCAACCAAGGTACATGCCCTTGACCGGAATCGAACCCGGGACCCTTGAGTCCGCAGGCCGACGCTCCATCCACTGAGCCAAACCGGTTAGGGCTCCCGTTCTAATAACAAAGGATTTTGCTATGTTTCGTGACAAAGCATGTTAGGAGCCAGGCTGGCACTACAGCTCTGCATTCCAAAATGAGCTCAGGAACCAGGATGGGAAAGCAGAAATGGGAGTGTGAGGGAGCATGTACCAAGGAAGAGACTGTCAGCCGTCCTAGAGACCTGTCTACGGGTGCTGAGCCATGCCAGCCCTTTGCCTGCTTGGCTGGAATTGTGGGGAAACACTGAAGATTCTGTGCTGTGAATTGAGGGAATTTAGAGTATGGCCTTGAAGTGTAATGATCACTAACTCTTATTGACCTCTTGCAATGTGCCAGGCATTATCCTGAATGTTCTGTGTCGCAGGTCATCTGATCCTCACATTAGCGTTGCGAAAGGGATCTGTTACTCCATTTGCAGATGAGGGAACCAAGGCAGAGAGCAGTTACATAATGTGTCCAGGGTCACAAAGCTCTAAGTGTGGATCTTGGATTTGGGTACAGGCAATCTGGCCACAGAGCCCAGGCTCACCGCTGTGCTGTACTTGGGGTGACCATGTGTTCTGTTAGCCTGAAAAAAGTTCTGATTGGTACTTTTGTCCCAGAGTAAATATTACCATCGCCCCCTTCGATTTGGACACTGAGTTATGTAGTATGTCAAACTAGACGACCTCAAGGCCACACGATAACATGGTTGTGATCCTCCAGCAACTGGCTCTTTTCCATAATGACTTATTGAGTTGAATGGAATTCTCTTAGCATCCTGCTGTCTTTCCTTATTATATACTAGAGGCCCGATGCACGAAATTTGTGCACGGGTAAGGTCCTTAGGCCTGGCCAGCGATCAGGTTCCCCGCCTCCCCACCTCCTCCTTCCCTCGCTCCCTCAGCGCCCTGCAGCTGCCGCTGCTGCTGCCACAGCTGGTTGCCCACCATGTTCCCCGCCGCTCCCTGGTGGTCAGCGCACATCATAGTGAGTGATCAAACTCCCAGTCTCACAGTTGAACTCCCAAGGGGACACTTGGCATATTAGCCTTTTAGATATATAGACTAGCGCTTTCACAAATGGATGTGTGTATCCCCTGCTGCTAGTCTGTGGGATATAATCATCATATTTAGGTTTCTTTATAGTTTTCAGGCCACTCTCACTTGCATTATTTCATGTAAGGTTCATACTAGGTATTTTTTTAAATCTGTTTCAAAATGAGGAAACTGATGGTTGGAGACATTTAAGTAATATGAATGAGACATTTTAAGCCTCTGCTATGTGTCTGGCACTACAGTAGATGCTGGGGATGCAAAAGGAATTTAGATATTGTTGTAAATAGAATATTGCCTCACTGCCCCCCCCCCCCCCTTCACCCAAATATGTCAGGTCCTAATTCCAAAAATTTGCACATGTTACCTTACAAGGCAAAGGGATTTTGCAGATGTGGTTAAGCTATTAATATTTTGAGATGGGGAGATTATTCAGGTGGGTCTGATGTAATCACAAGCTCCTTACAAGTGAAAGAGGCAAATAGGAGAACCAGAGTCAGAGTCAGACTGATGCAGCATGAGAAAGACTTCAGTGAACGTTGCTTGCTTGGAGGTGGAGGAAGGGCCATGAACCCAGGAATGTGGGCAGCCTATGGAAACTGTAAAAGGCAAAGAAACAGATTCTCCCCTAAAGCCTCCAGAAGGAGTGCAGCCCTGCTGACACCTTGGCTTTAGCCTAATGAGACACATTCTGGACTTCTGGCCACCAGATCTATAAGATAAATGTGTTGTTTTAAGCCTCTACATTTATGATTATTTGTTACAGCATGGTTACTGCCCTTGAGGGGCACATAGTTTGGGACAACTGTAAGACACTTCATTTGAAAAAGTGAAAGGAAAGAGGGTTTTTTGACTGGATAACGTTGAGAAATGCCATATAACCCAGCATTTAAGCATGGAACTCTTTTTTATGACACCTTTCCTAGCCTGTGGATGTCTGCCAAGTTGGTCTTGTGCTCTCCCCAAAATAACTGGCTGGAAGGGAGTGGAACTCCCTCTGAACCCTTTCTCCAGGGCTATTTTCTTTAGTCCGCACATCTCTCTAATCTCCCTGAGTTGGCACTTACGTGCCAAGAGCCCATTATGGATCCAGGTCTCCACCAGGGGTCCTCCAAGTTCTCAGCATGGTCATCAGTACGTAGTAACTGAATGAATGGAGCATTTATTTTATTTTATTTTTTTCACAGTAAGACAGTGCTGTAATCTCACAACTGTGTTAGAGGCCTTCATAGGAATTGCGACTCACAATCCCTTACCTGTGATTCCAAAACCCCAAAACTCCCAAATTGCTTCTTTTCTTCATAGCACACTTGTTGGTAAACTCTCACCTAAACTCTCATGCGGCTATCTCTAGTCTTTTATCTATATTTACTAGTATAATCTTTATTTACTTACTTAATGTTACTATCCATAAGTTTAACTGTAGAATTGTCCATGTATTTTACTAGGGATTGCTGTCCCAGATCCCGCCAGTGGTCACATATAGCGTGTGAACTTTCTAAAATCCAAAATATTCTGAATTTTAAGACACACGTAGCCCCAAGGGTTATAGATAAGGGATATGGAGCTGCACTTTTTTTCTCCATTTTGAAAATATGGTTTGAACACTGAGCATAAGGATACAGGGATGAGTGAATAAGATGGGACCCTGGCCTCAGGGACTTCTAGGTCCAGTGGGAGCCCTTGGAAGGGCAGCGTTAGTGCATTAAGTGCCATGGACACTTGCACAGGGTGCAGTGGGAACACGGGTGACGGTACAGCTGGAAGGTCGGGGGCTTCTAGAGGAGCCACTGTAGCTTCTTGGTTATAGAAACTAGCCCTATGACCTTGATGTGCCTCCGTTTCCTCATCGGTAAAATGTGGATGAGGACACAACCCTAAGAGTGGGGCTATTAAGAGGATTAAATTAGTGTCTCGTTGCAAAGTACTTACGACAGTGCCCAGCACATAGCAAGCTCTATATAACTGTGTACTAATAAAGTAAAATAATCTAATAAATTGAAACTGCTGCCTGATCGTTCCACAAATGGCTTTTTAAGCCTTAAAATCAGTACCCAGTTGTGTGCTAAAATTAAAGGAATCTCTGATGTTTTCTAAGCTTTCTCTCGGCCTCCTATTTGGGCTTCTATTGATGGGACATTAATAATCCTCTTAAGCAGGCCTGTCAGGGGCTTCACACAGACGTTAGTGTATGCTTCATGGGCTGTGGATTTAGGGGCTTCATCTCTTCTAAAGCTCTTAAGAGGTTTAAAGCACATGATTCCTTCATTTTTAGAGCTGAAAGGCTTGTGTGACTTCACCGCCACAGCCTGTTCAGGGTTTGATAGGTATAGGTCATCTGCAGACCATCTTCACAGGGGACTGCATCTGAAAAGTCAGTCTGCTGCTCCGCTTGTCTATGGAGGGTTGAATGAGGAAACCTTTCCTTTCTACTGGCATCTGGCTGGTTCAGCTCCCTTGAGAACTCATTTAGATCATGGACACTCTCTAATGCCCCAAGGAATGTCATTGAAATTGGTTCCATTTTAATCTCAGCAATGGCTAGTCCTTAAATGCAAACAACGTTCATCTAATGAGGATTGTTCCCAGTCTCGCTTCCATTTCAATTACTGTGGTTAATAATAAAGTGTATACTGAACATCTCTAAAAATGGGTTCTAGTGAACTTGTGCTAGAGATATTAGTATGTGACACTCCTAGGGTTCTGTTATATAATTTGTAATAATATAGTAACTTATAAGCTTAATGTTTCATGTGACTCAGTCCTCCTTTTCTCCTTCTTGAGGACTTTCCAGGAGGATTCTTGTTCGTTTCCTCTTGGGAACCCCACTTAAATGGGTATTGCCTGAACTGGTACCTAAGGAGAATAAAAATGGCTTGCTTCTGTTCATTGTTCCAGAGCAGTCAGAGATCCTTGTATATTTACATTTGTACATTGCAGGGAAAATCTGAGTAAACATCTTTACATTTAACATGAGAGACCCATAAAGGACAGAGCAAATATCTGCTCCTTGGGGTACATTACCCATATATTTGGGAGCATGTGCCATTTTTACCTCTGTTTCTCAAAGCATTTTTGTGAAATACTAGTTCCTCCAATGGCTTTGGGAAGAAAAGGAGGCCTGGACAAATAATTTTGAGAAAGGCTCCTAGTAAAACTTTCCTTTGGATATTCACAGTGGTAAAGCTCTGAGAAGACCTGAGTAATGAATACCATATAACTCTAACTTATTTCCTGAACTTATCTGATGACAGAATTCTAGGTTTAACATATATTAAAATTTCCAGAACATATTTTCAAAATAACTTGTTTTTGGAAATGTTAGTATATACTTTATTATTACACCACAGCAATTGTGATGGAAATGAGATTGGGATTGATTCTCATAAGATGAGCATTATTTGAGTTTAATGATTTGCATTAGCCACCAGAAAAAGGTGGTGAATAGAAATGAGGTCTCGGGTATAGGTATAAGGGTTTTCTTTCTTGACAGGTGATGATACTGTCTTTACCCTGTATTTTGCCATTTCTCCTTTACTTTTAAGAAGGGGGACTTACCCACTCTTTTTTATTATTATTATTGATTTTTTACAGAGAGGAAGAGAGAGGGGATAGAGAGTTAGAAACATCGATGAGAGAGAGACATCGATCAGCTGCCTCCTGCACAACCCCCACTGGGGATGTGACCGCAACCAAGGCACATGCCCTTGACCGGAATCGAACCCGGGACCTTTCAGTCCTCAGGCTGACGCTCTATCCACTGAGCCAAACCGGTTTCGGCATACCCACTCTTAAAGAATGGGGAAAAGTACTAAACTCAGATTCACCAACTTAATCATCTTTCAAGGAATTCTTTAAAAGCCAAGAGCTGCATTCTGCTGTAAACAACAGAAACCAGCTATGGTGAGAACCAAGGGGTGTATTTCTTTTTCTCACTTAACAGAAATTCAGAAGCTGGAACAGAACCTTAGAAATGTTACCAGGCATACAGCTCTGCTAATCTTAGTGTGTGTTCATGTTGTCCTCATAACCTCAAGATGGCTCTACCATTCACTGTTGGAAACAAGAAGGGGAAATGAGGAGGAATAAAGGACCACCAGCTCTGTCAGCTGAATCTTGTATCTTTTGTATCCAGAGTACATAGCTTCCTTCAAAGCCCCTCCCAGTAATGTCTCCCTACATCTCATTGGCCAGAACTGTGTTTCATGGCTTCCTCAAGCTGCAAAGCACTCTGGAAAGTGGAGTTTTTAGCCTGGCACATACTTCCCAATAAAATGAGGGTTCTGTTAATAAGAAGAAGGGTGGGGGGAGATATTGGGCCAGCAACCACAGAGCATACCAATGATGATTGTATTAGTTCTTTTTAGAAAGAGGTCCATGTCCTGTTCTTCAATGTATTATAGACTCTCTTTTACTCCACAAATACTGAGTGCTTTCTGTAAGCCAGGCACAGTAATTGATGAAGGAATTTCTAAGGCAATAGAATAACCATGGCCTCAAGATGATCAGAATCTAAGTAGAAAGAGATGGAGAAATGGGTGTACTTTGTTTTATTGCACTTTGCTTTATTACATTTCATAGATGTTGGGTTTTTCACAAATTCAAGGCAAGACCCTCCAGCAGCAAAAATATTACTATTCACATTATTTCAAATAAACTGAACTGAACTTGCAGTATCTCCAAGGTATGCCTGTATACAGCTAACTAATGAAGTTTAATAAACACTGTAGTTATGATCTTAGAAAAAGATCTATGGAAAAAATAGGTAAAATAATATATTTGAAATCCATCCTAAAGAGTACAGATAACTTGCATCACATAATATCTACTCCTAAGGGCAGGAATCTGGTGGTTAGAAAGCTATGTAGGTTGGAGGAATGTGTGTAGAAGAGGGGAAAAAAGTTGAATTGTGACTTTTTTTTCTCATTGATTGTATTTACTAGAGCAGCTTTTATATTGTTTTTTATCCACCCAAGTTTTACTGTCTTTTTTTATCCCAAATTGTCCATTGATATAAATAGGTAGATTTTTGAGAATTTCAGTCTTAAAGCACGACTATCTATTTATAAACTAGTGGCCCGGTGCATGAATTTGTGCACATTGAAAGGAAATTAATTCGAAGAAATATTTTAATATTGCTATTCGCCCTTTATAATAGAAGTGTCAACCAAATTCACGATCGACAATGACATATCAAAACAAACATGTGCAGTTGGTGCCAGCAAGAGCTTTGTATGTATTATGCACGCATGAGTCAACTTAGCCTTTTATAGATATAAAATAAACTTGCTTAATTAGACCTGCTTTCTAATTTAGCTAAACTTTTTCCAGCCCAGTGAAGCACCCCAACTTCTCTTTCAGGTAATTGTCAGCAACACAGCAGTAAATATGAACATGAAGCAAATTATTATTGTAGATCACGCAGGGAGAGCAAAGGGTAAAATATTTAACTGCAGCAGTGTTTGACTATATTCTGCGCAGTGAGAAAACCTGAAGTCATTTTTAAGGTCCACCATGTCTTACTTCTTTTCAGTCGGGTCAAGTTTCTAAGCTTTCTAAATCTCCGTTTTCCGGCTAATGAAAAGAAAATAGGATTCCACCGAGTCTCCTATCTACCTACTTCTGTGAGGATCAAATGAGATGAGGCACAGGAAAACGCTTCACAGACATTTGGTTACAGTGTAAAATATTTCCACCTGGCTCTAAAGCAAGTCGTATTCCTGGGCTGAAGAAACTCCAAGGAGGCTAGTTGCTAGGGAGAGGAAGCCGGTTGTTGCTACGTGACATCATTACCCAGACGGACACTTAGCATATTAGCCTTTTATATATATATGTATGTTATCGCCTTGCCTAACTTCCTTCACCTCCAGTCAGCTCCTCCCCATGCTGCTCTCATCCCAGCCCAAGAATTGTGCTAAGAAATTTAAAGATTAGGAGCTTCCTTGCTGTCTCCACCTCCAGTAGGTTCAGGAAAGGAGCAGTGCTTTGGTAGAATTAGAATTCTGGAATAACTTTTTCAGCCCTGAAAATTAGGAAACAACCCCACCCTGTCTGGACACCTGTGAGGCACAAAAGCTGCTCATTGGCCTACAGCATGAGCAGACAGTAGTAGCAGGATCCATAAATAGTGATTCCGGTATATTTTGAAGCTCCCTGGAATAAAGTTCTCATTAAATATGTAAGCCTGTTGCTCACCTTTCACTCATTAGGCTTTTATTTTTTTTCCAGCTTTTTTTTTTTAATTGTTTAAAGTATTACAAATAGTAGTACATATGTCTCATTTTCACACATTAAGCTTTTAACAGCTTTTAGGATTCCAGGAGCCCCTGGATCATTGCTTTTGGGTGGGGCCTTGTAGGGAGTAGTGGTGTGGACCCCTTGTCACAACCTGCTCTCACTCATCCTGAAGTCCTACCTACCCTATAATTCTTTTCAGTTTGTTCCAAGGATACCCTAATAGGTTTAGGTTACGTTCTTGTTTTGAATGTGTGCACACTATTAGGTAAAAGGGTGTGGCTTCAACTAATGAGAAACTTCTCCAACTAGATAAGTTATAGAGCAAAGTGCAGGCAGTAACTGGAATTGTTTGTGTAATTCCCATCCAGCTCCACCCCTGCTCCTGAGCTCACATGCTTCACTGGGCTTCCAGAGAGCACATGGTACAGTGGAGTTTTTCTCAGATCACTCATTTGATTTTATGTTTAGGAGTGACAGAAACTTTCCCTTTTTCCTCTCTACACTGTCAGATTAGGAAGTATAAGTATTTGCCACAAGACAACATAAAATTTAGTTCAATGATGAAAAATCCATGACAACCTCAAAACATGTTTTCATATAAAGGGCCATTGTGAACCATAAAGTTGCTAATGATGACCTTTCAGTCACTGAGCTCTTTATATTTTGTAAGAATTAAAACAACTTCTGCTTCATTTGGTGTATTAAAAATCTGGGATAGTTCAGAGAATTGTTTTCAACTAAAAAATTTATTTCAATAGTTGTAAAATGTGGAAAATGCCCTATATTAAAGCAGAAATATATTTTTGCCTTATATTGAATTCTTACTTTCCTCTATTTCTTACATATCACATGCAATTTTCTTTCTTAAAAATTTTAAGCTACATTGAAAAATAATGCACATAACACATAATTTGCCTATTTAAAGTGTATAGTTCAATAGTTTATTATATTCAGAGTTGTACAGCCATTACCACAACCTAATTTTAAAACATTTTAATCACCCCAAAAGAAACCTCATGCCCAAGTCATTCCCCTTAGGACTAGCCCCTCCCTAGTCCTAAGTCTCTATAGATTTGCCTGTTCTGGATATTTCATGTAAGTGGAATCGAATAATATGTGGTTGTATTATTTTCCTAGGTTTTTATATATATAACAGATTACCACAAATTAGGTTGCAAACTTTACTTTCTTATGTTCTGGAGGCCAGATATCCAAAATCAAGGGTTCGACAGGGTTTGTTCTTTCTGGGGAGCTCAGAAGGAAAATGTATTTTATGCCTCTCTCCCAGCTTCTAGTGGTCACTGGCATTCCTTGGCTTGTAGGTACATCACTATAATCTGTCTCCGTCTTCCCATGCTGTTCTCCATGTCTGTCTTCACATGGCCTTCTCATAAGGACACCAGTCCTTGGTTTAGAACCCTCCCTTATCCAGTATGATCTTATCTTAACTACTTTCATCTGCAAGGACCCTATTTCCAAATAAGGTCACATTCTGAGGTTCTAGTGGGCATGAATTTGAGGGAGGGGGACTATTCAACTCAGGATAGTGGCCTTTTGTGTTTGGCTTTTTTCACTTAACATAATTTCCTAAGGTTCATTCATGTAGCTTGTATCATTCCTCTTTTATAGCCAGTAATACTCTCTTGTATGGACATACCACATTTTACTCATCCCTTCATCCTTTGATGGACATTTGGGTTGTTTCCACATGTTAGTTATTATGAATATGCTGTTATGAAAATTCATGTACAAGTTTTTGTGTGGACATGTTTCATTTCTCTTGGGTCAGACTTGTTTCACTTTTACATCTGTCAATTATGATGTATATATTTATGTCACTTGTGGTAATGGCTATTAGTTATTAAAATTCTTGTTCATTTTCTGCCTCTTACATTTGCTCTGCATTTCAATGACTTTTCAGTAAGACCTCTTTGGGGAATTAATTATGCTTTGTGGGGAATAGGCTTTTTTCCCTTTCAAATCAATTTCAAACCTGTTGGCATTCGAAAGAAAGTGATCTAGTCTTTCACTTGCTGACCTCTGGTCAATGGCTGATTTGTACCCTGCCTTGTGTTATAATAAGTAGTAACATCTGATTGTTTAAACTATTTTGAAAGCGCTTTCTCTTTGCTATATCATGTAATCTTCCTTGCAATCCTGGGAGACCTGAGGCTGCTCTTTTCTGGCTGCTAAATTTGGGATCAAGTTGAATTCCTTTTACAAGAGCAATTGGAATGTAACTGTGGCACCAGAGGATGTCCCCTCATCCCTCAGTACCACAGATCTGTTGTTTCTAGGTGTTCTTTTCTCCAGGTGCAGAGAACATGTATTAACCACCAGGGAGAGCTCAGTAGCCTAAACCAGTGGTCCTCAAACTCTAGCCTACATCAGAATCACCTGGAGGGCTTGCTGAAGTGCAGAGTGCTGGGTCCCCACTATAAGTTTCTGATTCAGTTGGTCTGGGGAGGGGCCTGAAAATGCATTTCTAACCAGATCCCCACTAATGCTAATGCTGCTGATCCCAGGATCACATTTCGAGATAGGCCAAGACAACTAAACGTATTTATCATTTTGGGTAGCCTTCAACGAGGCCTTCTTAAAATTAAATGTGCATATGTGTCACCTGGAGTCACCTCTAACTGGTCCTGATTCAGTAGGCCTGGGAGTCTTCAGAGTTGTTTCTAGCCAGCTCTCAGGTGATGCCAATGCTGCTTTGAGTAGCAAGGTTGGAAGAGTAGCCATATGCTGTCCTGTGCATGGGTAGATCTTTGTTTTTGTAATCTATTAACTACGTGAAGTAAACTTACCAGCTTTAAGCAGATGAACAGTTATATACCTTATAACAGGTAGTGGAAGGGGACTTTGCAACTCACATGGTTATTCTGGGAAACAAACTCAGAGGCCAGTATGGCCCAAATTAGGCCCAAAGAGTAAATGGTTTAGACTTATGTCATAATATTTGGAGTAAATTAAAGTTTTCCAGTGTGATCTTTTAAATGTACGTTTCTAGGTTCTGAAATGAATGTTTTAGAGGTCCTGTGATTCACCAGAAGAGATTCTTATAGGAGTTCTAAATTCATTATTTTAAATTAATGGAGTTACTTTTTGTTTTTCTTTGTCTCAGCTTCTTGACAAATTAATGTAGAGTTGATTGTATCAACTTTAGGGCTTTATTCTGCATATTTTATACTTACTACCTATAAGGATTGTTGAAAACAAAATAAACATTCTATAAAACTAATTTTTAAATTATTGTCTTGGCAGATCACTGACAACCTTGGGGTTGGTTATCTCATCACTGGCTGACCAGGCAGCTGGCAAGGGTAAAAACAAATTTGTGCCTTATCGAGATTCAGTCCTCACTTGGCTTCTTAAGGTAATTCAGCATCCAGTGTTTTGTACCAACTAAAAATTAGCTGTGTTAGAGGTGACAGCTGAAACGTGTGTGCAAAGCTAAATATACAATGAACACCTGACAGTACTGTCCTGCTATCCCAATTCCTATGAACATAGAATGAAAACTAATTTCCATTGCCTTTTATTTCATTACTAGAGGCCTGGTGCACAAAATTCGTGTGGGGAGGTGGGGAGGGGTGTCCCTCAGCCCAGCCTGCACCCGCTCCAATCTGGGACCCCTCCAGGGATGTCTGACTGCCCTCTCACAATCCAAGACTGCTGGCTCCCAACTGCCTGCCTGCCTGCCTGCCTGCCTGATTGCCCCTAACCACTTCTACCTGCCAGCCTGATCACCCCCTAACCACTCCCTTGCCAGCCTGATTGCCCCTAACTGCCCTTCCCTGCCGGCCTGGTCACCCCTAACTGCCCTCCCCTGCCAGCCTGGTCACCCCTAACTGCCCTCCCTTGCAGGCCTGGTCCCCCTCAACTGCCCTCCCATGCAGGCCTTGTCCCTCCCAACTTCCCTCCCCTGCAGGCCTGGTCGCCCCTAACTGCCCTCCCCTACAGGTCTTGTCCCTCCCAACTGCCCTCCGCTGCAGGCCTGGTCACCCCTAACTGCTCTCCTCTGCCAGCCCGGTCTCCCCCAATCGCCCTCCCCTGCAGGCCTGGTCCCTCCCAACTGCCCTCCCCTGCTGGCCTGATCACCCACAACTGCCCTCCCCTGCTGGCCATCTTGTGGTGGCCATCTTTGACCACATGGGGCAGCCATCTTGTGTTGGAGTGATGGTCAATTTGCATATTACCTCTTTATTATACAGGATAATGTTTGATGGACATTATTGGTTGTTGTGAATATAGAGAGACCACATTTCATCTTGTCATAAAATTATTTGTGAAATACAAACCCATTTCCATAGTGTCATGCATGCATGTTTACTGCTTTCATCATACATGTTGTGCATGAAGTACTATTTCCTAAGATGCTATTTGAAATTTTGCAGGACAATTTGGGAGGCAACAGCCAGACCTCTATGATAGCCACCATTAGCCCAGCAGCAGACAACTATGAAGAGACCCTCTCCACATTGCGATATGCAGATCGAGCCAAAAGGATTGTTAACCATGCCATTGTGAATGAGGATCCCAATGCAAAAGTCATCCGGGAACTGCGGGAGGAAGTCGAGAAACTGAGAGAGCAGCTCTCGCAGGCTGAGGTAATGTACATTATAAGGAATATTGTCAATAATCTTACCTAATAAAAGAGAAATATGCAAATTAACCATCACTCTGCTGCACCCACAGCCAGTCAGAGTGAGTATGCAAATTAACCCAACAAAGATGGAGGTTAATTTGCATATGCAGGCACAGAGCGGTGTGAAGCCTGCTATGAGGGGAAGGGGGGCAATGGAGGGAGCTACTGGAGTGGTGCTCCAGACAGAAGCAGGGACTTGCCGGCTCCCGGGCGGGTGGGGTGGGGAGTGGGGACTTGCTGGCTCCCGGGTGGCTGGGAGTGAAGCCAGGGGCCTATTCTTGCACGAATATCGTGCAATGGGCCTCTAGTATTGTAATAACTATCTATGGTGACAGGTGAGTACTAGGCTTATTGCAGTGAACTCTGTGTAAGGTATATAAATGTCTACTCACTATATTGTACACCTGAAACTAGTATAATATTGTAAGTCAACTATAATTTAAAAATAAAAAATCAGCCTGGTGCTCCCTGTTTTCAGAGTTTCTGCCTTGTGATATCTGAGTGGTAAGGACATGCTTGCTTGCAGTTCTGGGTCATCTTCGTGTGGCTCAACATTTGAGTGTTGATTGGCGTCTACTGTGTGCTAAGCATTGTGAGGACAACATGAGTAATACAAGCCTTCTGTCCTAGGAACCTATAGTGGAGGAAGCAGACAATTAAGAGAGAGTTGTTGCTACTACCTAGTTGTTTGCTGCAGGAAATCAGTGGTCCTTGAGAGCACAGATCTCTTCTAGCGTGAAATCCTAAGAACCAATTGTGATGTTTTATTAATATTGTAGACAGTATTCCCAAAGGGCTCAGATAAGTTAGTTGTGTGTCATCTCCACCTTAAGTCATGGAAGATAGCATGATCAAGGATAATTAAATATTAGGAATAATTCAGAAATACATATTTTAAAAATTTATATTAGCTCCTGAGAGGAAACAAATTGGTGCATTGTTGCCATCTTTCCTCGACTTTACCCAGACTTTAATAATTGCATCCTCTTCCAAATAGCTGTTGCTTTAGGCATGTTACCGGGTGAGGCACTGTCCCTTTTGAAATAGGTAGTGTGCCTGAGGTGGAGCCAAGTTCCTTAGGTGAAGTCACATGTTTCCACTTGCCGGATTTGGGTGTGTATCTAAGGCTTCTGAGTTCACACCATTCCATCACACCACCCTCTTCTGGTGGTTGGGAGACTATCAGGGTGGAGTATTTGTGTACTTGTGTACCAGGCACTGTTTAAATACTTGTTATCTATTGGCTTATCTAATCACAAAAGTAATCAAAAGGAGATAACACAAACAAAAAGGAGTGAAGCCAGAGATCTGAGTACTCATTTAATTGGCAGTTGTATTATAATTTTTGTTTACATCTCTTTCTCGTCTCTCAGACTGTGAGCTTCTGTAGTTCAAAAAAAAACCTATGTTTTATTAAGTTTTTTCATTCCTAACCCCTAGTAAAACACTGATAGTGGAAGACACTTAGCACAATGCCTTGCACATAAGTGCTCAACACATGTTGCTGTTTTTATTATCATCGTTATAATCATCAGTCAGGGCATCAAGCATAATGTTTTTCTATTGATGCCATGAAAGGTAGCAAACACCTGAAAAACCAAAATGCTGATAACCTTTGAAGAGAGTCCTGATCCTGGGAGGAAAGTGTAAAGCGTCTGGAATTTGTTTAAGGTGGATGCTCCACTTTTTTTCCTCCAGCCTCTGAATCTGCCATTTCACTGTGACCATGTCATCGAGGCCTGGTGGGCAGCGCAATGCCTAGCCAAAGAAGAGAGGAGCCACAGCAGGTTCACCTAGAATGTTCACATGTGTCTCCAGCACCAAATGTCCCTCTCAGGCTCTATTAATACTGAGACTCAGGCATACTCGGCTAGCCCCCAGGGAGATAGATCAACGCCCCTTCAACTTCTGGTCCAAGCTCTACCATCTTTCTTGTTCATAGGGTTCATAGAATTATACTGATAATATCATAGGATGTCAAAGTGTATTGTTTCAAGTAAAGGCTTCCCAAGGTTTACAAGCTGCATATATCTGTATTTAGATCACTTAGTTATTCTTATTGGACAAACTCAGAGGGAAATGACTGCTTCTTTAACCAGATGCCTGGCTTCCAAGTGCATAATAAATACACTAAGTTTATGCCATCAATAAGAAAAGTAGTTTAAAGGGCCCGATTCAAATTTTAAAATAAATGAGAAGCATCTTCACCTTTCCTGATAGGTTAATGTAATTGGAATGCCTTTATTGGTGATGTGCCTTGATTTCTGTCTTATTGAAAAAAAAATCTGCTTAGGTAACCTCTTTTCTTACTCTCTGTTTTGAAGATGAACTTCAGTATCTTTTAAGTCTTTAAATGCGAAATTTAAGTATGATGGGTAAAATTACTCTGTAATGATTTGTATCAATTTAATTCAGGGCACTAGTATTTCTTTTTCTCCTTTAAATAATAGCAGTCATTTGCCTCTTACATTTCATTTGATTAATCAAGGTCTAAACTCCACCCTGACAGTGTGTGACTTAATTGCTTCCAACAGACTGTTGATAACCGCTTAAGAAGGACAATAAGTGATTGTCTTGTTATAATGGTGGAAAAAAATTAGAAAATCAGATCGCTCTGGTTTCATTTTAAAGGCTATGAAGGCCCCTGAACTGAAAGAGAAGCTTGAAGAGTCTGAAAAGCTGATAAAAGAACTAACAGTGACTTGGGAAGAGAAGCTGAGGAAAACAGAAGAAATTGCACAGGTAGCTTGACAATGTAGGCCTAATACATTGTGATTTGTTTCCATGTGCTGTCTTTTCTGTGCTGTCAGTCACGTGCCATCCTCAAAAAGTCTTTTGAGGACCTTCAGCTGAACTACAGGCTGCAGAGACCCGTTAGACACGGGCTTTGTGTCTTTGACCAAGGACAGTTTGGTCCATGCATTTGCTACAAGTGTTGGATAGCACTGAATTTGAACAGGGATGGCACAGGAAATTTTTTAAAATATATTTTTATTGATTTCAGAGAGAAAGGGAAAGGGGGAGAGAGAGAAACATCAATGATGAAAGAGAATCATTGATCTGCTGCCTCCTGCACACCCCCTACTGGGGATCAAGCCCGCAACCCGGACATGTGCCCTTGACTGGAATTGAACCCGGGTCCCCTTCAGTCCACAGGCCGTAGCTCTGTTCACTGAGCCAAACCAGCTAGGACAGAAATATCTTCAATATTTCCTGCTTTTCACATTTAAACAAAAATCTGTTCTGATTTTAGATCACTTGGCATAGCATGTGGCTACCTGATTGACAGATAATTGGTAACATACAGAGCATCATAGTTTGTTCAATGTATATGATTCTTGGGGCTTGATGCTATCTAAACTTAACCTGGGATGAAATATAAAGCAAGGACTAATTCTGCACCTGTCTTTCCCAATCAAGTAGCTTGAAAGCAGTAACTGGGACCTAGTCCAACTGTTTGCTTATATGTTTCTTGCATATATTTTTTTTCTCTCTGTCTCTGTCACACACCTAACTTCCTATCCCTCTTACATTGCTTTATGTTTTTCCATAGCATTTAACCCTATTGGAAATTATATATATTTACTCATCTGTTTTTTTATGGCCTATCTCCTTTCACTAGTATATAAATTTTCATGAAAGAGGGGGCTTTGTTTTGTTTGCTGTAGTATTCTTAGCCCTAGATCTGTACCTAGTACATGAATGTTGAGTGAGTGAGTGAGTGAGTGAGTGAGTGAGTGAGTGAGTGAATGGATGAATGAATGAATTCAAAGCCCTCTGCAATAGGGACCCAGTCTGCTCTTCCAGCCCCGTCTCTCACTACTTTCCCATATTTACTAGGGGTTCTTGACACCTGAAATCCTCCAGTATTCCCAGAGTCTTTACTATGCTTTTCTGTGCCCTTCCCCCAGAATATCATGCCCTTATCTTGCTACTCCTTGATTTCTTCCTGTTGAAATTCTTCTTACACTTTAAGAACCACCTTAAGTTTTTTCTCTTCCTGGAGCCTTTCTGGCCTCTTCACCCATCATGACCTCCCTCCTGCAAAGCCCACAGCACCTTCTTCCTCTCTAGTGACACAGGGCTCTCTCACCTCTTCTGACTCCAGTTATGTAGTAAATTCCCCCTCTACTAGATGGTAAGCCCCATAAGGGCAAGATGGTGTCCTGTTCACCCTTGGTGCCCCTAGAACACTGACACAAGATGTCACACATTTTAGACTGTAAGTAAACTTGGTTGAGCTGAATGGAATGTGTAATTTCATTGGCATTGTCCTCAGAAACAGTGACTTATACTTTCCATGGATACATCTGGTGACTAGATAGAACAACAAATAGAGTTCCCTGTTTTTGTGTGCTTTGTGCACAGGAGAGACAACGACAACTTGAAAGTATGGGGATTTCCCTGGAGACATCTGGTATTAAGGTGGGAGATGACAAGTGCTACTTAGTCAACCTGAATGCAGACCCTGCTCTCAATGAACTTCTGGTTTACTATTTAAAGGTAAGAGGGTATATAAATACATAGCTGCAATCCTGATTCATGTACAATTCGAAATTGAATCTGCGGATCTGTCCCCATGATTTTGATTTTTGTACCCAGCTTAGCCCTCCTTAAAAGTAAGAGGATTCATAGTATGGTCAGTTCACTATTGAGAATGAAAACCAGCTATTGTGTATTTTCCTGAGGCCGTGCAGTTGGGACTGGTTTTCTGTGAGCATGAGCATCAGAGGGGCAGTAGTGGGCACCTGGGGGTGTCAAGGTAGGTGATCTCTGGCTGTGGTGACAGGGATGCTGACAATATTCAGGTTCAATCACAGAGATCCCGGGAAGTTCTGGAGAGTCACAGTTATCCTTCTGAGCAATTCTAAGGCGATCTCAAGATAAACATAAGCTAAAACAAACTCTTGTGGTAGATTAGACAGTTAAGGTTCTCCCATGTCTATCTCTCCTAGACATACATCCTCAGAAAATAATGTTTGGTCACATAATCACCCATTTAGTGTGGAGAAGGGATGAGGCCTTTTGAATTTGGCTCTTAGGCCCCAGGGTATGCCACTGACCATGTTGGATAGCTTACTGTATCCATTCTCAAACTTTCACAACCCATTTACACTTTTTAAAAATGTATCAAGGATTCCAAAGAACTTCTGTGTGTCAGAGTTGTATCTATCTATACTTACTGTATTAGGTAATAAAGAGACCATTTAAAAATACAAACATGTACAAATATACAGTCCATTAATCTTCAAAGCCACGACATCTCACCTCATGTAGCCTCTGGAAAACACTTGTGTACTTGTGATAAAATAAGAGCACAAAGGCAAATAGCATCTTAGTGGTTTTTTTAGAATAGTTTTGACCTCATGAGCCCCTTGAATGTTTCTCAGAGACCCCACATGTTCTCAAATCATACTTTTAAAAATGCTGGCATATTTTGTTAAGGGAAAAGTAAGACATAGGGCACTCAGCTGACCATGAGGCCATTTTTCATTATATACAAACAATTTCTGAGTTATGGTGGTATATAAATACATGTATATACATATTTAAATAATTGTCAAAGACTTGTATATACAGTCCATACACATAAATCTCTAAATAAAGAGAAATTACCCCTTGTGAAGATTAGGCACCTTGTTAAGGATTCTGATCTGCCTGATGAATATACATAATGCAATGGGGAATAAGCTAGAATTGAAGCAAGGAGGTCAGTCTTCTATCCTCCTTTTAATTCTACTTTTCCAGAGACATAATACAGCACAAATAATACCTGACTTGTTGAGAGTCCAGTAACACTTAGGATCTATTCATTCAGGAAATGGTTAAGGGTAAAGGAATTATTTCTGAAATCTTAATTTTGAGAGATCAGGCCTTATGCCTCCTCGGTGGAATAGAAGGTATTATTATCATAATAGTTAAATGATTTTTAGAGCAAAAGGAAAAGCAAAGGGGATGAATAACTAGGAATCACAGTTCACGTATATGTGAGGTTTGAGGTCCTTAACACCACACTAACTTGAACATTGTGTAACTTACAGGTTTCACTACTCTATTAAATATTAGTAGTAGATACTCATCTATTTTTAGCATGTTAAAAGTTATATATTTTAAAGTATAACTTTTCATGAAATTACTTTTAGTGATTCTTGAATTTATATAATAGTTTTCAAAGCACTTCCACTGTTAACTCAGATGATCCTTAAAAGAATCCTGTTAAATAAATGAAATTGATATCATTATCTGGTTTTGCAAAAAAGGAAACTGAGGCTCAGTGAAATGGCTTGCCTGTGACCACATACATACTAAGTTGTCGAGTTAAAATCAGAACACAAGTTATTCTGTCAAGTGTGAATTCCTTATACTAGTATTTTAAAGCAGTATCTAATCATTGTTGATCAGCCCCTCTAATCCTGTTTTAACACTTTTTTTTAAATATAGCAGGTTAAGGTAAGCTTTTACTTACAACGGTCTAGACATCTTGCATCTCCTGTCTGATTAATTTAATATTGTCATGTAGTTGCTGTTGGATTATTGAAATTGACTGTGATAAGTTTTTGTTAAGTTACTTGTCAGGGTGGGTTTTTACTTTTTTTATTCAAATTATAAGAGAAAGGTCATGTAGAAAGTTACAAAGGTAGTAGTAATGAGCTAGTTGGGCTGCATAGGCTCCGGAAACATGTCACAGAAACAAAAGAAGGGCCCTTGGAGCTTAGGAGAGGGAAAGGCAAGGGAACGCACCCGGGGAAAGGAAGAGGGAGACCGAATGCAGTAGGAGTGCTCCTGAAAGGGAGCGGTTTTTACTTTCTTTAATACTCTGTTCCTAGGACCACACCAGAGTGGGAGCAGATACCTCCCAGGACATCCAGCTCTTCGGTATAGGAATCCAGCCTGAGCACTGCGAGATTGACATCGCACCCGATGGCGACATCACTCTCACTCCGAAAGAAAATGCCAGGTAAGGAAAGTGAGTGGTACCGAACATACCTCGTGTGCCTTGTTTTCAGGAGAAGACTGCCCCTTTCTATCTTTTTACCTCACTTATGTCAAAGTTAAGGCTACAGAGGGTCCTCTGGTATCGCTTCCCAGTTATAGAGCTGGGATAGCATCAAGTCCAGCCCCAGCTTCGGGTCAGGCTGATTCTGCCTTGACTAGCTGGGCAGATTTTGGAGAACTCACCTTGTTTATCTAAACTTCAGTTTCCTCTTATGGTAAGTGAGGCTAATGGTAGACAAAACATGTAAATCCCTTGGCTCAATGCATGACACATAATAAATATTGAATAAAATTAGTTGTTACTCAGTTTAACCATTGTGTAAAAATCAGTTAAACAGCTCCAAAGTTTTGAAAAATTATTAAACTAGGCTTTGGTATGAAAAATTTGAGAATTGACAGGACAATATATTTACATTTTTATTTCTATCAAAAGATATTCATAGGGGGGATGAGGACAAATATGTGATACCTTAATCAATAAAGAAATTTTAAAAAAGATATTCATTAACACACAAATATTGTAATTCAGGACATTCATATTTATGAGGAAAATGTTTTACTCATTTCAAATTATTCTCTTAATATTGGCCATATAAATGTCTAAGTGATAAAAAACAGACTAATAATAGCATACCTGATGCATGAACGTTTGTAGATCTCATAGTGATACTAGAGGCCCGATGCACGAAATTCCTGCAAGGGGCTGGCCCTCACAGCCCTGGCTTCATCCGGAACGTCATCAGATGATCATCTGGAAGTTCATCCGGACTGTCATTCTGCTGTTCAGTCTAATTAGCATATTAGCTCTTTATTATATAGGATGATTATTAAAATACTTAATGGTGAGGTGATACTATTCCTTAATTTTACTTATTCCAAGTTCAAATAGTCTTTAGCCTTATACAGTATCCTCCTCTATTAGAGGCTCTGAGTGTGTTTTTAATCCTCACCTGAGGATATGTTTTTATTGCTTTTTAGAAAGAAAGAGAGAGAAAAAAACATAAATGCAAGAGAGAATTATCAATTGGTTGCCTCCTGTATGTGCCTGCTCACTGGGGATAGAACCTGCAACCTAGATGTGACCGCTGACCAGGAACTGAACCTGCAGCCTTTTAGACAACACCCCAACCAACTGAGCCACCCAGCCAGGGCTGGATTTTTTAATACCCTCTTTTTTTTTGCTTTATTGAAATACTAGGGGCCCGGTGCACAAATTCGTGCACCTTGAAAGGAACTATGGGCCACAAGGCTGCGGTGGGCACAGGGGCAGGTCTTGGCCCTCCTCCGTGCTCCTGCCTGGCCCCTCCCACCGCAGCCCGTGGTTCCCTATCTGCTGGCAGCCCTACCACCAAGGCGCCAGCCCTGATCGCACCCGCTGATGGCACGGAGCGATTGGGGCTGGCAACAGCAGAGGGTGCGAGCGGTGGCTGCTGCCCCAATCACCTTTCAGGAGCAGGGGGAGATGGAGAAGCCCTCAAGAGCAATCAGGGCTGGCAGCCACCGTTCACACCTACTAATGGTGTTGAGCGGGTGCGAGCAGCAGCTCTAGCACTGGCTGCAGGTGCGAGCGGGGCTGGTGCCGGCAGCAGGTGTGAGCATCCAGCAGGACTGCAGCGCACGAGAACAAAGAATTTTCAGTAAACCACTAGAGCAATGGTTCTCAACCTTTCTAATGCCACGACCCTTTAACACAGTTCCTCATGTTGTGGTGACCCCCAACCATAAAATTATTTTCAAGCAAGTGGCAGTAGAGGTGAAGAACAAAATGTATTGAGAATTATTTGAAAGTCAGAAAGTTTCAGTGATCTGCTTGGGGACAGAGTGGGGACTCAGTGAAGGAAAAGGAAAGTCAACAACGATGACAGGATTTTATCTTGGGAGACCAGATAAACATAAACAGTGGTGCGGCTAAATCAAAATAAAAAATACAAGAGGAGAAATCCATTTGGAGGATGATAGGTCTGAATGGTAATGAGTTCAGTTTGGGATACTTTGAAGTGTCCTTGAGATGACAACATGGAGATATCCAGTAGGACATTGGATTTAGGGCTATAGAGCTACTAAAGATAGAGAATTTGGGCATTGTCAGTGTTGCCTCTCGCAAGTAGATCGAGACTGTGTAGTGTGAGAATGAAACCAATGTTTTGGGAATGGTCTGAGGATAGTCCTTGATGGAGGCTGAGACAAGGGAGTCAATAGAGGTAACAGCAGGATACAGTCTTTGGAGCTAAGGGAAGAGAACATTTTAAGGAAGGAGAGGTCAAAAGTAGAAGCTAGAAATACTTGGATGTGGCAATTAGGAAGACACTAGCAACCTTGGGGTGTTTAGGTACCATGTAGTTCTGAGTATGGAAGGAACAATGCAAAGAAAAGAGAATGGTAGGTAAGGAAGTGAGTCAAGAGTCTTGGTTGTGAAGCCCTCACCGATTTGGCTCAGTGGATAGAGCGTCAGCCTGCGGACTCAAGGGTCCCAGGTTCGATTCCGGTCAAGGGCATGTACCTTGGTTGCGGGCACATCCCCAGTAGGGGGTGTGCAGTAGGCAGCTGATCGATGTTTCTCTCTCATCGATGATTCTAACTCTCTATCCCTCTACCTTCCTCTCTGTAAAAAATCAATAAAATATATTTTAAAAAAAAAAGAGTCTTGGTTGTGAAGCTGGAAATGGGAATGAGGACATAGAGAGGGACAGGGGGTTAAGGGACTGTCATTTCTTCAAACCTATCTTCAAGTCCACTGATTCTCTCTATAACCCTGTCTTACCTGCTGCGTAATCATTCTATTAAGTTCTTAATTTAGTGTCTTTGTTTTTCATTTGTACAAGTTTTAGAGATCCATTTTCAAATATGTTCTCTATTGGTAGTCTTGTTTTTGATCCATTGTATGCTGTTAATGATTTTCACATATTTTATTGTCTTCGATAATTTTGTTCTTTGAAGTTGTTGGGGCCTCAATCTGTTTGTTATATCTGCTGATAAGTTTGCTTCCTAAAGCAGTTTGTGATTTCTTAGATTCATTCATCTTCAGCAGTTTATCTGTAGGAGTATTGTGGCTGGGTGAGGGTACATAAATTCCTGCAAAGAGGTTTAGTATTTGCTTTTTCCAAGTACCCCAAGCATATGTCCAACTAGAAGTTACTTTTTATGCTAATTTCTTGGCTTAGGTACACTTCTAAACCAGTTATTTCCCATAACTTTTTTCTTTTTTATATTATTGTAATAAGAGCATATTATAAATGGCAAAGTGATATGTTTATGTGTGTGTTCAGGGGCACCCATGTGTGTGCATGTGTGTGTGCATGCATGTGTGTATATACCTAGACAGGATCCTCTAAAGATTATCACAAAAGTTAGCAATATATGAGGCAAAGCCTTTTGTCTGCCCCTCTCATTTACTCTGGAACTGTTCTTAGTTTCCTTCTAGAATAGCACTGCCCAGTATAACTTTCTGAGATAATGGGAAGGTCCTATAACTGTTAAGACCACTTTGGTGGCCACTAGTGACATGGTGCTCTTGAGCATTGAAATATGGCTAGTGAGAATGAGGAACTGAATTTTTTAAATTATAATTCTGAGTTTAAAATAATAAAGTGCACAGTGTGACACATTTCTAGTATTGATCATACTGCTATTTCTAGAATTTCTAAAGGAATTTAGATACCTTAGGAAACTATATTTTCTGTAAAAAAGTGACTAATGAGCCCTGGCCTTTTTCCTCAGTGGTTAGAGCATTGACCCGCAGACCAAAGGGTCTAGGGTTCGATTCCCAGTCAAGGGCACATACCTTAGATGCAGGTTCTATCCCCGGCCCCAATCAGGGCGAGTGCAAGAGGCAGCCAGTCAATGTGTCTCTCTCACATTGATGTTTCTCTCTCTCTCTCTCTCTCCTCCCCAGACCGTCTCCCTCCCCACCTCTCTCCCTTCCATTCTTTTTCTAAAGATCAATGGAAAAAATATACTCAGGTGAGGATTTAAAAAAAAAAGTGACTAATGAATTTTTGTTTTTTAGGTAGAAAAGAATGCCATAAAACTTTTTGAGAAAAAAACTCATTATCATCATTTGGCAAAAATGTGTACAATGTATATGTAGACATACATATATATGTGTAGACATGCATATATATTCTTATCTCATTTTCCAGTTTTGCAGATGAATAAATAGTCCATAATTTCAAATATAGGACACAAGCTTTTGAAGCTTGAGTTACAATGATGAGAGTCAATTGATTGATAAGAATAGAGTGAACACACCCAGCCAGCATGGCTCAGTGGTTGAACGTTGGACCTATGAACCAGGAGGTCACGGTTCAATTCCCGGTCAGGGCACATGCCTGGGTTACGGGCTCAGTCCCCAGTGTGGGGCATGCAGGAGGCAACCGATCAATGATTCTCTCTCATCATTGCTGTTTCTGTCTCTCTCACCCTCTCCCTTCCTCTCTGGAAAAAAAAAAAAAAGAATAGAGGGAACATGTTAGTGTAAAATATGCACACCAAGTTTTTATCATGTTTGTGTATGACAGATTACAAAAATGTAAGACAGTATTTCCAGAGTATTTGTATAAATAAAAACCTAGCCACTTGATTTTAAATGTTACTACAGAGGAGTGATTATTTCCATATGTGAGTTCATTTCTTCCATAATTCTGCTTTAGAGACCTGTAAATATTAGGCAGCTAGATAATGATATTATATGAGAAAGATAATTTATTGAAAAATTAAAACTCAAAATAATATTTATTATTTTTCTCCACCAAGCTTCACCTCACAGTTTTTTAGTAAATTAAATTTTAATTAATTATCCCCCTTATTTTATTTTTTTGTTTGTTTTAATATACTAGCAAAATCTCTCTTTTTGCTTGTTTTCTGTTTTGTATATAGTCACCTTTATTATAATTCATAAATACATTAGAAATGGATCTTTAATTAAAAAGACATCCCGATCCTCATGGGCTTCTGTTTTCTGTTCATTCAGCTATGCAGTTAGAAAATCAACTTTGAGGATGAAAAAGGCCAAGTGTCGTTTTAGTTTTAATTTTTTGCCCCCTAGGTCCAAGGACCATACTGTCTTAGTAGACCTGCCCATGTTCATTGCCTTCTGTAATTCCTTATAAATTTTAATGAAATGTTCTATTAGACTGCCAGTTAACACAGATCTGGGGCTATGACTCAGAATTTGCATTTCTGTCCTCCTGTTCCCTTGTTTACGCCAAAGGACAGTTACTTATCTTCCAAAAATAGTTATCATCACTTTACCAACTCTCCCTGTCAAGTGGAGGACCCAAAAAGCATTGTCAACTGCCAAAAAGTACAGTGAGGCTCCTCTTCTTTCCCCAAATCAAGTTATTTGGAATCTTGACTGACTGAAGGCATACACCATGAACGTAGAGCAAAGGTCTTCCTGTAAAAGCCAAAATCTCTTTCTCTGGAAACATACATGAAAAGACCAGATTTTCAGCACTAAAAATTCTGGAGGACTTTTTCTTTTACCCTAAAAAATGTCACAGTGACTATGCTTTAATCATGTCAAAGGATCAGTTGATAAGGTCTAATATGAAAGCTTTTACAGAGGGATATGCAGGCTGCTGACATCATAGCCCCTTGATAGTAAGCTGTGATTGAGTTGCAATGTCAGAAAAGCTGCCACTGCTGAAAGATCACCTATGAAGGTCCACAGGGCCGAGTTACCTATTCAAGGTTTGTTTTAGACAAGTCAGAGATGCACAGGCCAGCACAGACCCATTTATAGCAGGGGTGGGGAACCATTGTTCCGCCAGCGGCCATTTGGATATTTATAACATCATTCGCAGGCCATACAAAATTGTCAACTTGAAAATTAGCCTGTTATATTTGGTCCAGCATTTAATTAACTCACCCCTAATGCCTTGGTAGGGACAGACCAGATTATTTTGAGGGCCTTATATGACCCCGGACCGAACAGAATTGCCCCTCCCCACTCCCATTTGTTAGTTTTGCTTTACAAGATGTTTGGTTACTATTTGGGATTTAAACATGGTATTCTTTTTATGTTTTCCTCATTTTTATTATGGAAAATTTTAAAGATATGCAAGTGAAAAGAATGATATAACGCACCCCATATATCCATAATCCAGCTTCAAAATGAGCACCTCATAGACAATTTTGTTTTATTCACATGTCCTCCACAACTCTTCCTTCCTCCCCTCTGGGTTATTTTAAAGCAAATCAAGATGTTATATCTTTGCATTTGTAAATATCTCAGCTTGTGTCTCTAAAATATGAATATTCTTGCCTTAGCTGGTTTGGCTCAGTGGATAGAGCATCGCCTGTGGACTGAAAGGTCCCAGGTTCAATTCCAATTAAGGGCACATGCCCGGGTTGCGGGCTCGATCCCCAATAGGGGGTGTGCAGGAGGCAGCCAATCAATGATTCTCTCTTATCATTGATGTTTCTATCTCTCTCTCCCTCTCCCTTCCTCTCTGAAATCAATAAAAATACATTTTAAAAAATAAATAAAATAAAATATGAATATTCTTAAACATCACTTTAATACCATTATACCTAAAGTTACTAACAGTAATTTCTTACTAATCATTATATATTCAGTCAGTATTCAGATTTCCCCATAAATGTTCTTTTTCAGTTGTTTTTTGAAATCAGGATCCAAATAAGAGTCAACCATTGTCATTGATTATTGTGTTTCTTAGATCTCTTTTAGCCCACGGATGCTTCCCCTCCCCCTTTTTTTCTTGCATTTAATTTGTTGAAGATGCCTACTTGATGGTCCTAGACTTTCCTGTTATCAGCAAGTCTCCCCAGTAATCTCTTTAGCTACTGGGGCTGGGTTTTGTGCTCTTTACCATTCAGCTGACATTTTCCCTGGTGTTCCTTCAGGTCCTGTGTAAATGGTACCCTCGTGTGCAATACCACCCAGCTGTGGCACGGTGATAGAATCCTGTGGGGAAATAACCACTTTTTTAGGTAACATCTTTGTGTTCACTAATATTTTCATATACATTTTTTTCTGTTATCTGAGTGCAAAGCAAGTTGATTTTCTCTAATGGTGAAAAACCCCACAGAATTAATTTACCTAAGAGGAAACGGCGAGATTGGTTGAAAGACTTCGAAAAAGAAACAGGCCCTCCAGAGCATGACCTGGATGCAGCCAGTGAAGCTTCTTCGGAACCAGACTATAACTATGAATTTGCACAGATGGAGGTTATCATGAAAACACTGAATAGTAACGGTAAGGCCTCAGATTTCTTTGTCTTGGGCAGTTCTTTATCTCACAGCATTCAATGAGGGATAAGTACTATATGTGTAAAGTTATTGTGCCATCCTGAACACTGAGGCACAGCAAATTGCTGATTCCTTAAACAGGCCGTAAGTGATGGGCTAATGGAAGTATTCCAGGGCCTGGTTGGCTCTCTCAGGTGTAACCAGGAAGAGGGTGGGATCTTTTTGAGACCTCTTGTTTCCAAGCCAGTTGTGGTAAGATTTCCATGGTCCTAGAGTGCTGAGTGACTGTGATGAATTCCTTATCAAATTTCCCCTTGTTGAGCCTATCATTTCTGAGTCCTTCAGAGCATGAAAATCACCAGGAGAGTACTAATCCTGGAATGTCAAATAGAGTCCGATGGAGAGATACAAGCCACAGCACTTTACTATAAACTCAATTGGAATGATACCTCCAAAGAGAGTTATTTTTAAATGATGGCTAAAACAAAAGCCTTTACGGGCTCTTTGCTTGACCTATGCTCAGCCTGTCTCAGATCTTGGAGGGAGAAAGTCTCTTTAAAGCATTATTTCTAGTTCCCTCCTTCCAGAAGTTTTTCAATGATTGCATTAAAGTTCTTCCTATCTGTTCTTTACCTCCTTTCTTCTTCTCTACTCATACACACTTTTATGAGTTCAGTAAAATACCAAATTTTTCCTTGCTTGCTGTTTTATAAATCTGATTTTTTCTTCTCCCATCTCCCAGTCTTCCAGTCACCACACTTAGTACCTGGGAACTAGATGCAGAACAGGAAAGTTCTCTTGCTACCCGGCACAGACTGCATTTCTAAAACCAGGACTATTTTGCAGGGATATAGTTGAGGCTACATTCAGGAGCATCTGAGCAAGTTGGTTTATGGACTTTGACCAACCTAATTTTCCCATTCACCTGTTCTTTGGATAGTTGAGGATCCCCAACTTGAACGAAGAAGGGACCCCAGTAACCCTAAGAGCCCTATGATGGGTAACCTTTATCTGACAGGGTGCTTAAAGAGTATTGTGGTTTTCACAGTCGAGCGTTCCCCTTAAATATTTATTTCCTCACTCTACTTTTTGAATAAGTCTATCTGGGGAGAATTTGAATATGGCTAGTGAATTGTTGCTCTGGCATATCATATTGAAGATTCTGTTGCAAGAATAAAGATTTTTATCTTTGGCTTTAGCTGGGTAGCTCAGTTGGATAGAGCATCATCCCAATATGCCAAGGTTGTGGGTTCGATCCCAGGTCAGGGCACATACAAGAAGCAACCAGTGAGTGCATAAATACGTGGAACAACAAATCAATGTTTCTCTCCTCTCTAAAATCAATAAATAAAAATTAAAAAAAATATTTTGATCTGTTATCTCTATGGATTTTCAGCCTCAAGGACCCCTCTTTTTAATTATAAAAACGAGGTAAAATGAAGTAAAGGCCAGAATGAGAAATGGCACAATCTAGCAACAGCAAAAAAGGAAGGGGAAAGTTAACTTCATTACTAAAGTTTGGTACTTTCTCCTTTTAAACATTTACATTAGGGATTAAATTAGCTCTTGGAGCTTTGGACACTGCAGCACAGGGTAGACCACAGCTACAAATCACTCTTCAGTCCACTCTGCCACTTGTTCACCAGGTGGGAGAATTCCAGACATTCAGGCATGGGGATCACATTAACAGGTCGTTTAACAACCTGTCTGAGCAACAAGCCTCCTGGGAATGATTTTTAGAGGCCTGGAGGGACACAGGGTGTGACAGGAGGCTATAGCTCCAAACTCCAGGTGGAGGAACTCCCATTCTGTAATTCAAGGAGGTTGCAGAATTCTAGATGTCTCGATCCTCTAACTCTGCAGAGTATCAATTGAATCCTGTATCATCCCATATCACAGGTTTCTAATTTAATCCAATTGCTGTCCTCTTGTCATATGCATAGTGAACCCCTGAATAACCAATGAGTATTTAGCCAGCATTCATTAATTCCTTCGATCCTCGGCCAAACCAATTAGTTATCAGTGGCCTGGCTCATGGCATTAACATGAGTTACTCATTTGAATTCCAGATCTGGCCTTGCTCTCCAGTGTTGATTTTGTCTGTTTAAAAGTAATGTTTTCCCTTCCCCTCCCCATGGGTTACCCAATTTCATTGGTAAATGGGCTTCCCTGTGAGGCACACAGATGTGCTCTGGTGCAAGTACGGAAACGCGGGCGGCTGGACAGTGTTGATGCGATGCACCTCTGCTGCCAGGTGGCTTCCCGATGATAAGCCTGTCTGCCTGGTGGTCGTCCCCTTGGTGGTCCTATTTGAAGATTCTCTTCCCTCTCCTGTGGTTTCAGACGAAGCTGCTCCACAAACACTGGGATAAAGGTTTTAACTGATTGGCATTAGCATGAGGGAGCGTGACGGGGTTTTGGCAGTGCTGCTGAGTGATGCTTGTGCTCTGTGCTTTGGCAAAAGCTAACGTGATTGGGAAGCTGACCTTTTCTGCCTGCCAGTGGTACTCTGTATTCTTGATTAAGGGATGTTCCCTTTTTAATTAAGACTCCTGGCTCCCCATGTCCCGGCTCCACTACTTTCCCCATAGTTAAAATCTGGTAGCTATTCTTTTCCCTCGGCATCCAACAGCACAAGTGTTACTGGTATTGTTTATTGCTCCTGTTGCTGATGGCTTCATTACCGTTGACAGCTCAGCAACCAAAACGTCTTATTTCTACATAGTCATTTACCTGCATTATCCCAGTAACAGACTAGAATAATGTATTTTCGAGTCACTAGGGGAAATAATGATCAAAACTCAGTTCATTTGAATTAAGAGTAAAAGCAAATCTAGTGTCTGTAGACAATAATGCTTTCTTCCTAAGGGTTCAAAATTAGGAATCAGACACCCATCTCATTTCACAGAGTGGACGGTAGCTCTAAAGCGCAATTAAGGAGTGGTGAAGGGTCATATAGCCCACTTATTCCATCTGGGATTAAAAGGTTTTTTTCCCCAAAGGGATTTACTTCCCTTCAATTTAGTGCCTTGGGCCTGCTGGTGTGAATGAATCTTAATTCTCTTTATCACTTAAATGCCCTCCCAACTACTACCACCTTCACCACCACCCTCTCTTTTCCATTCTTGGGACAGACAAGTAAGTTTGAGCTCATTTCATTTCATAGTTACAAACAGGGAAACAATGAACTAATAAAGAAGAGAAGTGCTCTGCCCAAAGTCACTGTGGTCCTTTTTCTTTTCCTAAGATACCAACCTCTTGGTATCTTGGCCTTAGGCGCCAGGCTCGCTGAGTTTTAAAACAGCTCATTCAAAAGGAGGAAAGTGATAGGGGGGAATTAAAACTGTGGACAATCTCTTGGTAGTTGATTGGTCATTTGAGAATAAACCAAATACTCTTTGGCTTCTGTCCTAGGCTATATTATAGAGTCAGATGGACTTGCTGATTAGGGTGATCTATTTTTTAAAAAATACGGGTACTGATAAAGGCTTGAAACTGGTTAATTAATTTGAAAAGAAAATATTATCAAATATATGTTAGAGAAAGGTGTTTCCAGACATGTGTTAGGATCAGAAGTTTAAAAAGAATACTCTCAGCCCCTGTACCTCTACCAGGGTTGTGTGGCATGGCCAGACCCAGAGTCCCAGGCAGGGCTCACCTGGCCAGCTGTGGGGCAGGCGCAGGGGAGGGATGCTTTGGGTGGCTCCGTCCTCCATGTCTGCACATTGATGTGTGGCCACTGACAAAGTCTGGTGAGTGCTGGGGGTGTCGGTCATGGCAGCTGCTAAAGCAGTCTAAGCAGCCTCAGTGACATGCCTCTGTGTGGTGTGGAACCTTGGGGCGAAATCCCTCTGCTTCAGTCATTTAGTATCATGTTCATTTCTACACTCCATGGACCAACAAGCAGAAATAAACATTAAATATCTTATTCAGTGTCTTTAAGCAAAAACCCTAGCATATAATTTTATACAATGGTGTGTTTTCCAGTTTTTTCTCTCTAGAAAAGATTCGTAAACACTAAATTGGACTCTTGAAAGTAAGGCTGTACATAAATATAAATGGATAATGAGGACCTTATTCTGTACTTTTTAAACCTAAAATCTAAATAGAGCACTAAAATATACTATTTGAGAAATATATATTTTTAATTCTAAGAGAACTTTCCTTCTCTAGCCCTTACAGAATCCCTTTTAAAAAATTCACCATATTATTCACATTTTTTTCACAAATTTTAGGTTATGTCAGAAGTTCTAATGCTTTGCAATACATATATTTTTACTCTATCAGAAATGTCTTGTCCACTCATAGTCTGCCTTTCTGAAGGGTCTTTTCCCCCCCCCCCCCCTGAGAATGAGCTGAGAGGGGTGGTTGATTTTCCATCAGTTTTTCAAGAAACTATTTTAGGAACTCTATGTCAGGACTCTATAAAGAAAACCATTCTGCTTTGAAAAAATGCTGAATTTGAGAATTTTATATTAGCAAAGATACAAAATTTTTTTTAAATACAGGGTGGGGCAAAAGAAGGTTTATAATTATGAGTACGTGAAACACAGAATTTATTCTTGTATTAATAGTTATTAATTGTTGTATTATTTTTGTATGAATAATTATAAGCCTACTTTTGCCCCATCCTATATTCTTTGAGAGAGTACTAATTCTGAGCAAAACATTGGAGGTGAGAATACTATACTAATTGATTAGTAAGTTTATGTCTACCCCAGCCAGTTAGCTCTGGTCTGAGGTCAGATGCGATCTTAGGTCAGCTACTTAACCTTCCTGAGACCCAATGTCCTCATCTTTAAAGTGGAAATGATATCCACTCTTAGGTTTTCCGCAAAGCTTTCATGAGGTGATGCACGCATAGGGTATATTCCTCTACTTGAGATATATCCAGTAGCTAATAAATCATTACTGTCATTGCGGTTGTTACTTGTATTAAAACAACTTAATGCACTGTGCATATTGTAATATTTTAATTGCTTTCTACTTTTTGTTTTGTATAGATTTAACCTTTTTTTTTTTCCATCTAATATGCTCTTTTTTTTTTTCTCTTACTGCTCATGTAGAAAATTAGTACAACTTACACATTTATTTCCCAAATTGTTAAGGACCATCTGGAAAAGTCTGTCAGTAGCTATCATCAGGCATTATACAAAATCTTAATTTCCCACTCTGATTTTGGAAGTTAAACTGAGAGTCAATAAATAGAAATACAACACAAATAGCACTGAGTAACAGGCAAGTGTGTTCATGTACAAGGAGGAAGTTAAGCCCCAGGCTAGTCTGAGAATATGGGCACATTTCATCTAGGTCCCCTTTACTCAGTGAAATATTTATGTAATGGTGGTTTTCCAGAGGGTTTAACATACTGTTTCCCTACAATCTACTTACTTAGAGATGCCAGTAACATTCTTTTTGCATATGTGGTCAGTCAGTGCCTTAATCTTTCTCCATGGCTTTGAGTTCATTAGTCGTTACCAAGTGAATGTCCTCCCTCAGCCTGGGAATTCCTCAGGACCAAGTCGTACCTACATCGCACCTCTAGTCATAGAATGGCCCTTCTGCGCATGACCTGTCAGTATCTCTATGCTGTTCACCCACGTGCACGTTGCTGAGCTCTAGATCTGCAACAGCAAAAATCACAAAAAATAGCCTTTTATTTTTGTAAGTGAATTACCCTCTTAGTTATTAGCACCTGAGAAATTGCCCGACCCTGTACTCAATCAATATTTTGCTATGATCTGTAAGTTTTGTTCCTCTCACATTAGAGAAATTCAGGAGTAGAGTGATTTGTGGTTAAAATCAGAAATATAAACCCTTTGTCATGTACCAAAACTGACTGCTAAATGGGCATAAAAATTCACTACCATAACAATCAGATCTTGTGTGGCTGTCTATGCCCTTGTCCTCGATTTCGTGACGTTTTTTCCCAGTGTATAGGACACTATCCCCTTCTCCTCTTTTCTCTGCTTATAGTAGGTTAATGGCCTAACATTAGGATGAGCTCATCAAATTGAAGAAAGTAACATGTTTACATAGGAAATTTATCTAAAATGTTAGTGAAAAGGAAACTGAGAGGGTTCCATCGGACAGGGCCGCTCAGGCCTCTCTTAAGGAAGTACATGGAAAGGTCAGATTCTGGGGGAGGAAGTGGATGGTGCTTGCGGAAGCAGCACCGGCAGGCACCTGTCTTAGCCACCACTGAAGACACCTTGCCTTGTCCCTTGGCTCACCAGACCCAGTTCAAAACGTGGTGCAGGTCCTGGAGAAACAATACCTGGAAGAGAAGCGGAGTGCGCTTGAGGAGCAGCGGCTCATGTATGAGCGGGAGCTGGAGCAGCTCCGCCAGCAGCTCTCCCCGGAGAGGCAGCCCCAGAGCAGCGGCCCTGGCCGCCTGGCCTACAGCCAGACAGCTCAGCAGAAGGTGACCCAGTGGGCAGAGGAGAGGTAAGAATGGAACCCGGTCAACCAGAGTCAAGGCTCAGGGCCGTGGGGCTTTGGGGGAGGATTGTGGGACATGTAAAGGGGGACAGACCTAGCACAGAGGGAAATCTTAGTCCCATATCTGGATTGTTAGCAATTGGCTTTCCTTTCCAAGGATATTGTCCATCCTAGGTATGTTTGTAGTTAGTTGTTACAGACACACCACCACCCGCTTACCTTCAGTAAAAATGGTCCCAGGTTTGAAGGCTTAGAAGGTTAGGTATTAAAATGGAGGTAGAAATTTTCACTCCATTTGAATAATTCTTAGCATAAAAGCCTTTCTCCTTATTTTTTATTTCTCTTACTTTAGATTCTATTCAAATATAATTTAGTGTTAAGAAATCTCTTAAATGTGAATTTTTTTTATTATGACTTTAAAACATTTATCTTAGCCAAAAATCTGAGAAGCAATGACTTTAAAGCATTTATATCAGAACTGAGGTAGCCCTAGCCGGTTTGACTCAGTGGATAGGCCTGTGGACTCAAGGGTCCCAGGTTCAATGCTAGTCAAGGGCACATGCCCTGGTTGCGGGCTCGATCTCCAGTAGGGGGCGTGCAGGAGGCAGCCCATCAATGATTCAGTCTATCTCAATCACCCATCTAGTAAATGAAAAGCCCAGAATTTGAAAAAGCCAGGTGTGTCTGTAGACCCATTAGTAAACTCCTGTGTTATAATAATAATTAATAGGAATAAAGCAGCATCGGACATTTACTGATCATTTATCATGTGCCAGTCACTAAATGCTTTACCTATATTTAGCTAATCTTCACGTCTGCTGCTGTATTTTACCATTTTCACTCCCCATCTCACACATGAGGAAACTGAGGCGGGGAGGTTAAATGACTTGCCAGTCGTTTAGCTAGTCAGTTGGGCCAATGAGATAAAAGCCGAGCAGTCTGACTTCAGATGTCCTACTCTGACTCTTGCAGTCACGCTGCATCTCTCTCTAGCAAAGAGATGATTAACTTGAGCCACATCCAGGGAAGATGACCCCTGAGAGGAGAAAGGGGACTCACTTAGAAACCGATTGCTGTTTCCTTTACTTTTCCATTTTCTCATTTCCTTTTCTGCTACACCACAGGGATGAACTCTTCCGGCAGAGCCTGGCAAAACTGCGCGAGCAGCTAGTTAAGGCTAACACCTTGGTGAGGGAGGCAAACTTCTTAGCCGAGGAAATGAGCAAACTCACTGACTACCAGGTGACTCTGCAGATCCCTGCTACAAACCTCAGTGCTAATAGAAAGGTGAGAATGAGAGCAAGGTGTGCATTAGTGAATCCTGTAAGATGGACTGTAAACCTGACCTCCAAGATAACCTCCCCAAGGAGATCCTCAAGTGAGCCAGAGTTTTCATTCTTCTTGAAACTTCTGCTATGGACCTTCACTTGAATATGCCCTTAGATATGTTATGATCAGAATATGAGAATTTGGGTGGCCTGAAGGGTTTGCTAATTTAAATGCTTTCTTTAAAACTAGAAATGTGTATAAGTAATCCCACCTGCTTGTCTCTTTTGTATAAATGCCCCCTTCTGAAATGAGGGTGAGGTGTATGTTTTGTTGCAAAGAACACAGTGTATTCTTACTTGGCTGCATTTTTACTACATTTTAAGTTTCAGAATAAGAAAGGAAGACTGGTATGCTGTCTTTACATTCACAGAGCACTCTGCAACCATTTGGGTGTTTCCCATCAGTTCAACTTGAAAATTTTTCTCTTTAAGGAGAAACTTTGAAAAAGAATAGTTTTTCATCCATTCATTGTCAAGCCAGAAATGAGCGAGGGAGTGTCTCACCAGTCTTGCTGGGTTGTGGTCATTTGACCAAGTTCTTCACCTTTGAGAAATGTGTTCTCAGTCCATAGTCATAGAAGTGAACTTAAAATGTAAACATGGTTTTTGTATAAGGATGCTTATCATAGTGTCCTTTATAATAGCAAAAATTTGAGACAGCCATAATATTGAACGTAGAATAGTCAAATAAGTAGTCCATCCAAATAATGGGTAGCTGTGAATTTATGAATTCTTCATAAATTCATGTTTATGAAGAATAGTGAACACGAAGATGACCATAATATGAAAACTGTAGAGAGAGAATTGGATAGGAAGTTCATATTTTTTTTTGGTTCTGCTTTTGATAAAAATGAAGTGTGTGCCTTGATATACATAAGAGATGGAAAATAAACCAAAATATTCTATAGGTGGTAGAATTTCATCATTTTGTATATATTATATTTCTTAAGCTTGCTATTTTACAATAATGTGTATTGCTTTAACAATCCAAAAAGTTATAACAAGTTTGTTTTGTTTGTTTTGCTTTTGCTTTTCTTCGTTCTGCAGAGAGGAGCAATAGTGAGTGAGCCAGCTATTCAAGTGAGGAGGAAAGGAAAAGGCACGCAAGTTTGGACCATTGAGAAGCTGGAGAATAGATTAATTGATATGAGAGACCTTTATCAAGAATGGAAGGAAAAAGTTCCCGAGGTAAAAAAGATAAAATGTAAAGGAGACTTGGTCATAGTAGAAGCAGAAAGTATAAATGATTTAATTGTCAGAACACAGACACGCACACTCATGTGCACACACCTGACAATCATTGTAGTGGTGCTCTGGACATTTAGATCAAGAAAGGAAAGTAAAAGTGACCTTGAAAGGAATGCTAAGTTGGGTCAGTAACATAACATGTGATCCCTACACAGATAGAACCAAATGAAGAGAACACAGTGTATTCTTACTTGGCTGCATTTTTACTATATTTTAAGTGAAATAAAGTGGAACAGAATTTGTGCTGCTGCGTCAGTGTTGTGAGAAGTCAGCTGGATGTAGTCTGTGCGGATTTTATATTCATTAGCATATGTTCATGCTCCCTGAGCTGTGATCATGGCTGGGTAGATTACTGTGAATAATTTTAGAGAGCACAATTTCACTTTCTGGGCATTATTAATCAAAAATTGATTCGGTGAAGGAAATGAGGCAAAGCACGGGGAGTGAAATGAAGCAGGCTGCAAATGGGGTGTGACAGGGAAGATGAGGCAATAACTGAAGAAGGATCCTCTACACAGATAGCACTTAGTTCCCCAACTAACAATGTGCTAATTTTGTTTTATTTGTGATGTGATTCTAATTTTACTTTTTAAATTTGTTTGAGTAAATGCTTTTTAAAAACTGTTAATGCTAGTTTTAAATCATTTTATTTTATTCATTTTGATGTGTTGTTTCCTTCTCTACTGCCTACCTGCCTCTCCTATCATTCAGGCAAAGAGACTTTATGGGAAACGAGGTGACCCCTTCTATGAAGCCCAAGAGAATCACAACCTCATCGGTGTGGCTAACGTGTTTTTAGAGTGTCTATATTGTGATGTGAAACTTCAGTATGCAGTTCCTATCATCAGCCAGCAGGGGGAGGTAAGGATAAGCCAGCATCAGAGAAAATGACGGTGGTTCAAGTTTTTGTTTTGTTTTCTATTTAAGTTCTTGAGGTTGATTCAGAAACTAGGCAAAAGAGTCACAATCCTCATTCTTTTTTCTCTACTAACATCAATAGAAACTATCAACCTTAAGTCATGGTTTTAAGAATATTATAACATATTTTATATTTTTGTTTCGTAATTTTTTTGTTTTAATCAAATTAGAAATCTTTGAAAACCAGATTCTGCTCTGTGCCCTGCATTCATTTCTTTTAATCTCTTACCCCTGTGATACACTCTAGTTCCCTCCTGGCCTCTAAGTGGTCTTTACAAGATTTGAAACCCAAAATATTCAAAGGAAACAAGCTTCATTATCCCATTGTTACCCCCTTTTATTATTTTTTATTTTTTGGTTAATCCTCACCCGAAGATATTTTTTCCATTGATCTTTAGAGAGAGTGGCAAAGCGGAGCGGGGCAGAGAGAGAGAGAAAGAGATTGATCAGTACCCTCCTGTACCCACCCTGACCTGCGCCCTTGACCAGGAATTGAATCTGGACGCTTTGGTCCTCGGTCTGACACTCTAACCGCAGAGGAAAACCAGCCAGGATTGTTACCCCCTTTTAAACTCTCACATTTCAGTTATTTAGATATATGGTCTTATGTAGGCCTAAAACATTTCAGAAAATGTTCAAGTTAAGACTTTTTTTATTTTTTCCATTCCATCAACTGATGTTTTAATTTTAAATTTAACCATATCCTTATTTCCTAGTTTGTCCTTCAATAACATGCAAGGTTATTTTTTGTGATTATTTAGAGCAGGCTTAGTTAGAATAGGATGCCATTCTGCCTAAAGCAAACCTGGAAAATCAACCCTAGGTTCCCAGTTGTGGTGTGCAAGTACACAGCCTACCTTCTACATGTCGTAACACCCCCTACCCTGCTAACCCCCCATGAACATTCTGCTTTGGAAGATCAGTGGGCTGGAGTTGCTTTTTCTCATGTTAAAAACGGGCACAACTCCTGTGGCAAAGGGATCCAGTGGCTAAGTCAGGGTTCTTAAGCTAGGGCTCATGGAGGGCTTTAGAGTTCCATGAATCCCCTGAAATTACATTAAAAATGTATTAGATTCTCAAAATGCATTAAAAAAAAAAGCTTAAGAATCACTATCTTCTGATTTCTCTTATTCGCTCCCTCCCCCTTACTACTTCCTCCTATTTGTCTGCCTTGTCAAATACCGTCAGCCACTGTCTCCCAGGTCCCTGGCGCCAGTGCGCATTGCTGTGGAAGTTGGGTCTGAGCTACGTTTAAAAACAAGCTCACTATTTAAGATGACAGTGGCTCTGCCAGAACATGTGTCACCTTCACAGCTGCAGTGATGACAACCTCACACTGTTGTATAAAAGATAACTTGGCCAATTACAACTCTGGGAATGCAAATTTCAACAATTTTGATTTGTTTCTCTCTTAACTTTAAGAGAGATACTATTAAACTAGCACCTATTCTGAGAACCACCAGGATAGTGAGGACATTTTAAGCCCTTTTTTGGAAAAACCATTTTAAAGGAACTGTTTCCTTCTAACTCCCTGGCTGTGTGTGTGCTGTTTCTCCTGAAGTAGGTCTCACCCCCTCAGCTCCAGTGGGAATGACAGCCCATTCTCTTCTCCCAGGAGAATAGGAACTCCCTGAACCCAGTGACCACGTCTGTTTGTTTCACTATTGTCAATACAACACTTAGCGCAGTTCCTGGCACGGTGTCAGTTCTTGGCAAATAGTTGTTGAGGTGATAAATTTATTCCATAACAACCAGTACATCATCTCTGTTGTAGCAGCTAGTCTACACTGTTGTTACTGCGCTTTTACTTCTCTGTCTTTCCCCACTTGACTGAGTGCCCTGTCAGCAGAGTCTGCGTCTTTATTTTGGTATTCCCAAGAGGCCAGGTATTTGATAGCATGAGTAAGTGAACGTATATATACACACATGGAAAATAGGTGACTCCAGGTAGAATATGATAGTAGTCTTGAAGCTGTGTGTGGGCTGTCCGGTACAAGAAGGATAAGAATGAAGATGACTCCAGAAGGCAAGTTACAGGCAGGTAAGTTTGGCTCAGAGTCAGGCAGGATGATTGGAGGGGCAAGCATGGGAAGGACTGGCTCCAGGAGTGCTGAGCTCCTCCTTGCTGGCGATGGCCGAGTGATAGCTGTGCAGCTGCTCACTGCGGGGATTGTAGAATGCTTTCTGTCTCCGTCTGTGTTGTCCACGATGCCTTTTAACCCCGCGTCCTCTGGTCCCTTGACCCAGGTCGCAGGGCGTCTCCACGTGGAAGTGATGCGTGTCACAGGGACTGTCCCGGAGCGCGTGGTGGAAGACGACTCCTCAGAGAACTCCAGTGAGAGTGGGAGTCTTGAAGTCGTAGACAGCAGTGGGGAAGTCATTCACCGAGTCAAAAAACTGACATGCCGGGTGAGATGACAGTGCTGGGAGGCTCAGAAAAATGACTTCTTAATTCAAAACAATTGTATAGAAAATTTTATGAGTGTTTCACAGAGCATAGTAGAAGTTAAACTTTTTGGCAATAAATACAATGATGAACAGTCCTTTTTTCAGAAGTATAAGCACGCTCTCTGATGACCTTTGGGTGGTATTTCAAACAGCTGTGTATTTGGCATGCAAGGAGTGTGTTGTTTGTTGAATCATACTTTTCTAGAATGGTTGTATCTATATCAGAAACTCAATTACTAGGAAAATTTTAGAGCATTGTATGTATTTGTTGCCAAGTTTATATGCTAGTTATAGAACTACGGTACAGATTTCATTACAGATAGAACCCTAATGAAGCGGTGCCAAATATTTTCAGATGTCAGGTGGATGACTGATTATTTCATCGCTTAATCTTAAATTTGGGGAAGTTGGAATAAGAAAAGAATGCATAGTTTAATGTTTTCTTTATGGAAGTTATAGTTGCATTTTAAAAAATCTGTCTCTTCAGGTAAAAATTAAAGAAGCAACTGGGCTGCCCTTAAACCTCTCGAATTTTGTCTTCTGTCAATACACATTCTGGGACCAGTGTGAGTCCACAGTGGCTGCCCCAGTAGTGGACCCAGAGGTACCTTCCCCACAGTCCAAGGATGCCCAGTATAGCGTGACCTTCTCTCACTGTAAGGTATGAAATGAGTTATGTGGGAGGCAACAAATCTGAGTGTAGTTTAAAAGTCTACTTGTACTTTAGAAATTTCCCCCATAAGAATGTTTTATAGACATAATATGTTTATTGGGCTTTATAACCTCAAAGTGTACTTCAATATAATTTCAAAAAATTTTAAAGATTTTGAAATAAAATCTGAAAAGCCTGTACTCGATATCGTACTCCCCAGAGGTGTGATGATCAATGACAGTTTGCTACATATTTTGATAAACTATTTTCTGTATTCCACAGCATTTGTATGTGTGGTAAACATATGCTCATGCGTATGAATGGGCATAGATACACACTCTTAATGTCATGCACACAACTTCTTAAAACACTTTTTTACAAAAATGTGATTACATTATACATATTGCAAAATTGTATCTTGTTACTTTGATATATGTGGACATCTTAACATGTAAGTTGCTGTAGATATTTTCATTCTTTTAAATATAGTATAGAATTCTAAGCATAGTATTCTAATGTATCATATGAGGTGTGTTTTTTTTCCTTGAATTTTTTTTGTTTTTGTTTTTCTTTAATCAGTATGTCTTTTATTTTATTTTATTTTAATACTAGAGGCTCGATGCACAAAATTCATGCAAGGGGCTCGGCCCTCACAGCTGCAACGGCTTGCCTCAGCCCTCGCAGTCTCGGTTTCGTCCGGAAGCTTGTTCGTCAGTCCAGTCTAATTAGCATATTACGCTTTTATTATTATATATGTTTTTATTGATTTTCCGGTGAGCAAGGAAGAGAGATAGAGAGTTAAAAACATCCATGAGAGAGAAACATTGATCAGCTGCCTCCTGCACGTCCCCTACTGGGGATCGAGCCTGCAACCAAGGCACCACAGTCCAAGGACCAAACTAGAACCCGGGTCCCTTCAGTCCACAGGGCCGACACTATCCACTGAGCCAAACCAGTTAGGGCTACCATATGAGTTTTGAAAGAAAATATAAAATGGGAAAAGCAAATGTGGGGGGAATATTGCATAGACCTACTTTAGGACATTAGCTGCCCTTCTGGTTTTCACATTGGAATGCCAGCAAGTCATTTTTGACAGACAGACTCTATTTTCTGTGTAATTTTGTTTTTCCATGGACAATCCTTAATAGGTACTCAAGACCTTTTATTTATTTTTTTTTAAACTGTGCCTATTTCTTCTAATTCTACAATTAGAAAACAAATCCATATCACCGTTTATAAAATTTCACACATGTAAAGACTATCAAGTCTTTCTTTTTCTGAAAACAACTCACATTTATTACCTGTTCTCAGCAATCTGTTTCTCAAATTTTTCATTAATCTTTTTTTTTTTTCTGTATTCTCTGTGTTTCTTTGGATCTACAAAGCTGCTATTTAGCAGGATGATAAAATCCGAATTTCAAGTGCATTCTAGTTAACAGCTGGTATAGTAAATACTGGTCTCAGGGCCCCTGGAATCATTATGTGCCCTTGGGGTTTATTTAATCTTTAAAGTGTGTAGATTGTACTAATTGGTCATTAAGTTTATTTTTCTTCTAAAATGCTTGCTCTGTCTCTAAAGGAAATAAATGAGAAGTTAAATAGTGTGAGGTTGGATAGCTCTTGCCAGAAGTTAGTCACAGAGTTGTCTTCACCTTCTGAGTCGCGAGTGGAAAGAAAATTGACTTTGTTCCCTACTACTCAGTCAGTTAGCATTCGTTTCCTCACAGTCATCTGTTTGTGTTTTAAATGAGGAATTGGGGGTGGGAGAGTCTAGGAGCAAGAGCTCAGAATCATGACAATGATCATGTAAAATTATATCCTGTTATTAGTCTTCTACACCAAAGCAAGGAGCAATCAAATGTTCCTCTTTTGATGTGCTTACTGGTCTATGCCAGCTGAACGTCAGAGCAGCTGGGGAGCTATAAATGATGAACCAGGACTGAGGGAACGTAGAGTCAGTCAGCTCTATAACTAACAAGCAGTATGACATGGAACAAGTAGCATTCTTCATTATCTTCATTTATAAAAGAAAGGGGTGGGGTTAAATTACCTCATAATATCACTTTCAGATTTTATATTCTTTTTTTCTTGATGGTGTTCTATAAAACAGTAGAGATGGTTTTTAAGGTTGGGATCTAGCTAATATACTCCAAAGTGAACTATATACAATTAAAAGGTAAAAAGAAAAATGTCACAGATTTCTTTATGTGTAATTTTTGTCGCTCTGTCTTTCCTCCCCCTGACCCCAGGACTATGTGGTGAACGTAACCGAGGAATTCCTGGAGTTCATTTCAGATGGAGCACTGGCCATTGAAGTGTGGGGCCACCGGTGTGCTGGAAATGGTAGCTCCATCTGGGAGGTGGATTCTCTTCATGCTAAGACAAGAACGCTGCATGACAGGTTCGTACTTTCCTGTGCGCTTCAGACACAGGGCCAAGAGTACTAGTAGCACTTGGACAATAGTTAAGAAAATGGATTCTCTGAGCCTGTTTTCTCATTTGTGAAACGAGAATGATCACAGGAACCACTGGGCAACAAAGAAATTCAATGGGGAAAAGAAAATCTTTTCAACAAACAAGACTGAAAAATTGCATACCAATATGGAAAAAAACAACTTTGATTTTTCCTTCACACCATACACAAAACTACATAAAGCTTATAGAAGAAAACAGGAGAATATCTTCTTGTAAAGTTAATCATCTGCCTGTTCTGTGACCCAGCAATGCCACTCTTCGGTATTTACCCAAAAATATGAAAACAAGCAGATTTGTACACACAAATGTTTATGGCAACTCTATAATATCCTAAACTGCAAATAATGCAAGTGTCCTTCAATGTGAGAATAGATAAACAAATTGTAGTAGTATTCATATAATAGAATAGTACTCAGAAATTTTAAAAAGACTATTGCTATCCACTTAACTGAATCTCAAAAACATGCAGAACCAAATAAGCAAGACCTAAAAGAGTATATACTACTATATGATTCCATGAAGTTCTAGAAAAGGCAAAACTAATCTGTGAGCTTACATGGCTGCTGCAGGGAAGGGTAGCTGTGGGGTGAATGGGAAGGGGCAAGAGCAACTTTCTGAGGTTAACGGTGGGATAGCTTACACAGATGTATACATTTGTCAAAACTCATCAAACTGTGCTTGAGATCTGGACATGTCACTAAATGTAAGTTATACCTCAATAAAATATAAAGAACGTACACCAAAAGTTTTTTGAGAGTTAATAGAAAATAGTCTACGCAACATCCATAGCCCAGTGCCTAACACATAGCAAGTGGTCAATGAACAGTGGCTTATTCCTAATAGTGTCCCTG